>NC_080562.1:38370101-38711976 GCF_030253575.1 Rhododendron vialii
ATCTTTTTTGAAAATACATACACATTGTAGGGCTCAGATTGATTTCCACATGAAACAATGGTCATGATTGGGTTCTACTAAAGTGCTCAACGGCTCAGATTGAACAAGCTACAAACCCATGGTTAGGATCATTTTAGGCCTTCCACCATTTGCCCGCTCAAAAACGTCATTCAGTGGAGTACTGAAGTAGAACCCATTCTGTCATCAGTGGCTTTATTTGCTCAAGACAAGAAACCCATTCTACCATTTAAAATTCTTTACCCGATGTTGAAACGAAAAACCCCAAAATTGCAAAACCCTTTCGCTTGATCTCTACTGTTCTGCTCTCATATCACTCTCCTCAACTATCATTTTCTACAGGTAACTTCTCTGATTTTTACCTGCTGGAAACTCAACAAAAAATTTTGTGCGTTTGTTAATACTTTTTTTTTTTGGTGGGTTTGGTAATACTCTGTTTTCTGGGTGGGTTTGCTAATAATCTGTTATTATGTGGGTTGTTTTGCTTATACTGTTCGTTTTTTTTTTTTTTTTTGGTGGAGCTCAATCAAACCCAATTAATTTAGGGTTTTGCTTATACTGCTGGTGTGGAAAAATTCAATGGGTGTACTGTTTGTTGGGGGAAAGTTTTGGGTTTTAACAGAGTAACTTTTACCCCATAAGTAATTTTTGTCAAGAAATTCTGGATTTTGATTTTGAGGACCTGGTTAAATTCTAGGTTTTTGCTAATACTTTGGTTCGGTTCACTTAGGAATGAACGAAAGTCTATTGCTCAAAAGTATATAGACTTTGCACTTTGAAATGAACGAAAACCTAAGTAAGTAGTAGCCTTTAAAAACGAATACGGAACCTGCAAGATCTCAACCGTTCATTTTAGCAATCAATGGTCCAAATCGACCAAAATACTTTTCGACGGTCGCGAGTTCCGTAAATTCTTATTTACGGAGCTCCGTAAATAAGATTTCCCCTAAAAAGTATGTTTTTTTTCCCACTTTCGAATCAGCTCTCTTGACGTTTTCCAACCATACTAATAGACAATTTAACTGGTATGACGACGAAGCGGTGGAGATATATTACAATTTTTACACAAAAAAAAAAACAGGGACAATTAGGAACGCTGCAGAAGTTCTTACAAGTTTTCTCATAATAATAGACACGAAAAGAGAGTATCGGACGATACTCTTTTAAGGGTCCATGCTTCTTTGGGTGGGTTTTTTCGCTGATCTCGATCATAAACTCTATCTTTTTTGTATAACCCGATTTCGTTTCATGGACCCCCACAAAAAATGCAAATCAAAACTTTTAAAATAACGCACATGGAAATTTAGGGATAACTGGCCAAAATTAAAATCAACACAAGATACATAGATGGTGTCCTTGACAATGAATATTGTTTTTAGCTGACGTAGGAAGGGATAAATTGATGGTGTGATTGCCTCTATATTTTGACTGCCCATATATGATGAAGAATAAGAGGAAGAACCCTTTAAATTTTGGTAGGTAGAGAATCAACTTTTAATATTATTTTTTCATATATTTCCAAATCAATTGACTTATGGTCCTACCTTAATTTAACATTATAATTGACACATGCACGAATCTTTAAATGGTCACTGGCTTACATATGAAACTTGACAGGTTTTGCAGTACTACCTGTAGCGACTTATCAAGGTCTAAGCTAACTAAGCTAACTCTAGAATCATGGATAACATTACTATTTTCGGTCAAGTAAGTCATTTGTCCCACTACGAGTTAAGCATGCTTGGCGTATCTATCTATATGAATTCTCATATGCTTTGTTCTTTATCTCATGTTGAACAGGCAGACAAACACTTGCAAAGAACGGTAATTGAAGGCTCCGTTAATTCTTTTCTTATGCAAGTCGACATCTTCTTGGTCTGACTTTATTCTCGCAAATAATTTTCTGTATATAGGTTGAACTCCTCCAAAAAAACAATGTCAGGGTTGTGATACGCGATGAGCAAGAACTCAACGCTATTCGTATTCGTGAAGTAAGTTCACCAATTGAGTCTTTTATCCATGTTCATTTCTTCATATTGTTTTCCCCCAACTTACTCATGTACATGTTATCTATTCGCTGAAAGGAAAAACGAAGGGCTCAAGCAATAGCTGCGGAAAAACTACAGGCAAACCGTATGGGAAAAGGAAAACAAAAGGCTACATGTGCGGACAAGCGGAAAGATAATGCCTTGGTACAAGTCTCTGTGCTTTTCAAATTAATTCAAGCCGCATTTATGCTTTTCTCATTTAGTCTACATCTTCATATAACTTCTTTAACCTCTCACAAATCACTTTGCAGGTTGAACTTCGTCAACATAGAAATGGTGGAGTTGTGATCCGCGATGAGTTAGAACTTCATAATCGTCAAGTACGCCCACAATAAATTGGTTTAAGTTTGAGTCGGTTTATTTTTGTGAAGTACTGCCTTTAGATTCATATATTTTTTGTATCATGTTTTAGATATTTCTTAATGCATGATACCTATTTGTTTAAAGGAGGAACGAAATGCTAAAGCAAAAGTTGTGGAAAAACGAAAGGCAAACTCTATTGGCAAGGGGAAACAAAAGTCTACATGTTCGAACAACGGAAAAGAAAATGTCTCGGTACGATTCTCCTTACATTTCTTGATGTTTGTCTTCATAAAGATATACTAGGAATTGTCCGTGCCTAAAGAGATTTAGCAAGTACACCCCATGAGAATTGAATGTGAAGTTTACTATATACTATTGAGTCTCTACTGAATGTTTGTCCAAATTATTATTATGTTTGGTTTGATCAATCACAGTAGAAGTCATCTACAGTTTTTTTTCCTATAATCCATAACTTCTTGGTGCAACTTTTTTTGACCTCTTTATTCAATTTCCATTTATAGGTTGATCTTCTTCATCATAGAAATGGAGTTGTAATCCACGATGAGCTTGAGATTCGTATTCGTCAGGTACATCCCCCAACTAAATTTGTTTTCTTATTTTTAAAACATTACAGATGCATGTCACCTATTTATCAATAGGAGAAAAGAATGGCAGATGCAATAGCTGTGGAAAAACTGAAGGGAACCTCTATGGGTAAGGGAAAACAGACTGGAAGATATGCAAATAGGGGCGAAGAAAACTCCAAGGTACAACTCTTTGACAATTTATTGAAGTTTGTCTTAGAATATATAGTGAATAAACTCCACAAAAATGGAACCTGATCGAAAATCATAATTTTGCTATATTTGTGGACCGATGAACATACCACCTATAAGATTTCATAACACAAGTCTCATATTATAGGCACTCAATGATAATTTTATATCGAGAGCAACATTAGCCCAACGTGCACGACGAGATCGAGAAAATAGATTACAACAATGCACTGCGATTCCCCTTGGACAATGCTTGCGAGTAGACCCTCCACAAAAGCGACAATGTCTGCAATCTCTACAACAGAATGCACTACATGCAAAATCCACGGTACGACTCTTTGTAAATTTATTAAAGTTTGTCTTACCATACATACTGAGTAAACTCCATAAAAAAGAAAAGAACCTATTGGAATATCATATTTTTCTGTATTTGTGGACTATCATGTAGAACTAATGTTATGTTGTGTGTGTACCATGCACAAAGATAATGTACTTTCGGATGAATATTTGCACAAGGTTGTGTTATCGTTAATTTTGAGCATTCACATTAGAAGTCATTGACACTATGTTGCCGTTATCAAACTCTTACTTTTAAGTTATATAAATTGTGACATATATGCTGATTTAAATGGTGATTGATGAACATACAACCTATAAGATTTTATAACAAGTCTCATATTATAGGCACTCAATGATAATGTTATATCTAAAGCAACATTAGCCCAACGTGTGCGACGAGATCGAGAAAAGAGATTAAAACAATGCATTGCGATTCCCCTTGGACAACGCTTACGAGTAGACCCTCCACAAAAGCGACAATGTCTTCAATCTGTACAACAGATAACCTCTTTTACCACAGCCAGTCGCCTACATCCTACTTGCTCGGAACAAGGAACAGTTTCTACCAATGGGACCGAGCCTGCGCAAAAGCGTCAAAGGGTTACGCACATTGTTTCTACCAATTTGGCTAACATAGTGACTGAGCCGGCATCCTACTTACCTAAAACAAGGAACAATTCCACATGTTTGATGTCCTTGCCAAGCACATCGTCCGCTCCACAAAGAAACTGGTAAAACATGTTTAATTCTTAAGATAATATCCTTAAATTTAAAATTGGAACACCCTCAAATTGGTCATGTGAATCACAATATTTGCAGGTCAACTCCTACAAGCCAAATCAACCAAGAGGATCTTTCTTATGGTGTTAACATTGAAAATATCCCTACGAGTTCAAGAGTTCATAGTCTTGCACATATAAATTTAGGCAGGCATTATCTTGGCAAGATGGACATTCTATGTTCTCACTGTCAAGCCTTACATTGGATGGACGAAAAGTTGGCAAGATCTTCTAAAAAGAATCCCTTATTTGGAACTTGCTGTCTGCAAGGTACAATAAAGCTACATTTGCTTTCTACACCCCCTCCGCCTCTTAAAGCATTGTATGATGGTGATGATGTTAGATCCAAATCGTTTCGAAGTAATACTCGAGATTACAATGCAGCCAATGCTTTTACTAGCCTTGGCACTACATTGGATCCAAGAGTACTTAGTGGGAAGGGTCCTACTCCATTCACTATCCATGGGGAATTACGACATCGAACAGGATCACTACTACCGCAAGCAGGTCAGATTGGATCATATGCTCAATTGTATATTTATGACCCTAATTCTGCTTTAAACATTCGTAGTCAGAGAAATCCTCAATTAAGAAGGGATGTCCTTGAAACAATACAAGGCAGTTTATTAGAGGTTAATGCCTTTGTAGGTAAATTTCGCCAAGCTTATGCGGTTTTGAATCACTTAGCTGAGACAGGACAGAATTTACCGGCCCATCTTCACTACAGTTCATCTACAGATCGACGACGATACAATTTACCGACAATAGATGAGATTGCGGTTGTAGTACCAGGGGATGGAACTAAGGCCAGTGGAATGAGAGATATCATCTTACATCTGAGAGGAGATAATGGGTTAATGCGAATTAATGAATGCCACCCAGCATACTTGCCACTACATTATGTTTTACTGTTCCCATATGGAGAGCTTGGATGGGAACCTGAGATGAAAAAGTGGGATACTCGGACTAATCAACTATCTTCTGATCGACTTACTCAGCTGCAATTTTATAGTTATCGATTGTTTGAGCGTCCGAATGAGTATTCAACAATTTTGAGGTCAGGTAAACTCTTCCAGGAGTTTCTGGTGGATGCTTGGGCTGCAACCGAGCAAAATCGATTAACATACTATAAGCTCAATCAAGACAAATTTCGTACTGGACTCTACCAAGATTTTACTGGTATCCATCCAGATGAGCTAAACCCTAACCAAATTGGTAAACGATTTATTTTGCCATCTTCTTTTGTTGGTGGTCCAAGACACATGTTTGAGATCTTTCAGGATTCAATGGCTATCACACGCTACAACCAGCACCCTGATATTTTTCTCACCATGACTGCAAATCCCAATTGGCCGGAAATTACTTCAGCTTTGTTGCCTCATCAAAAACCTACAGATCGTCCTGATTTAGTTGCCCGTGTTTTTGAGTTAAAAAGAAAGGCTTTGATGAAGGAGATTGAAACAAACAAAGTGTTTGGTAAAAAAGTGGCACATGTTTATACAATTGAATTTCAAAAACGAGGTCTACCACATATGCACGCACTTCTTTTTCTAGAAGGACCATGTAAGATTCGAACTTGCGCTCAAGTAGACAACTTAATCTGTGCCGAGTTCCCAGATCCAAATGATGAACCAACGCTTTTCGAAACTGTCAAGAGTTGTATGGTGCATGGACCATGCGGTGCTCGAAATCCGAATGCATCATGTATGGAAAATGAAAAGTGTACTAAAAGATATCCTCGAGCCTTTGCAGAATCAACTACCATGGACCAAGATGGATATCCCATCTATCGTCGTCGTAGTGATGGCAAAGTATATGTTGTTCGAGGGCACGAAGTTGATAATAGGGATGTTGTACCTTACAATCCTTATCTTTCCAAACGGTTCAACTGTCATATTAATGTAGAGGTATGTGCAGGTATGCGATGTGTCAAATATATTCACAAGTACATTTATAAAGGTTACGACCGTACAACCATGGTGTTGGGATCTGCAAATGAAATTCAACAATATCTTGATTCAAGGTATATTGGCCCGCCAGAAGCTGCTTGGCGAATATTTGGTCATCATATGCATGAAGAACTCCCAACAGTTACACGATTGACAATCCACTTGCCCGGCATGCATCAGTTCGTTTTCAATCCTGCGGATTCACCAGAGACTATCCGAAATAGGGCTGCGCAAGAAGTGTCAACATTAACTAGGTTTTTCTCATGGTATGCTTCAAATAAAGATGCTGAGAAGTACACATACCAAGAATTCCCGCAATATTTTGTTTGGAAATCCAATCAATATTGGACACCAAGAGTAATGGGGTATGCAATAGGTAGAATGTACTTTGCTAGCCCTAATTGTGGTGAATTGTTTTACCTGCGTTTGCTATTAACTATTGTCAAAGGGCCAGATTCGTATGAAAGCTTACGCACGGTTAACAATGTATTGTACGGTTCCTTTAAATTAGCATGTGTCGCGCGGGGGCTTTTGGAAGATGATGAGGAATGGATACAATGTCTTCAAGAGGCTTCAGTCATGAAGACTGGATACCAACTCAGGAGATTATTTGGTGTTATTCTTACACAATGCTCTCCCCTACATCCATATGCATTATGGAAGCAATTTTGTATCCATATATGCGATGATCTTGCGCATAAGATTCGTACATTATTTTCCATTGCCAACCCAACCGAGGCTCAAGTCGAAGACTATGGTTTGTATCTCTTGGACGAATTGCTCCATGAATCAGGTAAAAACTTACTTGACTTCCCGCCTATGCCTATACCAATTGGAAATTGGAGTGTAGTATTCGGTAACCGATTGATTTCAGAACATCGGCAACTGCAGATTGAGGCACAAGAGGTAGGTATACAAACTAATATTGAGCGACTAAACAATGGACAGCGTGCTGCTTATGATGCTATCATTTCTTCTATTTTCGAAAATAAAGGAACTACATTCTTTCTGAATGGCGGAGCTGGAACAGGGAAAACATTTCTCTACAATACTATTGCATTAAAATGTCGTAGTTTGGGCTATATCGTTGTAAACGTTGCTTCATCTGGTATTGCGTCATTGTTATTGTTAGGAGGTCGCACTGCTCATTCGACTTTTCGCATTCCATTGGATGTGTTGGAAAATTCTGTCTGTGGGTTTAGCAAGAATTCTTTACAAGCAGAATTGTTTAGGGAAACAAAACTCATAATATGGGATGAAGTTGCTATGCAACATAAATATTGTGTTGAAGCAGTTGATCGTAGCCTTAGGGACATATGCGATAATGAAAAGCCATTTGGGGGTATCACTGTAGTTCTTGGTGGAGATTTTCGTCAAGTTTTACCAGTGGTACCTAAAGGAGTGCGTGAACAAATTGTTAATGCGTCATTGAGAAGATCTGAATTATGGAACGATATACATGTTTTGACATTGGATTTGAACATGCGCTTGAATCCGATGGATCCTGAAAATGTTACTTTTGCTAGATTCCTGATGGAGGTAATCTTCTCTCTAAGTATTTCTTTCTAAAATCTCAAGTTTGAATTAAGAACACATTTATACCTCCTAATTTGATGATTTTTAACTTCTTAGATTGGAGCTAATCCACAAGAAATTGTGCATCTTCCACCCACAATACGCAAATGCCAAGACCTAACGGAACTATTGTCTACAGTGTACCCACAATTGGAAATTCAAACCACATCAACCCCAACCTATTTGACAGAACGATCAATTCTTTCTGCTCGAAATGAGGATGTCAATGCCATTAATGCAGCCGCATTAAATGTGTTTCCAGGAGATGCATTCACTTACTTAGCTGCAGATAAGATGTCCGAAGATGATGAACTTGATCGTTCCATTACGAACCGCTATCCAAATGAGTATTTAAACTCATTGGATCCTCCTGGACTTCCGTCTTTTCGGGTAGAGTTGAAAGTGGGTTGTCCTATAATGTTGTTAAGGAACATTTCCCCCAAAAATGGACTTTGTAATGGCACGAGAATGATGGTTGTTAGGTGTGGCACTCGCATTATTGAAGCAAAGATTTTAACTGGGGAAAAATCAGGAAACTTGGAGTTTATACCCAGAATTTCCTTAACACCATCGTCATCTGAATTCCCATTTCGAATGACTAGACGCCAATTCCCAGTTCGCTTGGCGTATGCTATGACTATAAATAAATCTCAAGGACAATCAGTAAAGTTTGTTGGTGTAGATTTGCGCACTCCAGTGTTTAGTCATGGCCAGCTATATGTCGCATTGTCTAGATGCACATCTTTTGATCGTATAAGTGTCCTCCTCCCTGAGGATGAGACTGACACTACAACAAATGTTGTTTATCCGGAGATTTTGCTATAGCATTCAGTCTCAAATGAAAATCCAAGTGCACAGAATGGTACAACAAGTATTGTTTAGCCAATTTCATTCCTAATTCTAAGTTGGTGTTTTGACAAGTAAATGACTACCGTTATGCTTTCATTGGGGTTTTGTAGGATTGGGAGGAAAAGGCTATGGAGCGAAAGAGGATCAATTCAACTAGATTGCGTCATTGGCTGTCGAATAGTGTAAGATGAGTTTTACACTTCAAATTGATATACAACTTTTAGAGCAGTATCTATATGCTAATTTATTGTTTCACTAAATTAACAGATTGTGGTTCATGCTTTGAACTGGTACATAGAAGTTGATACTCAAACCTTTTGGAGAGTCATGGAAATGAAGTTTAAGCCTCTCAATTCCAGAGGAGTCTAAGCTTTTCTTAGAAAGAGGACGTCTACATGCATATGGAATTTTGTGAAGCAGGCACATATTTTTTGACAAAGAGACCCTATTTATGACTCTCTTTTGTGAAGTCTTCAAACCTAGGGGTGTAGTCAATGGGAAGCTGCTTTTTGTAAAGGCTTTTGACAATAGTGGTGTATATCTTTGTTTTGTCATTTCCCGTACAAATTGAAACTGTATTTTACTGTCTGTACTCATGATTGTTTAAAAATCATTTAGTTTCTTTGAAGTCTTATAACTGATGTTGGTTGGTTGTGACCTTAGTTTGAGTATTCTTTCAAAAGCATCCACAATAAGGATGTCTTTCATTGGCCTTTCTGGTAGCTCTTGGAAGGTACAGGCGTGGGTTTCAGCATCTTTAATATGGTGATCTAGGCTGTGAGAATGCTATTTGAGATCCAATGGTAACTTTTACTATTCAAGTATGTTGATCTATGTAGCACACATGAGCCCAACTTAGTTTATTTATTTTTATGTTTGTGCAGAAATACCACTCAAGTATGTCGAATCGCGAGACTTCAATTCTGTAAGTATTCACTTATTATGCAGAGCACTGTCTGGTGTGCTTAAATTTGTACTTATGTTGTTAAATGCAGAGCACTGGCTGGTGTGCTTTGATTTTTACTGATTTAGTTGATGCAGAGCACTGGCTGGTGTGTTTAAATTTTAAATGGTTGGTTTTTACATTTTTTTCTTCAATTTAACTTAGATTTGTCGAATTTAGAAATAGAATTCGGAAGTGCCATAGTCTTGAAATAAATGATTGGATTTGGTTTGTAAAAGAGAGAACGACAGGGTGCACACTGGGTCTGTGTTGACCATTGGTGTATGCAAGGGTTAAAGTTCAAGATGTCTGAAATTTTGAATTTTGCTTCGTGGTTAAGAAATTATGCTCTGGGGTTCTTTCAACAAAGTAAGACAATTGTCAATTAAGTACATAATAGGGTGTAGACTCTCCCTTGCAGGGCATGTGTCTTGACTCCTAATTGTACTTATGTAAAGAAACAACCAACCAAGATTATTTTTTTAGGGAGCTTTTGCTAAATGTAATGCATTTTTCTTATATGAAAATACCTTGGTGGATTGGATTGCGTTGATTTCATTTTGTGTATATTATCGTATTTTTCTTAAATGCGCTTGCTGGAATTTATTAGGTGGATGCTTTTTGTCACTTCACTAAAAATGTGGACTTTGGAAGGACTTGGGTGTGCGGGTGAGTATGATACTTAGGAAATGATACTTTTTTAGACTGAAATTGCCATATCCGTTTTGGACACTCCAAATACACTAGACACACCGGGAACATGTACGTGTCCATTAGATTTTAATATGATTAATGGTGGGACGAGCCGGGGACACAATAATGTGAATTATAAATTTTAAAAGCTTTGTGTTGGATTAAAGTCTTCGAGAAATACGAGTTTACATATCACTATAACATTATTTCCATAGCTCTTCGGCTATAGTTCCTATCTATTTTTTATAAACTTTTTTTAGTTTCTATGCGAACAGGAGGTGAATTGAAGTGATAGTAATTGGAGCATTGCTAGAAAGTTGAATTGATAGTAATGGGTTTTGTCAGATTTTAGCGGTAAGCACCTTCTGGCACGACACAATCCCTATGGATTGTCATCGGATTATGTTTACCATAGTAGGATCGTGTCGTTATAAGCTTTTGTACTGATTATATAACCTTTTGTACTGATTTGTGGTGTGCTTGGTTAGGTAATTTATTGACTATTCTATGGAATGAAGGCAACAACTCTTTGGTAGTACGTGATTTTTGCATTTGGTTTTGGTTTTGGTTTCTGTTAGGTAATTTGCACACGGAATTATGCTTTCTATCATGGTCCCTATCTCGATCAGCTTGATTTTTATCTAGGAGTTTTGGCGAAGATCCTCAATATTGAACGATGCCATTTTGAAAGTGTAGAGTTGAAGGTTAAAGTTGGACAATGCAACCATTCATTTGTTGTATCACATGCTTAATGCTGAACGATTCTATGACACGTTATTCTTACTATGGCATTATTAGTAGTTCTGGGAATCTCATATGATGTGTTTGTGGTGTTGTTAAAAACGGTTGCTAGGACAGTAATATTGGGTAAACGTAGGAAATCCACAACAATATCAGCTTGGTATTACCAGTTCTGGGGGATCTATTTTGATCTTTCTTCTCAGGCGGCGGAACCATTTTCTTTTAATTTCTTGATGTTCATATCTAAGGCGGCATGTCTATTTTTTTACTCTGTTGTTGTCTGTGTTTCCAGCCCATTTGTAATTCTAGATAGTTACAAGCTCGCCATTACGTCGCGCCGTGCCTTCAGGCACGGGCAATTTCTAGTATGTCTATATGGAAGGTGTTTTAGTGGCAAATAGATATACCTGTAAAAGTCGAAATGGGGGACCTATGGGTGTTGGTCTTATCTGGACCGTCCATGCTCGACAATGTAAGGCTTAGATTTAAGGGACAGAGGGGACAACAAGGTTCTCGGGTGGAGTCCAGCTCCTCTCTAATCCCTTTAAATGGATTGGAGAGAACATTCTCTCCAATCCCGGTTCGATAAAAACTTTTTCAATCACATTTCAATGATCAGGATCATTCATAATTTTTAATTTCCTGTAAGCATCATGCATGCCAAAAATCAATTTGATCAATTTTCATTTGATATGATTTTGAAACAGATTTATATTTCAAAAAATTTAGAAAGGGGTTTTGTTCTAGTGTTGCAAACTTATATTTTGCAAGATAATATGTTCCAAAATCATATCTAATGATGTCCAATAAACTTAATTTTTAGCATACTTCATTCTCAATGAACAAAACAAAATGAACTGTTTCGATCATTAACGTGAGATCGTAAGAAATTTTTACGGATCTAAATTGAAGAGGAGCCGGACTCCCCCGGGTGCCTCTTGTGTGTTATGAAACAGGTAGTGAAGAAGATCGGGACCGCGGATCAAAAAAAAAAAGAAGAAGAAGATCGGGACCTATATAAAATAAACATTATGTTCTGGTAAACCCTCAACAGATTAGCATCAACTATTAGATGGTCAAAAAAAAAAATGCATTATTTCTGTTCAGGTAAACCCTCAAAAGCAATAGATTTAGCTATGATTTGTGAGGAGCTGTAAGAACATCATTCCACCATTTAAGTCAAATCCCGAATCGTCCCAAATTAGCACCTCTCTTTTCCCATCTTCTCCCATTTTTCTTTTAATAAATCCTTTACAGCTTTCATCCTGACATCCTCAATGATTCTTTCCGTTATAGGCTCTCTCTCTCTCTCTCTCTCTCTCTCTCTCTCTCTCTCTATAGTTTTTGTGATACAAGGAAAGTTTAGGGTTTATACGTGATCGGTCCCATCAAATCAAAGCTGTGGTTGGTGTAAAGCGGGAGGATCTCAGTAGGGTTGTGATTAATTTGTTCATTTAGCTTTTCTGATGTATCCAATGAAATATGGGTCGGGGTTTGATCACAAGGCTTCATCTTTCTATCCCCTTTGATTAATTGGTACTTTTGATTCATCTAAACTATGCAAATAAACGTTCAAGATTTGTTGTTCATCAATTTTTTCACCTGGGTCCTTTGACATATCATGAAATAGAACTTTGGTTTAAAGTTTTAATGGGTATTGGTTTTTAATCTTAGTTTTTTTGCTTGAGTTGAAGCTTTGTTCATTTGGAGGGTGCTTGATCAATCTTACGTATCATGAAATAGAACTTTGGTTTAAGGTTTTAAGGGGTATTGTTTTTCAATCTTAGTTTTGGTCTGAATTGAGACTTTGTTCATCTGAATTGAAGCTTTGTTCATTTGGAGGGGGTTTCAATGGCATCATCTGGTTTCTTCCTTATTTGTTTGCTACACTCTGCGGTTGCTTTGACTTCTGGAGCTATGATGATCTTTTACACCAACGAGGTCTTTGTGTTTGGCCATGGCTTCGAAATCGCGAGTAAGCTTGTCGGATCAACGCCACATGATCAACTCTTGATTCGAACCTCCGATTCCTTTTCTGGGTTGCTTTTGTTTGCCATTGGGTTTCTTCTGTTCATGGTGGCATTTGTTAAGGACAGAGAGTTTCAGGGCTTCTTTGCTAAAGGGTGTGTGCTGCTTCATGTTGCCATGGCAATTTGGAGAGTTTGCTTTGAGAGGAAGCTTGAAACGTTGGACCACGATTGGCTGAGGAAGGTTGTTGGAGACTTGGTGTTGGGGCTTTCTTGGGTATTCTTTCTTGTGTATTCTTGGAGGGAGAAATATGATTAATCTCAGTGGAACTGAATAATGTCTCTTTGATAAGAACAAGTACTTCATATGTTTAGCTTAATGGCATTTCGATGGGAAAATTTGTGATGTCCTGACTAGCTATGTTTTCAGAGGCATTGAAGAATGAAAGTGAGGAACAATGTTCTAGAATTCTGGGTCTTATTCTGTAGAGGATTTGCGTAGATGCTGAATCTAAAGGAGGTGCAAAGACTGAGCATATATCAAATATCAGGTTGGTAAGTTCACTTGAAAATTGGTCGGGATCTTGAATATGGTTGTGTTGTGGAAAAATCAGAACCAGGTGCCCTGAATCTGGGATTAGCAAATTTACCAGATTTTCGGCCATAGAACATATGAGGCTGTCACACTTTGTCTTCATGTTTTAAGTACGAAATCATGCTCTTTTTCCTTCATAGTTGCCAATTGTCATCCTTGTAAATTCGTTTTGAAGAACAAGGAAACACATGATTTCCAGCTGTTAGTTCTTACTCTTAATCGTCTTTATTGGCCATATCACTATTGTACCGGGCCGCCGGCTATGTCACTGGAGGAATGCTTTGAAATACTTTTGTCTTTGTCCATAGCTATCTGGTATTTCACATATATGAATTTTGATCAAGTGTAAAACAGAATAATGTGAGATCACTCCTATCTTCCAACGATCTCTATGTGGTAATTTCATATCTAGGCTAAAAGAGACATGCTTTACATCCATATTTGGACTTGCATTGTGATTGTTAGTCATGACAAATTCCTACAAGAAAAATGTAAAGTTTTTCATGGTGGTGAATGCCTTCTTCCTTTAATGGTATATCTCACATGTTTTGTGACTTTTACCTTTATTGTTGTTTGGATGCAAGAATCGCAACTTGCCTCTTTGGTTTCCCTGTGTGCACAATCAAGTTATCTGTTATTTCCATATTACCTGTTCTATGGCTTAATGCGACAAATAGCCTATAAATCATAGGCCATCAATACGATCTCTAACACTTTGTTGAGCAATGCAAGGCAATTGAGATCATTCACAGCTTGTGACAAAATTTCAAAATGTTAGCAATATAAAAAATAGCCATTAGTTCAGTGAAGTTTACAGTTGTAGATGTAAGTTCGTTTAGAAGAACGGAATAAGAAGCAATTGAATATGGAATGTAACTTCAAGCAAAACCAAGTTCTGTGAAAATCGTGTAAAACTGATTTGGGGACACTTGGAGTTAAAATCATTTAACAGATATTTTGTCAATTATGTATTGTATCAGTGTCATGACAACTTGTGTCCTTATCTGGATGACTCCCCAACAGAATCCCTTAGTTACTCGAAAAGTAGAGGCCGGTGAAGAGAAATGCTTTCATTTTGGTTAGAATAATGTAGTTGCTTCATGAACGAGGGATTGTAGGACACTGTCCAATCTTTCTTCTTCTTCTTGTTGTTGAATATTGAAGCCCGGGAAATGGCTGCAATAAGCTCCCTTGACTCTACTGTTTTCTTTACGTCGACTCTATTTGACTTCATTCATTTGATTTCGCAGTTGAGAGGACGGATGTCTAATAGGTCAATATACCATAACACAACTTGCAGAGTAAAAACTGCCCTCTTGTTAATACTGCCCTCTTGTTAATAGAAGGTTAGTAGAGAAGCATATTTGCTGGCATATAAGTTTTGGAATTTAAGGATTTTGAATGCCCTTCTTACCTTGTTTCATAGCAGAAACAGGTGGTTTGACATCCTGTTTAGACTCGTAAATATAATAGGACTTGTTACTTATTCCTTACAAAGATTATTTCTTAACTCAAACGTATCTTATGATCCACGTTGAGATGAACACAAACTTCATTTCTTTTAGGAAACGGAAATCTGTTGTCGGTAGTTGTCTTGCAGGGAGAAGACGTGTTGAAATTCCCCAAAATATATGTTTGTTTTGCTGTAAATAGTAGGGCATTGTTGCACATGAAGAAACTGTGTTCTCAGATTTATTGTCATAAAGCAGTTCAAGAACCTTTGTGATGTTTGAGACCTGATATGATTCGCGGTCAATTTCTTGCATAGATGGCCTAAAGTATTAGAATCAGACATGGTATAGCCCAAGCGATTCTGGAGTTTAAGAAATCAGCAACCTCGAAAATGGAAAAGGGGTACGGGGGTAAACAATCTGGAATAAGAAGGGAGAAAAGGGAGAGAAGGATAATCAAGTTCATTCAGACAAGGGAAGATCAAGAAGTATGCAAAAGCACTCGCATCCTTGATGGGACTGGATGGTCCGGTCTGGCCTTCTAGTGAAAAGAAATAGATTTGGAGAGCATCCTTACCCCTATTCGAAAAGACAAAAGCAATGATAAAATCATCTGTTAATTTTGTGCTTCATTCTGCATTAGTTTATCACACGACATGAAAGAAACTTCAGCAAGTGCGATGGGAGGAAGGGTTAGAAACAAAATGGAGCAATAAACGTTCACTCATTGCTAATTGGTATTGAGTTGGATGCTATAACATTTCAAGCACAATACGTCAAGGGCAGGAGAAAATGATACAACTGGCCAACACACTCAGAGTCAGGCACAAACACTGAAAAACCCGAGTTAAACCTAGTAAAACCATGGATCATCCACTCTCAATTTGCATATTTTATTAAGCAGTTAGGATTATCAATCTATTCCAATAGTAGAAACTACTGCTGAGGCCACCCCAGCTGCTGCGGCTGAGGAGGCCTCAAACCGGATGCTGGGGCTGAGGCCAATCCTGTTGCGGAGGCCGAACGTGGGTATCATACTGCTGCTGCTGCTGCTGCTGAGGAGAACTCCATGTCATTACATTCTCACGAACCCGACCCTGCTGCCAAGTCTCGTGCTGATGCAAAGTCCGGGGCCGACGCGGGCTACCATATATATATTTATAACAACAAGCTTTAAGACGGGCCCTCCATAAATCATTGGGTATTGTCCTCCAGCGTTCCCCCGTGATCTTGTTGTAGAAGACCCTCCGATCATCTACATCGATGAGGTTCTCTCCAGTCAGTGGATGAATCAATTCTCTCATCAGAAGTCATCAGATGCCAAGGCTTATCCAAACAATTGTTTTTACCTGTAAGAGCATGACATCTTTCCCCTGCAGAAGACGGGTTCCCATCAGCATTCAGAGGTTTAATTTCTATACGTTCCCCAACAAGTAGCTGGCCAGAGAGATCGATAGCCATGGGGACATACTTCGGATGGTCGAATTCAATATACCCCACTGCCTTTCCGCATCTCATGCTCAGATGAACCTGTAAACATTGACCCAACCAACTTTAAGGGGAATCTCAGAAACGCTAACACTTCTCTCGTCCCTTTGTCGATCAGCTTTACATTCCACCCATTCAAGTTGTAGTTGGATTTGGGATTCGTCTTTGATCCCCAGAGCCATGGCAAAGGAGGGTGGAGCCGCCCTTTTAGAGGGAGATCGGAGCAATTCTTTTGCTTTGATGACGACACGAGTCGAGCTCCCCTCGGGACCAATTCCTGTACTCTCTCATCTTTTCAGTTATTTGGTATGGATAGTCTTACTCAAAAGGCTTTGACGATTTTTTTCCCTTGAGAAAATGGCAGGAAATTTATTTATACTACCAAAACAAATACTAGCATGTACTACTACAACAAGAAGAACACGAATGTACCTTGTACCAAAAATGGTGAACTAAGCACACAAACAGCGGCCTCCATCAAAAGATCAGTGATAAGAAACCAAATGGATGCGCCGCGGCGCCGCCGGTGTTAGGAATCAACGAATTGATCTGCTACTGGATCCACAAAACTCCATCACTGTTACTGGAGGAAACTCAGGAAAGGCGCCATTTTCAAAAGATTTGGATCGTCATCCCTACGAGACTGTTAACTTTGGCTCGATAGTCCGAGGCCAAATTTGGTGGTTGGAACCATTTTATGGACTTTCTTGAGAATAATACTCTTTCATGAAAAAATGCACGTGTTTGATGTTTCATAGGTCAATGCACGTGTTCTCCAGGTCAAACTTCCATAACAAGACCTGTTTGTTTTGGTATTTTGAATTTGGATTTTTAGGTAATGAGTGTAGAGAGAAATAAAGTAATGATTGAAAATAAAGATACTGATTGGAGAGAGATAGAGGAAAAAATGAGAGTAATAATTAGAAAGAAATAGGATAATGATTAAAATTCAAAATTCAAAACCCTTAAACAAAACTTTAAACATAACAGCCATAGAGAGGGATGCTGATGCCTCTCAATTTGTAGCGCATTGAATCCCCGAATGGTCTATTTGCTTCATCCCAAACCGCATGGATGCTAATAAGAAGCAAGCTCACTAAATCTCCTGTAGAAATGATACCCTCTTAATGGATTGTGATTGATTAATTCTTTGCTGTCTTAAAACTAGTTTATGAGACTTAAAGAAGATTGCGGGATTCAGATATACTCAGCAACTAAGGTCAAAGCAATTTAGTATGTTTGGTGATGATCCAATGCGCGATGCGCAATCATATGATATTTTACGAGACAACTCATCTTCCAATATTTCGGTTCCACTTCCAACTATTTCAGAAGAAAAGGAGGAAAACTCTCTATCATTGTGTGCTTGATAGCGTCGAGCTTTAAAGCTCTTTCAAAAAGAAAAACTGAAAGCCATCACCAGATTTCGCCACTGCAGATCCCCCATTTCCCCAAAACTGCAGAAACCATCCATGCTAGAGCTCACAGTCCCAGCCCCAGCAACCTCGGTCACCGAAGCTCGCAGTCCCTGCACCCAGCAACACCAGAAAACAGCAGTAACACCATCCCCTTCCACTTAACCAATTAATACCCCAGTTCACTATTCTTGACACTTCACAGAAACTAATTGAACAGAACCGGTTTAAGCCAACAAAGAACGATGTGCAGAATCAGAGCACAAGATGTGACCGAACCCAATGCAGGGACCAATCCAATGTAACAAAACCAGCTTGAGCCACCACAGAACCATGTGCGGAATCAGAGCACATGATTATGTTGGGTCCCTTTTGCCAAAATCCGCAATATAATCATCCCCTTATGACCAACATAGCAGCTGCATCATTGCATCCACCCAAACAACATCACTACCCCTCTACCCACTTGGTGTACTTTTGCTTTAAACCCCTGCTATTTCCTGATTAAGCATTAGCTTCCCAACTTAAATAACCAGTCTCAGAGCTTGAAAGTGAAAAATATGTCATTAGTTCGTATGTTTCTTGTTGCTTCCTTTTTTTTAACCCAGAATGCTACCTTAAGCTTAATTGAATCCATGATTTCATCCCACCTTGGATTTTTCCCTTCAAATATCGAATCATTCGTCAACTTCTTAATGGTCCAAAGGACTGCAAATGGAATCACTTACCATATTATCTTTATAGCCTTCTTAAACTTCCACCCTTACCACAACAGGAATAGACTTTTTTTTATTGAAGCTGTCACCACCCAAAATACTCCCCACCAATTTAATATGCTCCCTCAGCCTCTGCTTATTTAAGGCTATGGTTTTCAGTATTCTACACTTTCAACGGATATGCATCTCTCTCTCTCTCTCTCACACACACACACACACACACACACACACACATCTTAAAGCCCTACTCCAATAAATTTCTGCTCTGTTTTATAGCGGTTAATAAGTTATATTCCTTTTTTCAGTAGTCTAAAGAATTAAGAATTTCTGTAGCTAGGTAAGAGTTTAATGGCTAATGCATCACAACGGGTCTCAAATAACAGAATATAAAGCAACAAATTTCCGAGTGAAGATGACAAAGCATATAATACAATATTTGACTCTTGTCATATAATATTTGTCATCTTCACTCATCTTTAATCTCAGACTTTACAAAGTATACTTGTCAGGAAAAAACTGTATTTTCAGAAGATAAAGAGAAATCTCAGTTCTCAAACCATTTGAAAGAATCTCCCAATACGCAGAAGAAATTTCAGAAGGCAAATGCTAAAGTAAGCCTAATGGGCTCATGTTTAATGGGTCCCATTTACTTACTTTTTGAATACTTTTTGTCTACTTCTCTGACTTATTCTGAACAAACTTTTTATATATAATTTGACAAATCTAACCCTATCATTTGTTGTCAATTACAAAATTGCCACCAAAACAATTGGCGGGCAATTTCCCACCAACTTTTCCTTTTTTTTTCACGCATACATACAAAATTCACTTTCTTCTCACTTTTTGCCTACTTTACCTTTTTCATCTCCTGAAAACTTCACCAGAACACCTCCATGGAGAAAAGGAAAATTGGGGGTTTACCAGGTGAGTTTTCTCGTATTTCAGTTTTATATAGTGTTCCAAATTTCACTTGTTTTGTATTCTAAACTATTTTCTCTATGCAGATTTTTCTATTCTATTGGCTTAAACTTGGAGGCATCTTAAGTGTGATAGGTAAGTCTTCTTTCTCTGATTCTTACTATTATGGATTCACTATTTGCTCCAATACAAATTCTTTTTTTACTTAAAATGCGTATCTCTTAAGTGTGATAGGTAAGTTCGACTTAGTTTTTATTTATTTATTTATAGAAATGGAATGGAATGAAATTAAAAGAGGCGCAAAATTACAGTTGGGAAATTCAACCACTGTTTTTTTCCAAACAAACTCACCTCCCATTTGTAATACAAAAAATGTTATAAGATTTTAATTTTTGATTTTGTTATTTACCCTTTAAAATCGAATTATTTTTTGTGGCATTATGTTGTAATTGTAGGACAATGGATGAACCATTATTTGATATCGACTTAAATCAGCTTCCTAATGATGGAGAAAGGGTGATTGAATTTGAACAAAATGCATTAGAGTTGAATGAGTACCCAAAAGAAATTGATCCTTTCATTGGTCAATGTTTTCTTAGTGGACATTGGGTTTGAGTATGTAAATGGCCACTCATTTGGCAGTAATATGTGAGATGGAACTCATTTTGTACATGTTCACGTAAAATTTTAGTTTGAATTTGATTGGTAATTTTGGCTAAGTGGAAGACTTGATTGAGCAAGAAATATATATATTTTTGTTCAACCTATAATAGTGTTGCACTTTTTTTTGGCCATGTGGAAGACTTGATTGACCATGTACAGATCGGCATACGAAATCTACTTTTGAGTCTCATACAAATGATCCAGACCATTTATTAATTTAAAATATTTGTGCAGATGGTCTTTGTAGGAGGAGGGGTTCTCGGGGGATTGCTTACGTGTGAGTATTCGCGAGCTGGAGAGGTGCAATTGGCTGATAATTAGCGAAAGGAAGAGGGGAGAAATCTCATGGGGTGAGAGAAGAAGCGGGAGGTACTGACGGAACAGAGGCAGCGTGTCTCTTTCTCTTTCTCCGCAGGGTATTAGGCCTTTTTTGGGCTTGAGCGGGTGAGGTCACTCCTTTTCTCTGAGGAAGAATATCCTCCTTCCTCAAATTCAGTGTTCACACCCTCTCTCCCAAAAAAAAGGTCCTCTCCAATCATTGGGAATGTCAGGAGTATTTATAGGGCACTTGGTCCTAGGTTAGGCCCAGGACAGCGGTCCTATTAAATTCTGACACGTGTTCCCTCTGTACCTCCTGGCCTTGGGGAAACTTGCCCTTTCCGTGGACACTTGTCCGCGGGACAGCTCGTGATCCCGCGAAGATACCTCCTTCCCAAGCTGCCAAGCCACAAGAAATTCCCCAATTCCTGCCAGAGCAAGGTCGAGACCCGCTGCGATCCTATTTTCTCCGCAGGGTCTCTCCCGAGCCCTGCCTCTAGGCTAGAACGAGACTCCGAAAACTTTTTTAACGCCATTTTTCGTGGTGACATGGTTTCCTTCCGCTAGAACTATTTCAGGATGCATTTCATAATTCTGCGGGACCATCGGGGCCTCCGTGGTGGCCTCCCGCAGGGACCAATACCTCTCTTATCCGTCCACGTGCCTTTCTTTCATTGGGTAAAGATTTGACTGAGGTCGCTTTCTCCGCAGCCCCTCGTGCCACGTGCATATAGGCGATTGGAAGGTCAAATAGTCCACCTTGACAATAAGTTGACGATTTTGACTCAATTAGATAATTCAATATAAAAAATTGGCTCAATCAGATAATTCAAGTGCTTAATCCAATATAATATTTTTTTATTTTCTATATAAATAAAGGAGTTAATGTTTTGATGAAGCAAATGCGTTGGTTTTTTTTTTAATCCAACAAATGCGTTAGTAAGTAGTGGCAATTGGTGTAGGGTAAAATTGTCATTTTCATTTAAAGAGAACAAAAGAGTGTGCGTTTATTAACTTTTGAACAAAAAGTAAAAAGTTTTGTACTGGGTGCAGAGAAATGACATGCAAGGACATAAATTAAACTATTAAATATTGTATTTTGACATTCTTAAAGTTGGCCTACTGGGCTTCCATTAGCCGGACCGTATTAACTTTTGAACAAAAAGTAAAAAGTTTTGTACTGGGTGCAGAGAAATGACATGCAAGGACATAAATTAAACTATTAAATATTGTATTTTGACATTCTTAAAGTTGGCCTACTGGGCTTCCATTAGCCGGACCGTTTCCTCGGAAGATTCTCTTCTTTAAGAGGCAATTTTGCATGGTTAGTATCCTCACAATCTACAATAACAGAAGTTACAAAAGCAAAGTTATATCAGGTAGAATAAGGAAGAATGAAAATTAAGGAAATAATTAAAAATAGTAGACAAAATGCTATTCCATTACGCAGCACAACTAAAAGAGGAAACCAGAATGAATCCACCTCAAATGGTGGTTATTTCAGGATGAGATTCGACAATCTAAACTAATACGGAGTATAGAACAAGAAGATATAAAGATATAATCACAACAGAAGAGCCAATACTAAAAGTTCCGATGCAACAAATCTTGCTATGTTGTTTCCATTTCATGTTCCTGGGACCAAACAGTGGAAGTTCTGGCCTCACTATCCTATGTGTTCCCCTTTCTTTGCTCGATTGAGAGTGATTCAGCTTTTAGTCCTCCCAAAATGTAAAACTTTCTCACCGAAAATATATCCGTGGGAAGCTTAGGAGACATTTAGCAACTTTGTGGTTGATCATTTCAGAAAGTAAATTGAGTCAAAACGACCACATCTCAACCAAATGTAGGTTTCATAAACAACACCTGTTTAATTAGCACCAATCATCTACACCAAATCCACGTACTGGGTCACATTCAATTTCAATTAGTTCAATTTTCACATTCTTAATCCTTTGTTATTTCATTGTCATTTTGCCAAATTAAGGTTCATTAAGACAAAGAAACAAAACAACACCACAAAATAACAAAGCAACTCAAAGTAGATACAGTAAATGCGGCAAAAGAGTTGGGCCGAATTCCGCCAATACTTAGAGCAAACATGCGTACATACATCATAGTTAGCCAGACAATGAACACTCTAAAGATCAAACCATATCATAAAAATCATCAATTTATTTCTTTGTATATCAAAAAGACTAATCATATCAAGATAGATTAATCTAGCCTCTGGTATTGGTCATCGCCGATCATGCAACTCCCGTAACAAAGAGAGAGCCAGAGACATCTCGCGCTCATGGAGCTCAACCAAGGCCGCGTGCTGAGTACGGATGGTCTCCTGGCAAGCACGGATGGCTGAAAGCTCGCTACGGATGCCTGCGATCTCGGTAAGCAAAGCTGGAGGAGGAGGAGCGGCTGCAAGCTCTCTAAGCTCGCTACGGATGCCTGCAATCTCGGTAAGCAAAGCTGGAGGAGGAGGAGCGGCTGCAAGCTCGCTACGGATGCCTGCAATCTCGGTAAGCAAAGCTGGAGGAGGAGGAGCGGCTGCAATCTCGCTACGGATGGCTGCGAGCAGCTTGATACGCAATTCAATAGAAGCCGGGGCCAGAGAAGGAATCGGGTCAACGATAGGCGCAGGGGGAGGAGGTGGGGATGGAAGTCCGGCCGACGGCTGCAAAGCCCGGAAACTCGTGTCCCAACGGGATTGATCAAAATACTTAAAATTACATGCCTCATCCTCATCGCTAGGTATGTTGTAGTACTGGCGAACTAAGGTAGTAATCAATGTGGGGAACGGCAGAGCACGAGCAAGGGCCGATGGGGTTTGACGGACTTTCGATGTTTCGTACAACTTCAGCATCTCCCCCCAAATCAAATCCGGGATCGATACCTCGTATCCCTTATGGAAGGCATACAGAGCCTCCAAGAACGTCCCGTTCCGCTCCTCGTGGTGGCCCGAAACACAGACGTTTGCCTTCAAGACCGAGTCAATGAACCAAACTCGCGCGGGTAGAAATGCACGGCGAGTGTGTGATTGGCGGCGGCCGTAGCGACCCCCGCACATGTCACCAACAATCCCGTCAAACGTTACGCCATCCGGGAATGGTGCATAACCAGAAACAGCTCTAGTACAGTGAAGTGCCGCGGCAATGTCACGGGGTGTAACCGTGACGGTTACACCATCGATCACGGTGGATAGCTTGTCGGGCTCGGCTTCAACCACGACCATATTCTGATAGAATAAGCGACTAATACGAGGATACGCGGAATCGAAGGGCCCAAACAAACCCTCGAGGTCTCGCCGTTCGAACTCCCGTACGGCCCAGCGGGTGTCCCCGTTCTTGCGGAAGAACTCGTCGACCTCAAATGGCGTGGGGAGCGCCAAAGGGCGAGAAGCCCAATCTGGCAATGGCACGTCGAGTTGGGTGGGAGGTGTGGAGGAAGGCAGTGGCTGGGCGGCGGGATTCCGGCGACGCGGTCTGGTGGAAGCCGAGGAAACGGAGGTGCTCGGTGCAAGACGAGCTTTTTTTCGGGAGCGAGGATTCATGATTCCGTCGAAGAGTGGTCACCGGCGAGGATTTACGGTGGCCGCTGTGAATTCTTGGGTTTTGGAAGGGGAGAGGGTCAAATGAAGGGTTTTAGAAGGGGATTACAGTCTTCTTTTTTTGGAAGAGTATTATTGCCTTTCTTTATTGGGGGAAAACATATCTTTTTGTTAGGCGTCATTTCTGTTTTCCTTTTAGTAATTTTTATTATATATAAACATATCAAAATCTCCCAATGGCTTTCCTTCCAAAATTATGGAAAAGAGGATAATTTTTTTTCTCTGGTTAAAAATGTGAGATTTATCGATCATGGAAGGGGGAGAGGGTAAAATCAATTTTGGTTCTTTTTATTTATTATCAGCAATTTTGGCTCTCTTTTTTTAGTCACATATTCCTTGTTGGCTTCCTTTTTTTTTGTGAGATTTTTTTTTTGGTCAATCGATAGGAGGAATAAAAATGTGAGATTGATCGATAGTGGAAGGGGAGAGGGTAAAATCAATTTTAGTTCTCTTTTTTTAGTTGCATATTCCTCATTGTCTTTTGTGTGTGTATGAGAAAGAGTAAGAAAATCAATTAAAATGATAGAGTAGTTGTGAGAAAGAGTAAGAAAATCAATTAAAATGATAGAGAAAATCAATTAAAATGATAGAGCAATTGTGAGAAAGAGTAAGAAAATCAATTAAAATGATAGAGAGCAGTTGTGAGAAAGAGTAAGAAAATCAATTAAAATGATAGAGCAGTTGTCTTCCTTTGTTTTCAAAACTGGACATCAATTTTCTATAAAAGGTTCTTTACATCTCAAAATAGAAAAATGACGATTTTCCATAAAAAGTTCTTTACATAATTAAATTAAAGGTATAATTAATCCACAAAGATTTCATACTTCGGTGGGTGCATACCACCCTTGAATTTCGTAAAAATTCTTAATAGTTTAAATTCACAACATCGGTTTTAAAATTCTAACTATGAAAAATCATACCATTTGCGCATCAATTCATGGCAAGACAATGTTGCAAAATCATACCATTTGCGCATCAATTCATGGCAAGAGAATGTTGCAGCGTATAAATTCATAACATCATTCTCTAAAATATGTTCTAGAAGTTTTCCGGTAATTAACTTCAACCTCACTTTAGATGGTTCAAAACTGATCACATAACTAGAGCTGGGCAACGGACACGAAACATGATAACACGATATGAACCGAACACGAAATTAGCGGGTTAGGGTTGAACATTTCTGACACGAAACACGAAAATGACACGACTCGAAAACACGAATTCTAAATGGGTTGAGTTCGGGTTGAATACGCGAGACACGAAATTGACACGTCCAACACGGTTACTAATCCGTGTCACCTATTCACACGAACATATATATATATATATAATATGATATATCTGTAATTCTATATAGAATTGGGCAACGAACACGATAATATGACATGAACCGGATACGAAGTTAACGGGTTAGGGTTGAGCATTTCTCACACGAAACGCGAAAATGACACGACTCGAGAAACACGAATTCTAAATGGGTCGGGTTTGGGTTGGGTAGTTTGTGACACGAACCCGATTGACATGATACGAATACGACCCGACACGACGTGTTACCCAGGTCTATACATTACTTACCTGTGGTTTTGAAATTGTGAACCATAAGGGATAATGTGGTTAGATTTAAAACAGGAGAAGAAACAAGGGATATGATGAGGGTATATCGGTCTTTTAATGTTGTGTCCGTTAATATGGATGAAAAACATGATGGCAGGAGGTCTATCTGCACATTTTCAAAACCACAGGTAGGTTATGTGATCAGTTTGGAACCATAAAGGGGTATCCGCACATGGCGATAACTACGGGGGGTCAAATTGGACTTTGCCCAAAAAAGACTAATGGACACCCTATTCAAATTGATATACAATAAATGACTGCAGTGAATAAACACCAACATGAATCATGATCATACACTCGATGGTGCAAATTAACTACATCTTCAAGCTGATATAATATTCCGCAGAATTCTTCATATAGACGACGTAAGTGGATCATAGAATAACAGGACTAATTAACGTACGGAATCAAAAAGTGGATCATTGAAGCTCACATAATGATTTAGGACAGCTCGATTGGATGCTATTATTGAAATAAAACTGTGACATAAGGCCATCCACAGTGGTATAATCAAAACACAATTATTTTTAAAGTTAACAATGTTTATGCAAAAGATGGCTCACAATGGTATAATCAAAGTTAGAAACATCTTTAAAAATAATCAAATTTTGAGCTTTGAATAACCAAAACTAACAACCTTTTTCAATAATCAAAATTTGTAAACCCAAACATCTCCTGGTTCCAAATTTTTATCACGCTTGTTTCCGCTTCATATTTTCTTCTTCGTTGACTGGTTCCAAATTTTCTTCAGATTTTTGCCCCCCCCCAAAATTTTTTTTGTAATTTGAGGGAAAGAAGTCACCAATTTCCCTCCCAAAATTAAGGGAGGGAATTAATATATTTTTGCCCAAAAAAAACGTAATGGAGGGAAGTGAATGGTGGGAAACTGAGGGAGAGAGAGAGTGAAATTGTAGTGGGATCTTTATTTTGGTTATGGACTAAAAGTAACCATTGTGGACCTCAACATTGTTAAGTTTAACAACCTCTTAAATGAATAATCAAAAGCTGATGTGTCCACTTTTAATTATTTATTTTTGATTATGCCACTGTGGATGGTCTAAGTTTTCTCTTTTAAAGGAGATATCTACTTGGCACTAGGATTGTATACTTGTACGTACGCTTGATAGCTAACACTCGACCTAATTATTGTGAACCTAGGTTTTTTAGGCCATTCAACATTTTCTACCATTTCTTTCGGCCCCCACCCCCCCCCCCCCGGTCCCTTCTCCTCAACACTAAATCCTTGAATCCAGTTGGAGCTTGAGCTTCACAGTGTTCGGCCCTTTGGGAATCCTTTCAAACCCCCCCCCCCCCCCCCCCCCGTCCCTTCTCCTCAACACTAAATCCTTGAATCCAGTTGGAGGTAATTCAGCTTGAGCTTCACAGTGTTCGGGCCTTTGGGAATCCTTTGAAACCAGCGGTGCATGCTTCTACCAAGCTCTCTGACGTTTCTCCTGGTCTTATGGGGTCTTTTCCAATGATCTCTCCATTTCTCTTGCTTCCAGATACAGAAGTCCAAAATGAAAACAGCTCCTATCTAAATTATGGGAACAAGATACAAAAAATAACTTGAATTCCTCCCACATCATAGCTTGACTTAGTACAAAAAAATAAGTTAAATGAGTTGTGAAGGAGTACCCCTCTACTTGAAGCCACTTGTAGTCATATTAATGGCTGTGACATTGTTCTGAGACATTCAACAAACAATCGGAGTTTGCATATGTCTTATAGTAACAGTACAATCAAAACCAGAAACATCACACCCTTAGAGACTAGAGAGGGATGCATAATGCAACAGAGGTGAACGCCCTGCTCATTCACTTGGCGTGGTGTTAAGAAGGGATACAACCTATTCATGCAAGGATCCCGAACACTCATAGGAAATGGATCCTCTTCATCTTTCTGGATGACCAATTGGGTAGGAGATGGACCTCTTTGATCCCAAACCTCTGGGCCTCTCAATTAGTTCACTATTAGTTCTGGCTACAACATTCTTAGATGCGCCATTCATACTGAACCCTATCCAAATTGGACATGGGTCTGGAAACTGCCATGTAACGACCCTTGCATCCAACATTTCTTCTGGCTTTTGGCACAAAACGCCTCCCCACGCGTGATAATCTATTTCCAAGCTAGGCGTATTAGTGTATTACTCCAACTAAGGAAGACACCTGCCATGTTCTGCGCAAGTGCCCACGAGCTGCACCCATTTCCAAGCTAGGCATATTGGGTTAAAAAAACCTTCACATTTGTGGATACCATCCTCCTGGAGTCCGTTGGAGTCTCATCTTTCTCTTCGCTTGTTAGCATATTTGGTGCAACTGGAATAGCAATCTCTTCGAAATACAACCCAACTCGAGTTCAAACCAGCCAACTCAAGTTGCGAAAACCATTTTAGCCAAATCAGTGGAATTGTATTTCAATGGTTTTCGCGACTTCTGGGGGTGTATTACATGATTTGGGTTTGAGCCTGGGGAAATTACTTTGGATTTTCTGTACCTACACGTAATTTTTCCATAACGTGTAACATTTTTAAAATCCAAACTTCTTAAGTTCAAAATTAGACTCATCAATATTTTCAATGGTTCTTACGATGCACAAATCGAACTTTGGGAGTGTTCGTGGCAAACTCGCGAAGTTTGGCTTACTTTGCAGTTTTTTGGAAGATGCGCCCGGGACGCATAAGCATGCGCCTAAGGCGCATATGGAAACTATTTCTCGCGCCCGGGGAGCAATAATCTGCGCCTGAGATGTATCAGTGACCACTTTTTTTTTTTGATAGGTAAAAATTTATTAAAAACGGGGAGAGGGAAAATGGAAATCTAACAAAAAGTTGGAGAGTATATCACATGGGTCGAAGCCCCGCCCCAAAGGTCTAAAACGGGAGCCTAAAAATAAAACAATTACGCACACCCGTTACCTAGATAAATAACAAAGCCCAAATAAACAAACAGGCCCAAAAGGATCCGCTTGGCAGACCCAACCTCACAAAACCCTAACCCGCTTCATAATCGCCGCCACACAAAACACTGTAGGCATCACCACTCAGACCAGCACCACCACCCAACCGCCTCGCCGTTAAGTAGATCCGGTCACTCCCAGATGTAGATGACCGGCGGTAGAAGGAAACCAACAGACCCACCAAGGTAATGCAAACAGCCTGCAACCACAGAGAGGAAACAAAGATAGGGCAGTGAGAGAGCAAGGAAACTGCTGCCTAAAATCGCCTCTCCACGAACCCGTATAATCAGGATCGAGAACAATAGTTGGAACCATCATCGCCAAGTCGACCCCTTGTCCGGGCTGCACAATCGCCGGCTGAAAACAACACACAAAACGACCAAAAAATGCAGACTATTGGGGTCGCATACCCTTCACGACCATGTCTCCAAACTGGCGCTAACCACGGCAAAACAAAAACTTTTTGCCTATCAGATTTTGGAATAACCTGCAGCAAACAAAACGTTAGAAAAAAAAAAAAAAACAGCTACACGACTTTCCACCTCCTCCCACACTCTCCACAGCAACCGAGTCACCCGACGCCGCAGCCGCCCAAACAAACGGCACACCTTCACCACAGCCGGCAAACCAAGCGCTGCTGCGAACCAACGCCACCCGCCACCAAAGCCACCAGCACACCATCGCCCCGAGCAACAACAGATCCCGCCATGCCGCCGCTGGACATCACCCAAAACGTCGCCTGGGGCAGGAGACCCACGCCAACTGCATCCTCTGCTCGCCGTTAAGCAGATCCACCAACCCCAAGAAGATGAAGCCGGCGAGAGGAGCGAACCTTGCCAACCCAAGCCGCCGAACGCCCAAGCCGATGAGCGCGTACCGGCGGGTGACCAAAACAGAGGATGGACGAAGCTTGATAGAAGGGAACCAAGAGTGAAGGAGAAACAGAGGAGAGGAGTACACTCAGAGGAGTACATCAGTGACCACTTGTATGCGTAAGAATCGCCCTTATTGTTATAGTACCTAAAATACACCTAAGATCATTTACAGCTCTCCACCATTTATCTAGATTTCTAGTGTTATGCAAGGAAAATATACGAAAAATCTTGAGACATTGCCATCTCTTCCTCCCTCCGCCCCAACCATGCAAGTGGCGGCTTCAGGAATTTGTGATAGGATGTTCATAAATTACTTTAACTCTACTAGCTGATAAATTAACCAATAATATGTGTACACAATCTCATATAGTTGTATAAATAGTACGGTAAAAAAAAAAAACTTCTATTCTAAAAAAATTTATTACGAGGCAAAATGAGACATTAAAAAAAAAGTATATATATACTCTCTTTTTTTTAAAAATATTAATTTTTTTTGAAAGTTGAATTTTGCAGTAGATAGTGTTTCGAGAAAGGAGGGGGTAAAATTTTACAGTTGTCGTAAATGAATTTTCATATTTTGTGCCAACGTTTAACTAACGTATTAATCTACTAAAACCCTTGTGAAAGAAATTATAGCAAGTATGTTGGGGTTGACCTTCTCGAAAATATGTTCTTTAGGATGACATGATGAATTTTCTATCGTAGTCTTAAATTCGAAGGAAAATTATTCAAGTTAATGGGATTTACAATGTAGATGAAATTTTTTAAAGCTTTGTCTGTAATTTTATAAACTAATTAGACCAAATTTTTTTTTGTCATGAATGCGAAATTAACACATTTAGACCATCGACAATAAAGATAGAAAGAGAACGCAGTGCATAATACTTGCACCAATAGATTCTTCTTTTCACTTTGTTTTTACAAGTTTTTTTTATTATGATTATGAACTTTATTTAATATAATGTGTTAGGTATTCAAATACTCCTATGAATAACCTGGATTGATGGAGTGTAAATTGGGTTGTGATGGAGTGTTCCATTAGTTTTGGGTTTGACGTTCAAGACTTTTAGAATTGGGTGTTCATTGATATTTACGTTGGGTGTTCAAAGAAAGGCTAGCCCATAATTTATTTTCACATGTATTCTAAGCAAAACCATGGAACTCCCCAAGTGGAGCCGCCTCTTACCATGCCTCCCTTCTCCTCCTCCTTCACCACCACCACTAACACTACCTCACCACAGGGACTAATATTTAATCTTGCGTTTTTAGTTTTCTGTGGTTCAATACCGCTATCACTACATAGCTACCACCATCACTTCACCACTACTACCACCCCATTGCAAGAAGAAGAGATTCAAGGAGATCCATCCATGAAGGTTTCATTGAAAACTTTGGATCTCTCTACAAGCATGAGCGGCCAATCTTCCTTCAGGTTTAGACAAATCCTTGCAACTTACTTTGGTTTTCATATTTTATACCATAACAATTATTTAATGATTTAACTATTTTTTGATGTTTCGGGCTTTTGATATTCATCAAATGCATGGATATTTTTTCTTATCTAGCATATGTGATTGGTTTCAGTGAAATCAAAAACACAGATGTATAATAATTTTATTTGCAATTGTAATCGAAAATTAAAATAAACTACAACAACAACAACATAACATAACTCATCTAGTCCCCAATCATTGGGGGTATGGGCGGGGATGATTGGAGACAAACCTAACCTTTGGCAATATATGCACAAAGTGGCTACTCTCAGAATACCACTAAAACAGTGGCTCCCCTAAACCTCCAAGAACCGAGGAGCTACAAGGACATTTTGTTGTAAAACCATGCCCCCAAATCAAAGCCAAATGGCATCAGAGAGGTAGGCCTAGAGACCAAATCAATTTATGTGCACATTACCATGCTTCCTTCATTGATAGTCCAGAGCATCGGTATGCACAATTGAAAATTAAAATAAACTATGCTTAGAAAAGAGGTATTGTGCTTTGATTACATCCAAAACGATCCAATATGGCAATTTACTAATTTAAGATGGGCTATGTCAATTTTTCAATTCCATCAAATTATTTTGCACATTGCTAAGGCTTGTGGCCATGGTTCGTCAATGTTAACTCACCTTGATAGGAGCCTCATGGATAGAGAATTGTTTGAGCAATTAATAGTGAGAAGAAAAATGGTAACCAAGGTCTTGTGCTTAAACTGGATTTTGAGAAAGCATATGACAGTGTTAATTGGAGTTACTTGTTCTCTATGCTTAGGAAGTTTGGGTATGGCAGAAAATGGATTTCTTGGATAAAAGGCTTGTACTTCAACTGCTTCTTTATCTATCTTGATACTGCTTCTTTATCTATCTTGATAAATGGGTCTCCTACGGCTGAATTTTCAATGGAAAGGGGTCTTAGACAAGGAGATCCTTTGTCTCCCTTGCTGTTCAATATTGTGGCCGAAGGGTTAAATATTCTCTTTGAAAGAGCAAAGATAGAAAGGGTGATTTCACGGGTTAGAATGGGTGAAAATGGTCCAGTCATTTCCCTTTTACAATTTGCTGATGATACTATTATTTTTTGCAAAAATGACAGAGGAGGTGCAACCTATCATGGAAATTCTTTGTACATTCCAGTTAATTTCTGGTTTGAAAATCAATTTTTCAAAGAGTCAATTGTGTGGCATTGGCATTCCTGAGGATATAGTACAATCCTATGCGGAGATTCTGGGCTGTAGAGTGGTTAGTCTCCCCTTCAAATATCTGGGGTTGCCTTTGGGGGCTAATCCTAGAAGGATTGATACTTGGAAACCAGTTATCGAGAAGCTTGAGAAAAAACTTGCCTTTTACAGCAGGAAATACATTACTCTCGGTGGTAGGTTAGCTTTGATCAATTCCAACTTGGGAAACCTACTACTATACTACATGTCCTTATTCAAAATGCCCTTCACAGTTGCAAGGAAGATAGAAAGGATTCAAAGACAGTTTCTTTGGGGGGATTCAAATGAAAAAGAAGATTGCACATGGTTGGTTGGGATAGGGTGACTAAAAGTAAGAAAAGAGGGGGTTTGGGTGTTAGAAGACTTCTTATTCAGAATGAAGCTTTTTTTATGCAAACGGTGGTGGAGATATGGTGTGGAAAAAGATGCACTTTGGGTGAAAGCTATCAATAGTAAATACGGGATGACAAGCTCCAAGTGGTTACCATCCCAATTAAACAACCAAAACAGCTTTTCTAAAATCTAGGGGGATATATGTCAAGTTGGTAAAGAAGGTGCAAATCTGGAAATGATTATTGCTGAAGGTTTTTGGATTAAAGTTGGGTCAGGGCAACAAACCTCTTTCTGGAAAGATGTATGGTGTGGCAATCAGGCCTTGAGAGATGCATACCCTAGACTGTTTAGAAAATCCAATCAAAAGAATTCCACTGTTGAGGAAATGTATGACTCTTCTAATCTGGTATGGGACCTTACTTTCAGTAGAAGGTTATTTCCTTGGGAAAATGAAGAGGTGAATGAACTGAAGCTGAACTTGAATACTATAACATTGCAGCCTAATGTCAGTGACTCACTTTGCTGGAGATGGGACAACCAAACTAATTCCTTTTCTGTTAAATCTTGCTACGTGAAGTGGGAAGATGATTTCAACTCACAGAATCATATTGGCCCATTACGCAAAAGGATTTGGAAAAACTTATGCCCTTTTAAAGTGGAAGTATTTGTTTGGCAGGCTTTACAAGAAAAGGTTGCAACTGGTTCAGAATTGAAAAAAAGGAATGTTTTAAACTTAGAGGATACTTCTGTGGGACTTTGTCCTTTTTGCTCTTTGGAAGTAGAAACTGTGCCTCATTTTTTTTTTGCACCGTACAATATCATGGAGGATTTGGTCTACAATCCTGGATTGGTGGGGGTAATATGTGGTGTGCCCATCCAGTCTATATGAGCTTTTGTGTTGGTGGTTCACCAATAAATTCAAATTGGTGGAAAAAAGGAGTTGGGAAATCTGTTTCTATGCTATTATCTGGTCCATATGGATTGAAAGAAACCATATTTTGTTCAGAAACAAAGCTTTTGATGAAAGGGTATTGGTGGAAACTATTAAGACAAAGATAGCTATTTGGCTGAAAGGTTGCTATAATCTCAAAGAGTATTCAATGGAAGACATTAAAAGATGCATTCAAGGGGTCAGGAAATTGAAGGTGGACAAGATTCAGGGTGTTTAAGTGATGAGGCTGTTATAGGGACCTGGGGTTGGTTTGACATGTGGATAGGGACTGGCTGTGGTCAGATTTTGGTATTATGGGTGATGTCTAGTGTGAGTTAATGTTGGGATGAATGGTAGTTGGGTATTTTGATGCTACAAGGGGAGTGGTGGTCTCTGGTTGTTCTCTGCTTTGGTGCTTTGATTTGGGTCATTACAGTGATTGGGGTGTTGGGTGAGTCAGACCTTCAGTTGATATTAACTCTGTTTTCAGTTTTCTTAGAATTTCAATTGGCCTTTTCTCAGTAGATGATGGGGCTTTTGTCCTGTGATACTGAGTAAAGATTATTTTTGTACTTGCTCTTATCTGCGGGTGATGGTAGATGATTGAGACTTTTGTTCTATGATACTATTCCCCCCTTGTACCTCTCAAATTTCAGAATGTTTGGATTCTCAAGTCCGAGGTGGATTGGACATTTGTTCTATGATACTATCCCCTACCCTCCATATTTTATCAAGTCTGGTTCTGAGAAACATGTAGAAAGCTATCAAGAAGGAAAATCATGTTGGAGGCTGATAGTAGAAGATTGGGACTTCTGTTCTTTGATACTATCCCCTCTCTAATTAGCACAAGTTCTGCGTTTTATTTTGGTATCTATGCGGAAACTCAAGTCTGAGGTTGATAGTAGAAGATTGGGACTATTGTTCTTTGATACTATCCCCTCTCTAATTTGCACAACACAGCTGAAGTGGATCTAATGGTGTCTACGAGTTTTATCAGAAATTTTTCAAGTATTCCAGTGGATTGTTTATCTCAAGTTTCTGGGTCAATCCCAATTATAGAAGCAATGGTTTGGTTCTCTTAGTTGCAGGATTATGGAGCACAGATTCAAGTCCATGTTCAGGAGATAGAGCTGTTTGGAAAGTGCGTTAGAGTTATGGTGTTGTTTCTCTTTTGTATGGGCATTTCATGATCTGGTTTTAGTCTGTTCAGTTTTCCCAGTATGTCTAGGGGTTTTTAGTGACTGGTTTATTGGATTTTTATCTCTGTTTTCGGGTTGGTGTCTTGCCAACCTTCCCCTCTTTTGGTGGCGGCTGGTAGATGAATGTTCTCGGCCTAGGTGCCAACATAATTGAGATGTAGGTCTGTGGTTGTGATGCCTCTTTTTCCCCGTTTCTGTTTAATTTTTGTAACTTCGGTTCGTTGATTAATAAAATCTTCTTTGCTGATAAAAAAAAAAAATGACCACATTTTTTTTTTGATCCAAAAATTCATTTCATTACAAATGAATGCATTCGAAGACACTGAAAAGGAAAACTACAACCAGGGACGGATTTAGAAATGTTGTTTAGTGAGGCACCTTGTTAATCCTAGTGACGAAAATTTATTTTTCTAGTTAACCACAATAAGATCGTATATAATTAAGGGATGTATTACAAACTACAAAAATATATACAGTAACACATACTTTCGCTTAAATTATGTAAAAATGAGTACAAAATCTCATACAAAATTTGAGAGTATGTTTTACATAAATATTGACAAGTTTTAGAATGATCGATATAGTTTTATTAATGATATTATTTTAAAATATTGCTCTTAGACGGTTAAAAATACATACAAGTAAGAAAAAATTAATCTAAATAGACATAGTTTGGAAACCAACAAGTATAAATGCCCCATATAATGAAATTGAAACATAAAACTAAATATATATGTATATTTTTGAGATATATGCAAGTGTGTATGTGTAGTAGCACACTTAATTTCATAATTATACTAAATATACGAAAATATAACAAAATTATTTTAATTTTGAGTGGGGGCACGTGCCCCCCTTTTCCTCCGTCCTTGACTATAATCAACCCATCACAGAGAAATACACATGAATGCAACTGAGCACATTCGGTACTCAAATTTTGAGTATCATGTAATATGTCCTCGTTGCATTGTTGGAATATACGAGAAGTGCGGTTTACTTAACAAGAGAGAAAATGTACACATGTAGTCAATCCAAATGTATAGAGCGAAAACATACACATTTAGGCAGTCCAACATACATTTGTTGTCTCTTTTCAATGTTTCAATGTCTATTGCTACCTGCAATATCTCAAGTGGTTCTTGTGATTGCAGGTTGCCACGTCGATTGCACAAATTTTGATGTTATTTTGGAGCCTTAGAAGTCTCAAGAAATGATAAATGCACACGAAAAATGATCTAATTAGCGATCCAAATAAGCGCGCTAGGAGCGTGGCCTATTCGCGCCTAGGCGCATTAAGACAGTTAAATACACTGATGCGCCCGGGGCGCACCATGATCGCGCCTGACGCAAAAATAAGGTACCTCAAAAATAAGTACTCCTGCAACAACATCCGCGACCACAATTTTAACCTGTATACCACCACCCTCTTATCACTTCCACTACCAACAATCACCACTCTACCACCACCACACCCCTACCACACCTCCGTCATCTCACCACCAAGTTGGACGAGATTCAGCTTGAGCTTCATAGCCTTTGGGAATCCTTTGAAATCAGTGCTTCCGTCAGTCTCTCTGACGTTTCTCCAGGACTTATGGGGTCATTTCCATTGATCGCTCCATTGCTCTGTTTCTGTTTGTGATCATCACCAATCTAGCCATCAACAACATTAGCATTGAGATGGAAAGGGTGAGTAAATGGTGATCGATGGTGGTCTGTAGAAGGTCCGTGTAATCTATGAAAGGGGCAGGGAAGAGAGGGGTAGAAGCGTGATGGGTTTAAAGTTACATCAGGTTGAGATTTAGACACACACGAACAAACATGACCATTGATCTAGCTGTATCGCAATTTGAACCCTCGGAAAGAAGAAGTAACCAATCTTATCCGTTAATTAAGCACGCCAAAAAGCTCAGTCCTTGGACTTGTGTACATTTTCAAAAAACTACATCCTCATTGTATAGACTAACGCGTGCGGCATTCAAAGTCCTAAAAGATGGTGGGATCGAAACATAAAAGTAATAATATTTTGGTTTATGAAAAGTTGGTCGAAAGTAGACCAATTCAAGGATCATCAGAGCCACTAAGTTTAAAACACGTTTTCGCGCCCTCCCACTCATTCTAATTTCCTTTTGGTACTCCCATTCCTAGTTCTAAGGTATTCGTTTATTTCTTAAGAGTTCTAGTGAGTTCATTGGGCTTTTCGCACATCATTAGGAAAAAAATACCTTCATTTCTCGGACTATTTTATACATACAGGCACATGGATATAATATAAGACAACAACATTCATCAGTTGTACTAATGGGTTGTTCCGTATTGCAACTATGAAAAGTCAAAGAACGAAACAATGTACGCTAGGAATTACTAGTAGAGCAATGCTAGGATTACAACTTTAAAATACATCTGCATCCGGAGGCTCCGATGCACGTGGATCCACATACATCGAAGGAGTTGGGGACACAGTTGCGTTCCTGGACTTATTGTTACTAGTAACCTAATAAGTAGGATAAAATAAATGGAAGAAAACAAAAAAATAAGCTGATAAGCAAAAGTTCCTGAACAGAAGACAAAGTCAGGTGGAAGTGGGAATTCACTTCTGCTCAATGTGTCGGCGCTCAACACTAACAGTGGCACTAAATTCAGCAGGAGAAACAAGATGGAGAACAAGGTTTGTTGGCCTTGTGTTTCTTGGTCTCTCATCTTCTCCTTGGCCTCCAGCAGGGCTTAAGAGTCTACTTCATGGCTTGTTGAGATACTAGCTTTCATTTATATGAAGCCAAAAGGGGTGGATATAGCCTTATCATTTACATGAGAGCAGAATCAAGCACCAGCCAACACACTGTAATTTAAGGATAAAAAACCACTGCCAATTGGATAAATCAGAGAAAAATTAAGTAGCGACATCGACCAATAGTAATTTGATTTACTAATCCACTGAAATCTTGGCTCTAGCAGAAAAAGGAAATTCACTGAAAACAACTCTCACTTGACCATAGTAACTGTTCCAAACCAACATTGACGTTGTAAAAACAGTTGGTTAATATCTTTATAATCGGAAAAAGGTGGAGTCGTGGTACTATCAGTCAGTTCATAAGAATGAGTAGCAAAATTGCATTTTTGTCCTTCCCAAGAGAGGTTGGTTCTACATCATCCCACAAATATCACTCTCTTATAACGATAAGGTGAGAAGACATCTTATCACATCTTTTGTTACATTTGTACAAGGGACAAGTCAATAAGAAAAGACATTTATTCCCATGAATCCATGTTGCTTCCCATGTTAACACAAACAATTTCTCTGAACTCTGATATTTCGTTGATTATGTTCATCTTTAATTGAAAGAATGAAACAGGTACACATGAAACTTTCAAATTTCTTTGAAGCTTATGGATGTGGGCATGTGGCAAAGTAAGAATTGAAGCAGAAATCTTATGGAAATTTCAAAGATACTGAAGATAGCAGAAATCTTCTTGCAACTGAACTTAAGCTAAAAGCTCTATTCAAAGGCAGAAGTAAAAAAAATCAAAATATAGCTTCTAAAAAAAAGAAAAAGAAAAAGCTTTTACAGCCTTCTAAAGTTTTTTTTTTCTTTTGTAAAAAAAGCTTTTAGCTTAAGTTATAAGCAGCGGCAGAAAAGCCGCTGCCCACATCAAACACTGACTTAGTAATCCTTCGAGAAAAACCACATTTGATACCTGGTACGTTTTCCTATACAGTTATGCAGCTGATGCGTGTGCAAGCAAGATATGATGACCAGCAACGTATGGCTCAGTTGGGGAGTCACCCTTTGAACAATTGCCTACCCCAAATGGGGAAGAGCATCGCTGAGGTGGTGTTTCTCCTATATCATGACCACTTATGGTAAATACATTGGCCTCATTCAAGGTAGTCCAATGCAACACCCTATCACCAAATTCTCTAAAGCACACATGGGCATATGCTGTGAAGTATTTCCCTGCATTGCCACATAACTGGTGAGCTTGATTCGTTACTTATACATCATACATTTTCTACTTCAATCAGGGTACCCTAAGCTCTAGAAGTAAGTGATGTTAAAGGTGGCTGAAGTCGAGAATCATACACAATTTGTCTACTGAACCATCCACCATATTCATCTTCAAGAATCGGAGGGAAGTCAATGTGCATCAATGTAACATGTGCTTGGATTCCTGCTTCTTAAGAAAGCCGTATCAATAGCAGGGAGAAGGGGAGATATCATTAGGTTGTCATTGGGCTTTTCGCACTTCATCAAAGCACACAAAAACTGCTTAATGATAGGGATTCACATAAAACGTATGCCCAAGATAAGGCTTTTACATTTACAAAGCCAAATTTTGGTTTCAATAGCCCTTGACCACTACAACCAATTATAGGACATGTTACTGATAAAGGTTTACGAAAGAAACTCAGAAATGGTTCACTTCAAATTCTAGGTGTAATATTCTCAATATCAAAATGGAGCTTCTTACTACCCGCTTTTCATAAACACAACTTTACTACTATTTATAAGGTGTGATTACACAATCTTTTAGTTCTTTGAAAATCCTCTTTACTCATATATAATAGGTCTTTATTAGATTTAAAATGAAAGAGATGCGAGTGTTGTACCGAATTAATTTATTTTTTGGCACGTTGAGGGTAAATTCATCATACCTTTTGATGCAAATATAATCTTTGATCCAAACTACTTGGGTTAGAATCTAGACTCAACAAGCTTTTTAACGGTACAAACCTTACGAAAAACAGAGTTCCGGAGCGCCCGATACAAACCCACGAAGTTTGACTACAGTTTTAATGTGCCTTAGGCGCATGTGTATGCGCCCTAGGCGCACTAAATTGCGCCCGGGCCCAGCCTCAAAATTTCAAAAATTGATCAAACTTTGGGGTCTTGCCACGGACACTCTCGAATTTCGATTTGCACATGGTTTGAACCATTGAAAAGCTTGTCTAGCATACTTTCTAACCAATTTAGTTTGGCTAAAAACTTATTTATACATCAAAGGTTATGACAATTTTACCCTCAAAAGGTTGGAAAACAAATTATAATGGGAAAATTTGTAAATTACACCTAATTTAAACCGGACCGAAATCTATTGTATGTCGAGAAGAGAGGGTATTCAAAGTCCTGAAAGATGATTGGATCGAAACATAAAAATAATATATTTTGGTTTACGAAAAGTTGGTTGAAGTTAGACCAACTCAAGGATCGTCGTAGCCACTAAGGCTAAAACATGTTTTCGCGCCATCCCACTCATTCTAATTTCTATTCGGTACTCCCATTCCTAGTTCTAAGGTATTCGCTTATTTTTCTAAAGAGTTCTAGTGAGTTCATTGGGCTTTTCGCATTTCATCAAAGCACACAAAAACTGCTTAATGATCGGGATTCACCTAAAACGTATGCCCAAGACAAGGCTTTAACATGCTTTTACATTTATAAAGCCAAATTTTGGTTTCCATACCCCAAAAATAGCCTTTGACCACTAAAACCAATTATAGGACATGTTACTGATAAAGGTTTACGAAAAAAACTCAGAAATGGTTCACTTCAAATTCTAGGTGTAATATTCTCGAAATCAAAATGGAGCTTCTTACTACCCGCTTTTCATAAACACAACTTTACTACTATTTATAAGGTGTTATTACACAATCTTTTAGTTCTTTGAAAATTCTCTTTACTCATATATAATAGGTCTTTATTAGATTTAAAATGAAAGAGATGCGAGCGTTTTACCGAATTAATTTATTTTTTGGCATGTTGAGGGTAAATTCGTCATACCTTTTGATGCAAATATAATCTTTGATCCAAACTACTTGGGTTAGAATCTAGACTCAACAAGCTTTTTAACGGTACAAACCTTGCGAAAAACTGAGTTCCAGAGCGGCCGATACAAACCCGCGAAGTTTGACTACAATTTTAATGCGCCCGGGCCTAGCCTCGAAATTTCAAATATTGACCAAACTTTGGGGTCTTGCCACGGACACTCTCAAATTCCGATTTGCACATGGTTTGAACCATTGAAAAGCTTGTCTAACATACTTTCTAACCAATTTAGTTTGGCTCCAAAATTATTTATACATCAAAGGTTATGACAATTTTACCCTCAACAAGTCGAAAAATGAATTATAATGGAAAAATCTGTAAATTACACCTAATTTAAACCGGACCAAAATCTATTGTATGTCGAGAAGAGAGGGTATTCAAAGTCCTGAAAGATGGTTTGATCGAAACATAAAAATAATATATTTTGGTTTATGAAAAGTTGGTTGAAATTAGACCAATTCAAGGATCGTCGGAGCCACTAAGGCCAAAACACGTTTGTGCGCCCTCCCACTCATTCTAATTTCTATTCGGTACTCCCATTCCTAGTTCTAAGGTATTCGCTCATTTTTCTTAAGAGTTCTAGTGAGTTCATTGGGCTTTTCGCACTTCATCAAAGCACATAAAAACTGCTTAATGACTGGGATTCACCTAAAATGTATGCCCAAGACAAGGCTTTTACATTTACAAAGCCAAATTTTGGTTTCCATACCCCAACAATAGCCCTTGACCACTACAACCAATTATAGGACATGTTACTGATAAAGGTTTACGAAAGAAACTCAGAAATGGTTCACTTCAAATTCTAGGTGTAATATTCTCGAAATCAAAATGGAGCTTCTTACTACCCACTTTTCATAAACACAACTTTACTACTATTTATAAGGTGTGATTATACAATCTTTTAGTTCTTTGAAAATCCTCTTTACTCATATATAATAGGTCTTTATTAGATTTAAAATGAAAGAGATGCGAGCGTTTTACCAAATTAATTTATTTTTTGGCACGTTGAGGGTAAATTCGTCATATCTTTTGATTCAAATATAATCTTTGATCCAAACTACTTGGGATAGAATCTAGACTCAACAAGCTTTTTAACGGTATAAACCTTGCGAAAAACGGAGTTTCGGAGCGCTCGATACAAACCCGTGAAGTTTGACTACAGTTTTAATGCGCCCTAGGCGCATGTGTATGCGCCCCAGGCGCACTAAATTGCGCCCGGGCGCAGCCTCGAAATTGCGAAAATTGACCAAACTTTGGGGTCTTGCCACGGACACTCTCGAATTCCGATTTGCACATGGTTTGAACTATTGAAAAGCTTGTCTCGCATACTTTCTAACCAATTTAATTTGGCTTCAAACTTATTTATACATCAAAAGATATGACAATTTTACCCTCAACAGGTTGAAATTAAAAACAAATTATTATTGGAAAATCTGTAAATTACACAAAATTTAAACCGGATCAAAATTCTATTCGTATATCGAGAAAGAGGGTATTCAAAGTTCCAAAAGATGGTGAAATCAAAACATAAAAATAATAGATTTTGGTTTATGAAAAGTTGGTCGAAAGTAGACCAATTCAAGGATCATCGGAGCCAGGCTAAAACACGTTTTCGTGCCGACCCACTCATTCCAATTTCCATTTGGTACTCACACTCTTAGTTTAATGTATTCATTCATTTCTTATGAGTTCTAGTGAGTTTATTGGGCATTTCGCACTTCACATTCTACGTCCCTGGTGTCATTCCCTGTTTGAATTGGATCCACATCACAATCAATTTCTGGAAACATGAAGTAGCTTTTTGGTATATATGGTCTTTATCTCAGCAACTATTTATCATCACTTAAGAATAATCAAAGGTGTTGGAGTGATACAGAAATCATCACATCATGGATGCAAATGGCAAGTGAGTTATGTTGAAAATATAATAAGCCCCCATGCACGTAGTAAGGTACCGGTGCCAAGATCCTTCCTGAAACAACTGTTTAACTGAACCGCAATTCTTTTTCCTGAACCAGAAATTTAACTGAAGCGAAGACAGTAGCATAAAGCTACAAGAAAATTATTGTTGTACCAGTCTTCGGCAAACTCAACAGCTTATGAACTTTAAAATCCAAGATGACGAGGAAGAAAGAAAGAGACTGAAAGGAATCGGAAAACAAAATCACATTCTTTTGAATTTAATCAAACTAGTCCTTTTTTTGTAAAATAAAGGGAAGGGGAGGACAAGAAACTGACCCGAGTAAGCAAAAGTGTCCCAAATGCTCCGAGTCCTATCTAATGCCGTGCCCTCAGACTATTTTATACATACAGGTACATGGATACAAAATAAGACACCAACATTCATCAGATTGTATTAATGGGTTGTTCCGTATTGCAACTATGAAAAGTCAAAGAACAAAACAATGTACGCTAGGGTTTACTAGTAGAGCAATGCTAGGAATACAACTTTAAAACACATCTGCATCCGGAGGCTTCCGATGCACGTGGATCCACATACATCGAAGGAGTTGCGGACACAGTTGCGTTCCTGGACTTACTGATACTAGTAACCTGATAAGTAGGATAAAATAAATGGAAGAAAACAAAAAAATAAGCTGATAAGCAAAAGTTCCTGAACCGAAGACAAAGTCAGGTGGGAGTGGGAATTCACTTCTGCTCAATGTGTCAGCGCTCAACACTAACAATGGCACTAAATTCAGTAGGAGAAACAAGAGTGGAGAACAGGGTTTGTTGGCCTTGTGTTTCTTGGTCTCTCATCTTCTCCTTGGCCTCCAGTCAGGGCTTAAGAGTCTACTCCATGGCTTGTTGAGATACTAGCTTTCATTTATATGAAGCCAAAAGGGGTGGATATAGCCTCATCATTTACATGAGAGCAGAATCAAGCACCCGCCAACACACTGTAATTTAGCGATCAAAAAGCACTGCCAATTGGATAGATCAGAAAAAAAATTAAGTAACAACTTCGACCAATAGGAATTTGATTTACCAATCCACTGAAATCTTGGCTCTATCAGAAAAGGAAATTCACTGAAAACAACTCTCACTTGACCTGTTTTACCCAAACAAAACTCTCACTTGACCATAGTAACTGTTCCAAACCAACATTGACGTTGTAAAAACAGTTGGTTAATATCTTTATAATCGGAAAAAGGTGGGAGTTGTGGTACTGTCAGTCAGTTCATAAGAATGAGTAGCAAAATAGCATTTTTGTCCTTCCCAAGAGAGGTTGGTTCTACATCATCCCACAAATATCACTCTCTTATAACGATAAGTTGAGAAGGTTCATGTGTCTTTTTTGGTGGTTTGGATGATTGCCATGCCCCTTTCACAACATTTCAACTTTAGCTATTCTGAAAGAAATACAATTTTGATCACAATGCAAGGTGCTACATTTGACTTTCAATCACTATACAGTTACACTGAAAGGAAAGCTAGTTAAAGTGAAAATAATGAAATGAAGCATCTGAGAAACGTTTGTTTTCCATGGGTAACAAAAGAGAAATGAAGGTATTTTTTTCTTGATAAGTACACTACTTTTATAAAAGCTCAACCAATGACCAGCCAATCCAGGGAGATTGCCCTGGCTATACAACTAACTTGCAACAACTCATCAAAGGAAAACAAAGAACAAACTCTATACACAACTACACACCTAGCTACCGCAAAAAACAGATCCATCAAAGGAGAATAGATCTTCCAGAGAGGCCCCAGGTAACACATAACAGCCTGTTAGCTAACATTCGCGGAGCCCCTTTGTTGAACACAGGAAATCTCTTATAGAATTAATTGTCATTTGAACCACATGGTCTGCTGGCAAAGACTTTTGTTGAAAGGCTCTGTAGTTCCTTTCCCTCCAGATTGCATATACAGTAGCAGCTAAAGATCCTTTCATGGCTCTACCTCGAAAATCATTCTTCTTTACACAAGAGTAAACCATTCCACCACATCCGAGAGTTGCAAAACTAGACCCACTGCAGAGATAATTTGCCCCACACTTTTACCCAAACAACTCTAGAAAAAGTGCAATCAAAGAACAAATGTTGGTGAGATTCATTGGCCCGAGAACATAGAGGACAAGTCTCATTTACAATCATCCCCCAGTTAACAATCTGGTCTTTAGTACTTAATCGCTTCTTGAAAGCCTAACATAGGATAAACGTCCAGATAGGAACATCCTTCTTGAACCACAAACTTTAGGCCACTATTGAACAGGAAATCGATTTCAGGCAGCTTCCCAAGCAAACAAACAAACAAAAATTATTTCATTTCTCAACAAATTTGCACAGCAAAAGATCCTAAATTTGAGACTTTCTACACCAAAAACATTCTCTTAAACGAGGTTTAGAATTTTTGCTCTATAATCTGCATTTTCCAAAGAAACAGTGTCTGGCTGGATGACTGACATTTAACATACGTCATTATTGGGAGATACAAATAGGGGCTAAGCTCAGCGAATTAACATTCTTCTATGTCATGTTCAATGTGTTTTTCGACCTAATAGATTGAGGAGATTATCGAAATGTCAAACTGCTAGTAAAACGTAGGATGTTAGAACACAATGGTCTTCCAGTAAAGTTCAACTATGTATTGGAAGAAGATGATTAATTTGTAAGCAAAGTAGCTGCCTGAATGCAATTTGAATTAGGTTTTGGTGTAGCACTCCGCTAAATGGGTTTTTTTTTTAGCATATATTTCTATGGATTGTGGTATTATAATCTGTATAGAAAACCAAGGGAATTTGATTTGATGGTTACTTCCTTCAATACATCTGATTTGCCTTTGCTTGATTCTGTAAACTTAGGGGGGAAAAGTGACGAAAGTTAATCTATCAATTCGGATAAAAATTGAATGAATAAGAGACGGATTGAATGTATACAATTCGGATAAAAATTGAGCTTTCGCATACCTGAACATGTGAGGCCAGAATCAACTTGTAGAGGATTGACGCCTGTTTATGAACGAATATTCAGTGAAATACAATATGTATAGAGAGAGAGAGAGTAGATAAATCTTGGGAGAAATGGGGACGACCACGATTGGAGTTTTTTACTGGAACTCGTAGAAACTCCCATACGACAGGCACGAGTTTTTTAACCTGAAGCTCGCAAATTCAACACTGGAGGTTTCTCAATACGTGACTTCGCATCTTGAAACTGCTGGGAAGTCCTTTGAAAACCATGTTACCAATGATTTGAGTCAAATTGTGATCTCATTAGGATTTATACCATGTTTGAGATCATTTTAATCTAACACTAATTGATCTATAATCGCGTACATTTAAAGTGAATTTGTTTTTGTAAAAATATATGTGGCCACATTGAATAGATCACTCCGACGAAGAAAACCACGCCGCTCTTGTTTGTTGAGACCTCGCAACGCGAATTCGTATAATTGTGATCTCATTCCGTTTTATCTCCATGATCGAAAGAGTTCATGTTGTAGAGCTTGTCAAGATGATAAACATTGTTGAAGATCATATTAATCGAACATTGATAGACGGGGATTATTTGAGTGAAGTTCCTTCCAAAAAAAATAGACTTGACCACACTGTATGAAACCCATTTTAGCAAAGAAGACATTCACACCGAGGGAGGGACGTTTCCCGACGGAGAGAGAGAGAGAGAGAGAGAGAGAGAGAGAGAGAGAGAGAGAGAGAGAGAGAGAGTGTGTGGTTTTTCAGCACAAAAGGCCTTCTGGATTCTCACTCCATTGTAACAGGTCCGCTAATTTCGATTTTTTATAGTAGCTTTCATTGTTCTTGCCAATAATATTTGCTCCAACGAAAGTGCTGATGATCTCTTTACAGCTATTAAACTGCAAAATTCCTTTATCTGGGGAGTATGGGGAGTAGTTGTGGAAGAGTTGAATCGTATTTCAGTCGTTCCGGTTGCTTTTCCTTATCATATTATTACATCCCTCAAGTTTGCAATGTGGATACTATCCAAGACAATTCATACCCTGATAACATGTTAACCCTTGTACAAAGCTAATTCATGGTGGGTTTTTCCCATTCTAGTTGTACCTATTCACTGAATGACTCTTAATTTCAGTCTTGCTTCTTTCAATGAGTTGGAATCTTCAGTTTTTGTTGTATAAGATGAAAGTAGACCCCTCTTATAAGTGGGAGTAGATTTTAGCCAAGGCGAAATTCACTCTCCTCACTAAATACAAGTCAGCATTCATTAATGAGAGGCCTTTGAAGTGGTCAGGGCTGGCTTATAAGTTTTGGAGGCCGGAAGTGAACCTTTTGAATAAGGCCTCTCTATACCTTTCATACCAAAGTGATTTACAAAAAGTCTTACCATTACGAAATAGAAGCATATTATCCACACAAAAAAAAAAAAAATGCAACTACTGTTACAATACCTCAAAATTCATCATTTGAAAATTAGTCTTCTCGCACTTTTTGCTGCAAACGTACTAATTAATACCTCAAAATTCATCATTTGAAAATTAGTCTTCTCGCACTTTTTGCTGCAAACGTACTAATTAAGTCTCCATAGTCCTCAACTCCTCGCGCGTTTCTTCTCTTTTTTTTTTTTTTGATCACCCCAGTATTTCTAAAGAGTAATTCCACCGTTTGGGCCTATTTTGTGGCTCATAAATTTTAATTGAGCCTATTTTGTGTAAAGGAGGCTCAATGCAAAAAAAAATTTGGGCCATATATACATGTACATATATATATTTATATATATAGGGATCTTAGAATTTTTGGGGCTCTCATTTTAAACATTTTTTGGGGGCCCAAAGCACGTGCTTCCCTAGCCTACACCTTTAGCTGGCCCTGGAAGTAGTACTAGTTTTCATCCAATTCCACATTTCACATTGAGAAATGCAGAAAGGGTTTTTTTTTTTTTCCATATTTCAGGGAAAGAACCATCCCCTATCTATGCTCGATCCATTAAATAATGCATTATTCATTATTCAAAACATGATGCAGGCTGAACGTAATACGTTGAATTCTGGAGAATATGCAATTGGATGGAGCAGCAAAGACCAAGCAAGTGTGATACTTCTGTATTATGACCCTGAGTTAATGAAGGCAGGTTCAAGCCTTCAAGAAGACCAGGAGACTTGGCTAAGCTGAAGCTCTGCGCTTTCAAGTCTACAAGATGATGATATAGCATAAATCCTTAGAATCTGTATTTATTGGCACGTATGTGAGATGTGGTCAGAGTAGCAAAACCTGCGTTATTTCAGTCTTTTTCCTAAAGCAGTGTGCAAATGTTATAAACAGTTCTGATTTCTGATCCTTTTTGTCAAAAGGCTAAAGCCAACAACATGGCCTTCCTTATTTGGGGGATGCAAGTTCCATAAGTTTTGACGCAATCTACGCGTCCTATGTTCTGTCATTTCTTTCTCTTGAAATTGCAGAGGTTTTGGTGTAACTTTGGGTATAACAAAGTACTTTGCTGTCTCTGACCACAATAACTATCCATTTGTGGAAAAGTTGGTAGGTGTATGAAATTGTAACAAAACTCTGCTGCACTCTGAGATTAAAAATGTTGGAACTTGGGTGTGTATTTGTAAAACATTGAGTTTTTCACTAGTCCCACATTGGCTAGTCACAAAACTTTTATTTACTTTAAATGACTTTGCACACTAATGGATTTGTGAATGAGAACCCAAGGAGAGGTCTCGCGCACTCAGGAAAATAGGTGACAATTTGGAAAACTGATTCGGAAACCAGTTAATCGGGTGTGCGTCACGAGTTATTCGCGCAGGAGGGGGTGCAAATCCGGGATTTGAGCCTCGCGCACGTACTAGTAAAGCCCATGTTTTTGCTAATTGATTTAAAATCAAATTTTTGCTTCCAAAAATCAAGCCCCCCTGCACCTATAAATACACAGTTTCGGAATTGGTTTTAAAACACTCTTCCACCCCAAAAATTGTTTTCTGAGTTCGAGCAATAGGTCGATTGTGTGTTTTGTTTTCGGTTTTCTTCCGTGCAGAGGTGCTGAATTCTGGGCTGTTTTATCCTGGGGACGGCGGGGCATTAACTAACTGCTTGCACAACCTGGGCAGAGCCGCGAAACGTCTTAAAGAAAGCGACCTAGTCCGCGACTCAACCCAGCCGTCGTTCTACAAATTGGTATTCTGTTTTTCAATAGCATAATTCGAGGTAATCCGTTCTTGTTTTACAGCAGTTATTCCAACAAAAAACTTTTGGGAGCGAAATTGCAAATATAAAGCAGGTTAATTGTTGCCATGTCGAGAATTGAGAAGTCTGAAGTCTTGGGACGAAATTGTCGATTCTTCTGGCATATGCATATAACTATCAGAAGACATCTATGTACTCTTTGCATCGACATTTGTATTACTACAGATGTGTATCAGAAATCATTTCCACATCCCAATTACTCTTCCTGGCTACTATCTGGAAATGAAAAAAAAAAAAAACAGAAACACTCAAAAGCCATGCCCCTCATGTCCGCCTCAAGCAGCGGAATAATATCGTCGGGCGGGATAATATGCGACATCATCTTGTCCTCTTGGTTTACACACATATTGGCGAGTCTATCCGCCACTTGGTAGAAACCTCACGGAATGTATGCTTGAGAAGACATCCTATTGCCACTAGAAGCACCTTCCACTCTTGGATCAGCAATTTGTGTGGGGAGTGGTCAGGGTACTCAGTTGTCATAGCAATGGCGGTTGCTGAGTTGGTGTCGACTTCCATAGCCTCCATACCATGATTTTGGATCATCTCCAGGCCTCTAAAAATCCCCAAAAGTTTGGCCTCAAGGCTCGTACTGTCTTCCACACATCCTAGAAATCCCAGCACCCAATGCCCTCTCTCCTTATCCCGGATTTCCATCAGTGTTTAACTTCAGCTTTCCCATACCTGGAAAATTCCATGCAATCAGTCTAATTTGTCTAGGTTTAGCACAAGCAACAGATGTAAAACTCTTCACAATTTCATGGGCAAATTTAGCACTAGTAAAGCAAATATCAAATGAACTAACAATGACATCATCAAAGAGTTTTCCATTTTTAGCAAGCCAAAATTTTCAAAGTGTAACTAAAACTAAGACACTTAAGAAATAACCCCGTGAGTTTGTTCTGGAGTGGTTGACGTTGGTATGAAGCCACTCTTTCCATTCCTCCATGCTAGCCGTGAGGGCTCCTTGGATTGCGGGTAACTGCAACCAAATGTTAGCACTAAGAGGGCAGTCAAAACATAGGTGCTTGAGATCTTTTCTCTCCAAATTGCAACGAGGGCAAAGATCACTATCTGGCAAATTACGGATACAACGCTAATGGTTAGTAAGGATCTTTCCATGCATCAACAGCCATAGAAAACTTTTGAGTTTGGCAGGAATTCTTAACGCCCAAATCCATTTCCAATTGAAATGTGGGGGAGAATGGTTTGCCAAGAACTGATATGTAGCTTTCACAGAAAAGGTCCCATTGCTGGAAGAGGTCCAGCAAGGGGTATCCTTTGTACCAAACCACTTTGGGATAAGAATGCTTAAGAGTCTACTCCATGGCTTGTTGACAAATACTAACATTTATTTAAAAGAAGCCAAAAGGGGTGCATAGCCTCATCATTACATGAGAGCAAAATCAAGCACCAGCCAATACGCTGTAATTTAGCAATAAAAAACCACTATCAATTCAATAGATCAGAAAAAGAAAAAAAAAAGTAACAACATCAACCAATACGAATTTGATTTACTAATCCACTGAAATCTTGGCTCTGGCAGAAAAGGAAATTCACTGAAAACAACTCTCACTTGATCATAGGAACTGTTCCAAACCAACATTGACGTTGTAAAAACAGTGGGTTAATATCTTTATAATCGAAAAAAGGTGGGAGTCGTGGGACTATCAGTCAGTTCATAAGAATGAGTAGCAAAATTGCATTTTTGTCCTTCACTAGATAGGTTGGTTCTACATCATCCCACAAATATCACACTCTTATAACGATAAGGTGAGAAGGTTCATGTGCCTTTATTGGTGGTTTGGATGATTGCCAAGCCCCTTTCATAACATTTCAACTTCAGCTATTCTGAAAGAATTCCATAACAGGACAATAAAATTTTGATCACTAGACAAGGTGCTACTTTTGACTTTCAATCACAATACAGCTACATTGAAAGGAAAGCTAGTTAACGTGAAATGAAGCCTACTGAGAAACGTTTGTTTTCCGTGGGACAAAAGAGAAATGAAGGTATTTTGATAAGTAACAACTTATATTTTTGCTCATCGTTCCCTAACCAAACCAAACAAACAAAATTATAAGACTTTCTACTCCAAAAACATTCTCTTAAATGAGGTTTAGAATTTTCGCTCTATAATCTGCATTTTCCAAAGAAACAATGTCTGGTTGGATGGCTGACATTTAACATACGTCCTTATTGGGTGATACAAAGAGGGGCTTAGTTGAGCTTGAATTAAGATTCTTCTATATCGTGTTCAATCCATTCTTCGACCTAATAGAGAAGATTATCGAAATGTCAAACTGCTAGTAAAACGTAGGATGTAAGAACTCAATGGTCTTCCAGTAAAGTTCAACTATGTTTTGGAAGAAAATGATTAATTTGTAAGCGAGTGATTTGCTTATATATCCCTTCGACTTTGCACAAAAGTTCAACTTAATCCTTCAAGTTTCAATTTCAACTAACTTAACCTTCAATTTGCAAATTGATTTCAATGCCATCTCTCAGTTGGCTTCTGTTAATTATTTGGACGGAAATTGGGACCTGGCGACGTGAATTCGTCAAATTGTGATCTCATTCCTATTTATCTCCATGATCGAAAGGGTTCATCTCGTAGAGCTAGTCAAGATGATAAACATTGTTGAAGATCATATTAATCGAACACTGATCAGCACATAATCGGGGAACATTTGTGTGAAGTTGCTTCTGTGAAAATAGACTTGGCCACACTGTACGAAACCCATTTTAGCAAATAATGATTTCAATCCGACGAAGGGACGTTTCCCGATGGGGGGAGAGAGAGAGAGAGAGAGAGAGAGAGAGAGAGAGAGAGAGTGATAGGGGGGGGAGAGAGAAAATGTGGTTTTCCAGCATAGAAGGCCCTGTGGATTCTCACTTCATTATAACAGGACCGCTAATTTCGATTTTTGTATAGCTTTCATTGTTCTTTACAGCAAGGAATTTCTTACTCCATTAGTTGCATGTTTAAATTGAGGCAATTTTCAAGCACTTTGTGTATTAGTGTGAGCGGCCAAATCTCAAAGAGAAGCGTGCTTTAGCTTCACGCTTTACGGATGAACAGAAAAAGCCTGCTGCATAGGGGCGCTTCTACAATATTTAGCGGCCAGGAGCAATATTAAGCGTCCAGATGTAATAAAAAGCGTCCAGGTGCAATAAATAGCGTCCAACAGCAAAAAGTTTGCGACCTCGTTTAAATAACTGGAAAAGCTTGATGCATAGGTGCACTTCTAAAATAGTTAGCGGCCAAGAGTAATATTTAGCGTCTAGGTGTAATAAACAACGGCCAGGTGTAAAATTTAGCGTCTAACAGCAAAAAGTGAGCGACCTCTTTTAAATAACTGGAAAAGCGTGATGCGTAGGTGCGCTTCTACAATAGTTAGCGTCCAGGTGTAATAGTTAGCGGCCATGTGTAAAAGTTAGCATCCTGGTGCAATAATTAGGATGTTGATTTTGAATTGATAATAGTCGATGACTGAAGTCCTGGTGGAACTAAAAACCTTGTCAAAAGGTTTTAGGAGGTGGTATGGACAAGATCTTATTGTAAGTAGCACTGGAAATATATTTGATGATCAATTATTTTACTCGTTATTGTTTTGTAACACCCATAATTGATCCTTTATAACTGCAGCTGTTGAGGGCTAGACCCAAGAAACTCGGATTATGTAATGCATATAAGTTCTTTTTGCAATGAAAATGATGAGCTGGTACTTGATGCAGTTTTAATTTCAGGGACTGCTTATGTTCACGGTTTGAAGCATGCCTTGGGCAATTTTGTCCTAATCATGGACGCGGACTTATTGCACCATGTAAGTATGTGTTTTGGTTGCTAATGGCAACTATGGGTTCTCTTCTGGTGGGTAGTGTCTGTTTGAGAGAGACTAGGGAAAATAAGTTCATTTTGATGGATATGTCGCAGACTCACCCGATGTCAGGATCTTAAAAATGGCATATTGAGCATTTCTTTTGTGCTAGTTTGTTGATATGTCTAAATTCTCTGCGAAACCAACCAATCTACCACTGGACTCCTTTTTGAAGGATTTCATTTATCAATAGCTGAGTTGGACCATGCAATGTTCTTCTATCTTGACGAGTATGCTTTAAGTACCGAAGATGCAACCAATGGATAGTATTTGAGTCCGGATTAAGGGACATGTCAAGGATCTAATGAACTATTTGGTACTTTCAATAAAGTGTCCTTAGCGAGGTATGAGGATATTGCTTGACACAACCATATAATTATATCGCAATGAGCTTTTCAAGGGTTCGAGAGTGTCGGTGACAAGCCGGAAGTTTGGCCTAATTTGCAGATTGGAAGCTATGCCCAGGGCGCAACGTAATGCGCCTGAGGCGCATAAGAGAATAATTAGATAGACATTACAATGATCACTTCACTATCTACGAGATTTAGAGCAGTGCACAAAAGTGAATGTAAAGAATCACATATTTGTAACTAAACTAAATAAGTGTTCACACAATGGAAAACGAAAAGAAAAAGGATGATCAAACAGTTAAAAGGTACGTAAAGAGATATTTCCCCCTTTTGTTCCTTTCTTATCTTCTTTTTCTTTATCTCTTTGTCCTTCGATGATTAGAATTTCAAAAAATGATTTTTTTTTTTACTTTGGAGATAAGATCATTGTATTCTTTAATGTGTAAATAATTCTGAATCATAATAACTTGAGTGAGAAAGTAGACTCTAACCATGTTGAAATCGGATCAGTTCAGCAATTTCATTGGCAAGCCGCGAAGCTGCAATTGGCTTACTTCGCTATTTGAAAGCTGCACCTGGGCCACAACACAATGCGCCTGAGCCGCATAACTAAACAATTTCTGGCGCCCGGGGCACATTGTCTTGTGCCTGAGGCGCAAAAGAGAATAATTAGATGCACATTATGCGTAATTTTCGTGTGTGTCCGTGTTGAGCCCGCAAAGTTTAGCTTGTTTTTAAGTGTTAAGGATTAAAGGATGTGCCCAGGGCGCAATGGAGTGCGCTTGAGGCGCATAACAATGCGCCTTGCGAGCTTGTCCCACACACTCCGAAATTCAGATTTGTGTGTGGTTTGAACCGTTAGAAAGTTTGTTCAATTGAATTTCTATCCCAAGTAGTTTGGATCCAAAATCATTTGAACATAACAATATGTGACCATTTTACCCTCAATGAGTCAAAGGACAATCATTTTGATAAAACGCTCGCAACTTTCTCATTTTAAATTAGACCAAGACCATCTATATATCGATAAATAGGGTTTTTAAAGTTATAAAAGATGGTGGGATGAAACCATCAAAATATTTAGATCTAGTTCATGAAAAGTGAGTAAAAAGGAGACTATAAGAAAAATCTTCGAAGCCTTTAAGGCTAAAACACGTTTTGTCCTTCATTCGGTGCTCAAATCCCTAGTTCTTAGGTAATTATTCGTTGTTTAAGTGGTTCTACGAAAAATTTCATTAGTAACTTATGATCTAAAAACAGAGTTTTTCTTTTAGTGTGTTATAGCTATTAAGTTACGAAATGTTCCAAAGGCGCAAACGTTCAAGTGAGGGTAGTCAAATGGCGGTCGTAGTAGTGGTAGTCAAAGAGGTCGATTAATTGTGTTGGTGGTGTAGACAATCGATCGAATTTTACTCCGTAAACTTACAAGAGAAAACAACGCTTCCGCCGCACTCCATTCCTTTGCACTCGACTTGCTAATGCAAGAGGTCGTCAAAGATATGCGTCATAAAGCGCCCAACAGCAAATGGAGTTGTGAGCTTCTTCTCTTCTTTTCCCATATCTCCAAAAGATATGTCACAGGAACGAGAGCTGCTTTGTACTCAAAGCAGATGGAAAATGGGTGAACTTCAAAGGTGAAATTGAAAAAGTCTGAATTCAGGCACGGTCTGCCCGTCTGCTGCTAGGTCTGGGAATGGCGCCAGGCGAGGATTGAAGGAATATCCTAGAATTAGGAGTGTATGTTCAGAATGGAACTTAGAATGTGTGGACGCTCAAATGTGTTTAGCCTTAGTGGTCTGATCGGTCTTCTTATAACCAATTTTCCATAAAATTATACATCTTTAATTCTGTTTTTCCTTTTCATCATATTTAGAAGTTTGGAAACCCTATCTATCCATTTAAAATGATTGTGATTCAAGCTTTTTACCAAACTAATTTATTTTTCGACCCACTTAGGGTAAAATAGTAATTTCTTTTGATGTAGAAATGATTTTAGATCAAAACAACTTCGGTAAGAAAGAAGATCTAACAAGCTTTCCAACGGTTCAAACCACGATCGAATTGGATTTCGAGTGTGTCCATGTCAAGCCCGAAAAGTTTAGCATGTTTTCAAGTGTTACGGATGCGCCCGGGGCGCAAGGGAATGCACTCGAATTGCACCTGAGGCGCATGTGATGCAGCAATTATGTTTAATTTGTTTTTTACTGAGTTTTTCTAGTCCAAATTGGAAGGAGACTAAAAAAAGGCAATCCTTTAGACATTGTAAGGATTGTTAAAGCATAAGAGTCGCACAAGAAGCCCATACGAGGTGATTTCATGAGTTCCATCCATGACGATTTCATTGACATATATATGTTTTGATTCTCAGGTTACATGCTTCATAATTTGTTCTTCAATGCTCTACAAGTTGAGTAGGAGATCGTGGACCCCATAGTTTCTAAACCTTGGATTTGAGCTCACCCCAAAAATCAGTTTTAGTTTTACTGATAAATGCCAAATCATCCCAGTTTATCTTACTTATGTTAGACTATCTGTGATAGCGTGATAAATAGAGAACTCGTGACATGGAAATCGATGATTGAGGGCTGCGGAGCCCATGGGCTAGGTTTTGAAGCCCTGAATTTTTTTCGTCAAATGATGGAAGAAGGTATGGAGCCGAATAGTATGACCTTCTTGAGCTTATTATCTGCTTGTAGCCACTCTGGCCTTCTTAAGTGAAGGCTACAGAGTCTTTTGTGCCATGAAATGGAGATTCGGAATGGGAAGCTTAACGAGGATTTGTTGGGCCAATCTGGGAATGGGCATTCGGTATGATTCTGAAACTTGTGAGTTTTCCATGTGGTAGGATTTTGGGAGCGTTATTGGCAGCGTGTAGAGTTCATGGGAACAAAAATGAGGGGATCAAATATGTAGCAAAATGGCTCTTAGATTTGGAACCTAAAAATGCTGGCCACAATACTTAGTGAAGTTCAAAGCTGTTGTTGAATGGTGGGATGGAGTGGAAGAAGTACGGAGAGTATGTACGACAACAATTTGATGAAGAAGCTGAGGTGGAGCTGCGTTGATGCCCAATGATCGATCCATGGGTTTGTTTCAGGAAATCAATCGCACCTTCAAATTCTTGAAATCTATGAGCCATTGGATGTTATATGTAAGAATGAAATCACATCCACAGAGAAAAACTGAATGCTCCCAATGCGCAATTCAAACGCCCTACAAAATGAGAGAAAATAAAAGACACCCGGGGCAACCGTCTACCACATATGGTGTGAGAGGAACAAAATAATTTTCTAGGGAAAGTCTCTGCACATACATAGAGAGCCTAGACTGCCGAATCCTTGTTGACATCAAACCCTCTATGTTCTCTTGGAGAAGCAGCAGCTCTGTATAGAATGTGATTGAGTTGGTTCTAGCTTTTCGGTTTGTTTTTTTCTGAATGAAAGCAACTTACCAAAACAAACTTGTACTAAAGCTCTTTGAGTAGACTCGTGTTGTGCGTCAAGGTTCAAAACCAAATACTCACACATGAATTAAGAGAAACTTAACTATTATTGGATCATACACAATAACATTACAAAAAAACTCACCCCTCTGAGCTCGACTCCCTCTACTATCTCTCACCCTCATCCCAAGTACTCTTGCCTTAGGGTGAATCCTGATTATTTAATAAAGTGTGGAGAGCCCAATGAACCTTTTGGACACTCTTACAGAATGAATGAGTATCCTAGAACTAGGGATGTGTGCATCGAATGGACCTTAGAATGTGTAAATGGGCGCGAAAATGTATTTTAGCCTTTGTCGCTCCAATGATCTTTTGAATCAATCTCCCTCCGACCAACTTTTTAAAAACAAGACTTCAATATTTTAATGGTTCATTTCCATCATCTTTTAATATTGTGAAAAACCCTTATTTATCATTATATAATTGGTCTTAATCCGATTTAAAATGAAAACCATACGAGCATTTTATTGAAATAATTTGTTTTTCAACCAATTGAGGGTAAAATGGTCATGGATTTTGATGTACAAATTTTTTTTAATCAAAAAAAATTCGGTAGGAAAGTAGATTGGACAAGCTTTTTAACGGTTCAAACCCCGAGCAAATTGGAGTTCGGGAGTGCCTGGGGCAAGTCCGCAAAATTGGACTTGTTGTGGAATGTTCAAGATGCGCCCGGGGCACATTGAAATGCGCCTGGGCACAAAGTATTTGCGCCTGAGGCGCATAAATGCTGAATAACATGTCAAACTTTGTGGACTTGCCCCGAACACCCCCGAACTCCAATTTTTGCGTGGTTTGAACCGTTAGAAAGCTTGTCCAATTTACTTTCTAACCAAAGTAGTTTGGATAAAAAATCATTTGTATATCAATTGAAGTGACCATTTTACCCTTGATGGGTCAAAATATGATTCATTCCAGTAAAATGCATGTACGTTTCTCATTTTAAATTGGATCAAGACCCATTATGTATCAATAAATGGTGTTTTTAAAGTACTAAAAGATGGCTGAATCTAACCATAAAAATATTTGCGTTTAGTTCATGAAAACTGGATAGAAACTAGACAACTACAAAAATTGTTATAGCCACTAAGGTTAAAACACGTTCGACATTCGATTTGGTAATCAAATTACTAATTCTAAGGTATTTCTTCTTTGCTTAAGTGTTTCATAGTGTTCATAGTGTATCCACACTTCATCAAAGTGTAGGAAAAACCGTTTAATCATTGACATTCGCCCAAAGTGGGGCTTAAATATTTTTTCAAATTCAAAATTGGGTGTCTTGCTAAAACTATCAACACAACAAAAATTGAGAATATTTCCAAACGAGAACACCGAAAAGGATTGATAGTATATTCTATATTTCATTTTACTGCCACCACATTACAACTTCAATCTTTAGTGCCGCCACAACGGATTCCTAACATTGTCTATTCATGAAAATTTTCTGTAAACCAATTAAGTTCATTCTATGGTGCTTATTGACTAGCCAGCGCAGATTAATGATTTTTGTATCAAAGTAATAGGTAGGGGTTGGGGCTTTCGTTTTCTCAAGTAAGTTCTATTTTTTGCATAAGTTTGCTTGAATGCAAGTGATACTGTAAATCTGTTTCGTTGAACATTGTTGTCTTTGTGAAGGATAAATGATTCGTTCACAAACTATGCGATGTTACAAATTGTTGTCATGCTTTCAGTCTTTCAAACTATGCAATGGATTCGTTCACAAACTATGAAATGTTAAAACTCAAATTTAAAAATGTATAGTAATACGGGTAGTATCGATGAGGTAGGAATCGTTTTCAGTGAAATTGATAGAAGGGATGTTGTTTCTTCGTACATTTCAAGACAGTATACTAGCGTCGTTTCGGTTTGATGCATGGGACGAAAAATAAATTTTGTGCGAGCTCGATATTTTTTAGCGGAAGCACCGAACTATTTTGTCCCGTGCATCAAATGGGAACCTGGGGTGCGTGCTATTCCTCTAGAACAACATGCGAGTTGGGCCAATCCGGACTATCCATGCTCGGCAATAGACAGCTCGTATTGCATCTTAGCAGAACAACAATGGATGGTCGAGAGCTGTTCGATCGAGATGCAATTTGAGCCATCCATTGCCAAGTATGAACGGCCTAGATTGGCCCAACACACATGCTGGCCCCTTAGCAGGCACCCAGAAAAGATAGTTTAAGAAAAAAATATCAATGTGAATATTTTTTGTTCTGTGCATTGAACAAACATTAAATCAAATTAAATTACTTCAAAAAATATTAAATCAAACTAATTTGTAACAAAAAAAAAAAAATCAAACATTGTACCCGTTTAATGCATGGGATAAAAAAATAATGTTGATTTTTTTCGATTCCATGTATCTAACCGGCACAATGCTAGTGATAAAAAATATAGTTTAATATTTTTTCGGTCTCATGTTTGATGAATTTGGAGTACCACGTGACGAGACTCCTGCTGGGCATAGAATAATTTTTCCTAAGTCTCTCTCTCCCTCCCCCCTTCCACGTTCCTCTCTCTCTCTCTCTCTCTCTCTCTCTCTCCCCCCACCTCTCCACGTTTTTCTCTCTTTCTTTTTTTGTTAAAAAAAAATTCAAACTTCTACTCCCTCAGTCCCTTATTTAGAGTCCAATATTCCATTTTGGGCTGTCCCTTAATAAGTGCCCATTTTGTAAAGTTAGTGGGTATAAGTTGGTGCATTGTCTCTTTTGTCCCTAAAAGTAGATTCCATTTTAAAAAGTTAGTGAGTAAAAGTGTAATGATGATAGGTAAGTAGGAAAAATGGAGGAAAAATTTAATATGAAAGGTACAATAATGATGTTTTTTTAATAAGTTGGAGTTACAAAGCAAGACACTTAAAAAGGGACGGAAGGAGTAGGAATTTAGGATAGAGGATTGAGAGAATTTTGGTTTCAACTACATTTCTATAGTATATGGATAGATAGATAGATTGTGAAAGTTGACAATTGCTTTAACAAAATGCAAGGTGAAGTAAGGTCTAGCAGTGAAACACAAGAACCAATGACCTCTGGAGTTTTTGTTTTTTTGGTCAAGAATTATGGAGTTCATAGCTAAAACATTTTGCACTTTTGAGCATGCTGGCATGGAATTTTGTGGTACATTACATCAAAAGATAAAAAAGTTAATGCTCCCGAGGAGCAATTCAAATGCGCCTGAAGCGCAATCACGAAATGAGAGGAAATGTGGATGAGCCCGCGGGGCGCAGCTTACATGCGCCTGGGGTGCACCCGAATTGCGCCTGAGGCGCATGTGATGCAGCAAATATTTTTATTTTGTGTTCTACTGAGTTTTTCTAGTCCGAATTGGCAGGGGACTAAAAAAAGGCAATCCTTTAAGCATTATAAGGATTGTTAAAGCGTAAGAGAGGCACAAGAAGTCCGTACGAAGTGATTTCATGAATTCCATCCATGAAGATTTCATTGACAGACATTTTTATTTGCAGGTATATACATGATTCAAAAGTTTAGAAATGGTTGAAATATGCAAGTAAAAATATGTGGTTCTTTGACCTAGGGGCACTGTGCTCGTGATTTTCATGGAGCTCTATCTAGGACCTAAAAAAGTGATCAAAATTTTGTACTGAGAGTTTTCCGTATTTTTGGCGTTGGTTTGTATTTTTTTCCTAGGTAAGTCAAAATTTATGAAAACCAAAACCAATTTACAAAAACTACAGAGTTCAAAACAGACCCACCAAAACAAACTGATAGGAAAAGAGACCTTAGCCCAGCAATTAAACGGATTTGGTTCTAGACACGAAGTTGCAGAAACCTTTGAACTTGGTTTGGGTGGGGTGCGCCAGGCCAAGGCAATAGTGCAACACCAAAGCAATGCTTGAAATGCCCCGGCTAGTAGCAAGCTACTGTAGGGGACCCTCTCCCTCAAAAAATTAATTAATTTAATAAAGAGTGAGCCATATCAGATATTAAACTAATAAGAATAGATACTACATTTGATCTTAGCCAGAAGGCCCGAAAATGTATGACTTCTCTTCTCTTGGCTTGCTTATTTTATAGTTGCTTTTTCTCCCCTCATTTTTTTGCTTAGGCGATGTGGGAAACAAACTCCAAAGTAACAAACTGGATTTTGCTGCTTTTGCACATTCGGCTTGGTTTGTGTCTTCTATTCCACTCGGTTGTTTGAAGCCTCTGAGCACCTTGTGAATCCGTGTGTCCCAATTACATCATTGTAGTAACTGCTGAATTTATTGAGTATCAGATTGGTTAGGATAAACCCCCCTCTAAAATAGCCCTGTATATAGCTACAGATTTCCCATCCTTTATTAGGGGTCAGGGTTGAACGTCTTGCTACTCTCTTTTTTCTTCCTTCTCTAAAAACATGACGATCAAGATATTTTGATAATGAGCGCTACATCATTCCTTGGATGAGAAGCCTGGCTAGGTGTTCGACCGTGGCTAAATACTTTCTCAAGTTCTTTCTTTCAGCAACTGTCTAGGAAAGTCTCTGGACATACATAGGGAGCCTAACCTGCAGAATCCTTGTTGATATCAAATCTATGTCTCATGGTCGTGTACTGCGTCAATGATCAAAACCAAATACTCTCACTCGAATGGAGAGAAACTTATAATAGGATCATACGCAATAACATTACAAAAAACTCACTTGAGGAGCACCCCTCTGAGCTCGACTCCGTCAGCTTATCTCTCACCCTCACCACAAGTCTTGCCTTGGGTGAATCTTGATGATGAAATGGTTTCTGATTATTTAATGAAGTGTGGAGAGCTCAATTAATCTTGTGGGCACTCTTACAGAATTAATGAACGAGTACCCTAGAACTGGGGATGTGTGCCTCAAATGGAACTTAGAATGTACGAAAATGTACTTTAGCCTTTGTCGCTCGATGATCTTTGAATCGCTCTCCCTTCGACCAACTTTACATAAATAAAACTTCATTATTTTAATTGTTCATTTTCATCATCTTTTAACATAGTGAAGTCCTTATTTATTGTTATATAATTGGTCTTAATCCAATTTAAAATGAAAACAATACGAGCATTTTATTGAAATAATTTTTTCCTCGACCAATTGAGGGTAAAATGGTCATGTATTTTGATATACAAATTATTTTCATCAAAATCAATTAGGTAGGAAAGTAGATTGAAAGATATTTCTAACGGCTCAAACCACAAGCAAATTGGAGTTCGGGAGTGTCTGGGGCAAGTTCGCAAAGTTGGGACATGTTGTGCAATGTCCAAGATGCGCCCGGGGCGCATTGAAATGCGCCTGGGCGCGAAGGATTGCTCCTGGGACGCAACTGTTGCTCAAATTTTGCGAATTTGCCCCAGACAACCCCGAACTCCATTTTGCGTGTGGTTTGAACCGTTAGAAAGCTTGTCCAATTTACTTTCTATCCCACGTAATTTGGATAAAAAATCATTTGTACATCAAAAGAAGTGACCATTTTACCCTCAAAACTAAATGTCTATTTTAGTAGTTCATTACATCAAAAAAAAAAAAAGAATAACTGAATGCTCCCAAGGCGCATTACAAAAAGAGGAAAAATAGGATGTGCCCTAGGAGCAATTCAATTGTGCTTGAGACACATTACAAAATAGAAGAAATTCTGGGTGCGCCCGGCCGGGGTGCAACTTAAATGCGCCTTACGAAAAGAGTGCAAAGGAGGATGCACACCTGGGCGCAATTCAAATGCACCTGAGGCTCATGTGATGCATCTTTTTTCAGTGGTCTTTTTTTTTAGTCCTAGTTGGGTGGAGACTATAAAAGGCCAGCCTATAAACATTAGTACAAGGATTTTCAAGCAAAAGAGATGCACAAGAAGCCAGCACGAAGAGTTTCCAAGAGTTCCATCCATGAAGATTTCATTGAACAATTTGGATCTATCTTCAATAAAATAACTTCACCTGAGGATTTCATATACAATGTAAAATTACTCATCATCAAATTATTTCTCATCAATGGCGGCATTCTTTTCAAGAATAATTCGTTGTCAGTTTTTGGTTTTGTTCCAAACTCAAACGTTCTTTTCACTTGGTAGGTTTTCTTCAATTAGCTTGTGGTACTAATGCTCACACCGTCACATGGCTGATGGGCTGAAAAGAGAGGGACTCGAACAAGTCGCAACCGTATCTAGGATAGCTTTCAACTTCTAACCTCGTAATTGTGTGTTGTACCTTTTGTTGTATCAATTAACCTTCTCCTTTTTTGCTAGTGAAATCAGCTAATTAGCAACATGCTTTAATCTGTGGAGTGGCCTGCAGAAGGAAGGTCTGCACTATTTTTATCCTTTCATGCTCAACTTGTTGAACTCTATCAGGCTTTGTTTGGATCAAAGATCTTTGATGGGATATATCAAGGGGAATGGAACGGTTTTTTTTTTTGGTCAATTGATAGGAGGGGATAGGGGAAGGGGTGCTGCAATTCGCAACGATAAGAAGCAATAGGGGAATGGAACGATTGAGAAATTAAAGTTTAACATCAGGCTTTTCCCTTTGCCTGTTACTCCTTAAATCCATCCGAGAATCCTCGACCCAAATACGTACAGCCTTGATGTGACTTTAACTTTGTTTGGATGGGGTGCACCAGGCCAAAGCGACACTCTTGAGACCCCAATAGCAAGCTATTTTAGTGGGCCCTCCCGCTCAAAAAATTAATTTAATATCATGTCAGCTGATTAATGATCCGCTTACAAACTAAGAGGGAAAGAGACCTTAGCCCCGCAATTAAACAGTTGAAAAAATACTTACACACATCTATAGATGTCAAGCCAACTAATTTGTTTCTTGACACGAAGTACTAAAAGTAGCAGAAACCTTTGAACTTGGCAATAGTGCAACACCAAAGAAACGCATGAGAGACTCCAGAAGATTGCTACTGTAGTGGGCCCTCCCCCTCAAAAGAATAATTTATTTAATAAAAAGTGAGCCTATGGTCCACATATCTTATATCATATATTAAACTAATAAGAACAAATACTACACTTGATCTTAGCCGGGAGGTCGAGAAAGATATGCTCTCTTATGTTGGGCCTCTTGTTTTATAGCCACGTTCTGTCTCCTCTTTTTTTCTGCTTAGTCAATGTGGGAAACAAACCGCAAACTGGGTTTTGCACATTTTGCTTGATTTGTGCCGTTAGTTTGAAACCTTTGATCACCTTGTGAGTCCTTGTGCCCCAATTACAGTTGTAACTGCTGAATTTAGTGACCATCAGATTGGTTAGGATCAGAAAAAAACTCTAATTAGGCCTGTGGATAGCTGGTTTTCCATCCTTTTAGGGGTCTAGGTTGAACTTTTCTTTTTTCTCGGCAAAATTTATTAGTGTTAAATTGCTAGATCAACACCTTGGAGGGGAAGTAGAACTCCCAACTGCATTTTTCCTAGCACTTAAAGCACATTCCCTTGATGCTGTTTGGCCAAAAGCCTCGTGGCTGATTGAACGTCTTGCCAATCTCTTTTTTCTTCTTTCCCCTAAAACATGGTGATCAAGATATGTTGATATTGAGTGCTATAGTTTGAATTGACACTACATATTTGTGGAGGGATTTATGAATGGGGAGAGAAAAGGGCAAGAAGATATATCTAGTGATGCAGTAAATTGATTTATTTCAGGGGTTAGCAGCGAGCACAAACTTTGATTAAATAGGTGAGCCACACTTTAGTTATTCAATACTCCGGAGTATCATGTAAAATTTCTATCTTGCGCTTCTAATAAATTATGTAGCAACATATTTTGTGGGCCATCAACACACTTTTTTTTATTCAAGAAATTATTAAGTGACAGCACTATAAGTCCGTCTGCCTCATACATTGACATGAGGTCCAATATTACGTGTATGAACTTTACGGCAATGTGTGATAATAGAGGAGGGTGGTGGGGGTGCCCAGGGCACTAAATAAAAACTCTTTTCGTTGATTTCTTTACATGGATCGAGTACACCACACAAGTTAGGGCTGCCCAGCAAATTAACCGAACCGCCGAAACAGACCAATCCGCCAAAACCGGCCTTTGATGTGGAAATTACCAGTGCGAAGCCTACACACTTCCGTTCGAAGAAACAATTAAACACCAGTTTACCAGTCGGCCTTTGCAACTACAAACCAGTCAGTGGAGAATCCATCTAGAACCTCAACCATCCATTGAGGAAGCATAATTTGTATTTGGAACCAGAAGTTCACAGTTAAAATATTTTGCACTTTTGAGCATGTTGGCATGGAATTCAGTGGTTCATTACATCAAAAGAGAAAAAAGTGAATGCTCCCACGAGGAGCAATTCAAATGCGCCTGAGGCGCATTATGAAATGAGAGAAAATAGGATGTGCCCGAGGCACATTACAGAAAGAGAGAAAATGTGGATGCGCCTGGGCGCAACTTAAACGAGCATGGGGCGCACTCAACTTGCGCTTGAGGCGCTGTGATGCAGCAAGTATTTTAATTTGTTTCTTAATGAGTTTTACTAGTCCGAATTGGCAGGCGACTAAAAAAAGCAATTCTTTGATCATTATAAGGATTGCTAAAGCATAAGAGAGGCACAAGAAGCCCAAACGAAGTGATTCCATGAGTTCCATCCATGAAAATTTCATTGACATATGCTTTGATTCTCAAGTTACATGATTCATAATTTGTTCTTCAATGCTTTTTAACTTGTGTAAGAGCTATTGGACCCCATAGTTTCTGAACCTTGGATTTGAGCTCACCCCAAATATCAATTTTAGTTTTACTGATAATGCCAAATCATCCCAGGTTATCCGTGCTTATCCTAAACATGCACGCATGAAGCGGAAGCATTTCTTATGCTAGACTATTTATGATAGCGTGATAAATAGAGACTCGTGACATGGAAATCGATGATTGAGGGCTGTGGAGTCCATGGGCTAGGTTTCGAAGCCCTGCATTTTTTTCATCAAATGGTGGAAGAAGGAATGGAGTCGAATAGTATGACTTTCTTGAGCTTATAATCTGATTGTAGCCACTCTTGAGTCTGGCCTTCTAAGTGAAGGCTGTAGAGTCTTTTATCCCTTGAAATGGAGATTCGTAATGGGCATTTGGTATGATTCTGGGAGAGCTATTGGCAGGCTGTAGAGTTCATGGGAACCAAAAATGAGGGGAATATGTAGCAAAATGGCTCTTGGATTTGGAACCTAAAAATGCTGGCTACTACACTTGGTAAAGTTCAAGCTGTTGCATGTTTAAAGTAGTACGGAGATGTATGAACAACAACGATTTGATCAAGAAGCCGAGGTGGAGCTGCATTGAAGCCTAATGATCGATCCATGGGTTTGTTTATGGAAATCAATCACACCTTCAAATTCTTGAAATCTATGAGCCATTGGATGTCGGCATGAAATTCAATAGTTCATTACATCAAAAGAGAAAAAAAGTGAATGCTCCCGAGGAGCAGTTCAAATGCGCAGTATGAAATGAGAGAAAAAAGGATGCGCCCGGGGCGCATTCAATTGCGCTTGAGTCACATTACAAAAAGAGAGAAAATGAGGATGCGCCCTGGCGCAACTTAAGTGCGCCTGGGGCTCCTTAGGCGCATGTAATGCAACAAATATTTTTAATTAGTTTTTTGCTGAGTTTTTCTAGTCCGAATTGACAGGAGACTAACAAAGGGAATGCCTTAAACATTATAAGGATCATTAAAGCATAACAGAGGCACAAGAAACCCGTAGGAAGTGATTCCATGAGTTCCATCCATTAAGATTTCATTGACACATGTTTTAATTTTCGGGTATACATGATTCAAGAGTTTCGAAAAGGTTGAAATATGCAAGTAACCTATGGTTCTTGGTTTGGGCCGGTTGGTTGGTGTTCTTATTCTCGTAAACTGGGTTAGAAACACCAGAGTTCACTTTGATGAAACATACGTAATTCCTTGATGTGCTTTCACTGTTATTGGCTTTTGTTGCAATTCCAATGGTAAATTCTTAGAAATCTTATTCTTGCTTACTCCGGATCCTCTCCGGCTTGCATTTGTGTGTTCATTTATTCTTCACTCTTTTGATCATTTCAGCTTGCCTCTTTGATCGTTTCATTTTTGATTATACAATAATTCAACTGAGCATTTTACCAAACTCCAAAAGTAAAGCAAACAAGTTCTTCCTTCTGAGAATTGGGATCTTCCTTTTGAAGAATTGTTTGAATTTGCAAATGCATCCTTGTACTCCGTAAAATGAACTTGAATTTCAGAATAAAATGGAGATAAAACAAGTTAGATATATAACAGTGGGTCAATAGGGGAGGCCATAGTAACATGCTTCATTACGAAGACGGTGCAATGTACCTACATTCATTACATATGACATTTGCTTCGATTTTGAGTAGGTTGGGAAGGTACTGCGCATACAAAAGGCTCCTAGGAATGAATCTCCCAGAAACGGATATGATAGCTAGGATGGTCATCCGGCTCTGACGAATGATGAGTGCCTTCCATGGAAAGAAACTTAAGAATACACTACTATCCTCGGGATTTGGAGATGCATGTGCATGGCAACAGTGCCAAGTGGCCGAACCGACCGTTCATCTCAGCGATCGATGGCTCGGATATTGATCAAGCAATGAACAGTTTAGATTTATATGCGCTCAGATTCAATAAGAGTGATCCGTGCCGAAATGAACGCTTGGCATCCGCTTGGCACCAGGGTGGTAGGCAGCATCTTTGACCCCGTTTGCGATCCATTGACCCCATTCAAGCAAGAAATTGGAAGGGCTAAAAAATTATGGTGTATGCTTGGAACGGTTGGCACCTGCTTGGCACCGGGGTGCTAGGCAGCATCTTTGACCCCGTTTGTGATCCATTGACTCCATTCAAGCAAGAAATTGGAAGGGCTAAAAAATTATGGTGTATGCTTGGACAGTCACTTGGACAGGTCTCTCTGTTAAAATGTTACATGAATGAATTGCACAGACATTTTTATTTTCCTGCCAAAAGGAATATCTTTTTTTGTCTTTATTCAAATTTTTTTTTTTTGCATTTGTTAGTTTGCGTCAAATTTTTGTAAACTATCGATTTGTCTAGACGAGATGAGTCGGAGAAGTGGAAAATTATGACCCAAACACAATTATTTTTGGAAAAAATCCGAAAAAAGGCCAAACAATAGTCTAACTTTTCAGACTTTTTCTTGCCTTTTTTAAAAATAAAATTTGAGTTTGGGTCATAATTTTATAGTTCTTCGATTTCTAATCAATAATCCATAAAAAAACTTTGAATCAAAACTAACTAACGTGGAAGAAAATTGAATAAAGACAAAAAAAAAAATTAGGGAAACATTAATATTGTAAAAGTATAAATTCCCAAAAGAGAGCTAGGAAAATATTTTGGGCCGACACAAAGATTTTTGAAAGTATTTTTTTTTGATATATTTCAATGGGTTTCGGCTTAAAATAAGGTGGGCCAACTGGTTAGCTCAATTCAGTCCACTAAGTCCTAAAGGCCCGCTTCAAAACCCAATCCTCTCTGGAAGCCCAACGTTCCGGCCACGATGATGGGTATCTAGTCACGCTTTTAGAAAATCGCGGCCAAGTATCAAAACAAGCGGCAGGAATAATAAGATGCGGCCAAGATGTTGGACGGGTGGTGCTTGGGCGTTGAATCTCGCCGGTCGGTTTCCTTGGGCCGATCCAGTTCTGTGCCTAACGGCTAGGGATTCAACACAGCCGGCAGCTGGTTTTGCTTCTCCTGTTTTCAGATCTGGTGGCTCTTCTCTGTCTTCGATTTGTTTTGGTGGTTGGAGCGCGCGTGCGGAACCAGTTTTGGGTATTTCCCAGACGGTGATGACGGTGGCGGCAGATGGTGGTGGGTGGCGGTTGGTGGCAGTTTGGACGGTGCTATGTTTAATCTATAAATGGTTGCTTGTGACTCGGCTGGGTTGGCAGGTCCGGCGGTGGTTGTGGCGGTAGCTGGCATATGGAGGTGGTGGCTGGAGGGTTGATTCTTGAGTTTGGTTTAGGTGTGTAGGGTTGTATTAGGTGTGGGCCTAGCCCGTTTGGGTTTTTGGGCTGGTTATTTTTGGTTGGTGTTTCTCCAACCTGGACTTTTTAGGTGTTTTCCCCTGGTTTGGGCTCAGCCTATTGGGCTCAAATCAATTTTTCCTCCATATGGTTAGGAGATGAGGGTCATGGATGGTCAGGCCGGTAAATTCATGATCCTATTAGCTCTGTACTTTGTGTTTGGAGTTAATAAATCTTTATTTTTTGCCGATCAAAAAGAAAAGATGTTAGTCACGATTTTACTAAAGAGCACGGGCAGGTGTGAAAACAGGCGGCCAACAGTAATAAGAAGCAGCTATATGTCCAAAAACAGACCATACACTAATTACGCTTTTACTAGAGTAAGCAAGAAGAAAACGCGTGTTCCGTAACCACTCCTATTCACTGGTGTTGGGGAAACACATAATTTTAGCGCACCCTCGCTAACTTAATAACATTAAGGAAAGAATCAACTGTAGTAGTGGTCTGCCTTGGATACTTCTTCCTCTTCTAGTTTCTCGTCGGTTGAGCTGCTCTCATCTCTTGGAACGCCAACCCACATCGGAAAGAGAGAGGATTAACACCAGTGGGTGAGTGCAGTAGCAAAAAAGTGACGACGACGGCAACAACTCTTTTATATGCTATCACGCTGAGTATACAGGTGTAATTTAGACACACTTATCTTGAAGTTTATACTGAAAATCATATTAGTCTATAAATTTTAAGCCAAAAGTGTGTTGTTCATGCTAACACTGAATCACTACGATCATTACAAACTTTTTGAGCCGAACAAGTATGAACAATTTGAATCACTCATATGAGTCCGGAAAAGCACAGCAGGCGTACTACACCCAATCTCGTGGTTATTCTATAAGCCGATGTATATTCACACTGAATAGAAATTTAAATCGCTCAGTGCTCGCCCACGTACTCAAATTAGTCTAAGAAACTAGTAATGCCGGAAGCAATTGCATTCTTCTGTGATGAAAATTTTGATTTCGAAAATGTATAGTAATGCAGGTAGTATCGATGAGATAGAAACCTTTTTCAGTGAAATTGATAGAAGGGATGTTGTTTCTTAGAATATCTTGATTTCTTGTTACATACTTACATTTCAAAACAGGATATCATGGAAGTTGACAAGTGCTTCAACAAAATGCAAGATGAAGTATGGTATACCAGTGAGACGTTAAACTTGAGTATTTTCAGCTTCTGGGGAGAATGGTAATAGTTTTCAAGGCAAAAAAATGCATGGTTTTGCTATTGAAAATGGACTTTATCACAGTGTTTTCCAAACTTCGTTGTTGCAGCAAAATGACTCTTGGATTTGGAACCCAGTAATATTGGCTAGCTATTACGACATTTAGTACTGTTCAAGCTATTGTTGAGAGGTGGGATGGAGTTGAACTACGGAGATGTTGAACGACAACAATTTGATGAAGAAGCCAGGGTGGAGCTGCATTGAAGCCAAAAGATTGATCCATGGTTTTGCTTCTGGAGATCGATCACACCCTCAAATGCTATAAATCTATGAGCCTGGCCATGAATGTCATATGTAGGAATGAAATTATTTTGTTTTCTTTTGAAATTGCCTCGAGGCCCCTATTTTTTGTTCAAGATTTGTCTCATAGACAAATAAATATGGGCTAACACAAGAACCAATGTCCACTGGAGTTTTTTTTTTAAGCATGTTTGGAATGGAATTCAGTGGTTCATTACATCAAAAATTCAAAAGAGAAAAGTGAATGCTCCCGAGGAGCAATTCAAAGGCGCCTGAGGTGCATTAAGAAATGAGAGAAAATAGGATGCGCCTAGGGCGAGTTCAATTGCGCCTGAGGCACACTACCAAAAGAGAGAAAATGTGGAAGCGCCTGGGTGCAATTTAAATCTGCCTGGGGCACACTCGAATTGCGCCTGAGGCTCATGGGATGCAGCAAATATTTCAGATTCTTATTTTACTAAGTTTTTCTAGTCCTAATTGGCAGGACACTAAAAAAAGGCAATCCTTTAAACATTATATGTTGTGCCCTGAGTGGATCAAATAGAGCCAAAACACGTGCACACAAACACAGAAGATCTACGTGGCTCCTCAAAATTGGGTACGTTCATAGAGGTAAACAGAGCTATTATCAAAACGAGAGGAAAGCTTTACAGCGAGGACTCTCATTCCTCACCACTCTCCTACATAGCTATACAAACAGACCTCACCCTCTCTGGTCTCTCACTCAAGAGAAATACAGAATACAGAGCTCAGAGGCCCTTTTATAGGCCAAAAACTACCGCTGTTCCAACCCCATGCTTAGACAAAGCATTTACTCCAAATCCACGCCTGGGATCTTCAAAGCACATGGCAGAGTGATAGTGAACAGGAGAATGGATAGCTGTCCTTGTGGTGTGCTTGGCAACAGGAGGATGGAGCCAAAAAAGGCCCCTCAAGTCAACATTATAAGGATTGTTAAAGCATAAGAGAGGCACAAGAAGCCCATAAGAAGTATTTTCAGCTTCTGGGGAGAATGGTAATCGTTTTCAAGGCAAAAATTGCATGGTTTTGCGACTGAAAATGGACTTTATCACAGTGTTTTTCAAACTTCATTCCTTGGATTTTTATGCAAAGTGCAGGTACATGGGTAGAGTAGCTCAGATTGTATAGACAAATTCCCTTTAAGAATAGCACCACTAGTTTCAGAATCATACTCAAAATGCCTTCCATTTTTAGAATGCCATAGAACTGTTCCGGAAAATGGGCAATGGAAGTCTAGAACCTGTGGCTGAAATCTTTTTTTTTTTTTTTTTGAGGAGTTCTGCAGCTGAAATCTTTAAAAGCCTCATCGTTGTGTATACTAATATTGACAGCTTGAAACTGTGGCTGATAGGATGATAAATAGTGAACTCGTGACATGGACATCAGATATTGAGGGCTGGGGAGCCCGTGGGCTAGGTTTTGAAGCCCTGCAAATTGTTCGTCAAATGGTGTAAGAAGGACTGGAGCACAATAGTATTGACCTTCTCGAGCTTATTATCTACTTGTAGCCACTCTTGGCCTTCTAAGTGAAGGTTGTAGAGTATTTTATGCCATGAAATGGAGATTCGGAATAGAACCTGATCTCAATCATTACACTTGTATCGTGGATTTGTTGAGTTGGTTTGGGAAGCTCAACGAGGCTTTCGATATGGTTCTGAAACTAGAAGCCTTTCCATGTGGTAGTATTTAGGGAGCGCTATTGGCAGCCTGTAGAGTTCAATAGGAACAAAAAATAGGGGAATATGCAGCTAAAGGCTCTTGGATTTGGAACCCAATAATGCTTGCTATTACACTTAGTAATGTTCAAGCTATTGTTTAAAGGTGGGATAGAGTTGAAGAAGTATGGAAAGGTATGAACGACACCGATTTGATGAAGAAGCCGGGGTGGAATGGTGTTGAAGTTGAAGCTAAAGGATGATCCATGGTTTCAGTTCGGGAAATTGATGATCCGTTCAAATGCTTGAAATCTATGAGCCACTGGATGTTATTTGTAGGAATGAAATTACACCAAAAGAGAAAAACAATGCTCCCGAGGTGAAATTCAAATGCGCCTGAGACGCCCTACAAAATGAGAGAAAATAGGATACGCCCGGGGCGCGATTCAATTGTGCCTGAGGCGCATTACAAAAGTGTGTAATTTAGGATGTCTTATTACAGTGTTGATGTCAACTGTCTATAGCTTTACATTTGATGCTTTTTAAGCCTTTTGTTTTTTTTCATTGAAAATCTGAAACTTGGTAATACATACATGTATGGTAACTATAGAAGTTTTCAAGATCATGTTAACTACACTTAAGATATTGTTCGCCAATTGTCATGTTGGATTGTGACTTTTGATTTTGCATGAAAACAATAAATATTGCATCAAATAAGGGCCTTTTCTCATTTTAAAGACAATTGTCTGACTCTGCAACTATTTTGCCACAACCATTGCCTGCATGACCTCTCTCCAATTTCAAACGCATTTATTTGACAGTTTGGCTTAGTTTTTTTTTTTTTTTTGCTTGGCAAAAGATGATTTTAAAAAAGCTCGATAAGGGTACATCGAGAGAAGAAGAAGCGGATAAGCAACATGTTGCTAATCCAAAATTATTTTTTTTTGCAATAAGGGTACTATATGTAAAGGATTAGTTTACAAACGCCACTGTGTTACAACTTATTGTCATGCTCTCATGTCTTTTCCTTCAACAATGAAGTTGAATCCTTACAATATCAGCTGATTAATGATCCACTTACGACCTTCCCCAGTGACACGAATTGAATATTATCTCATGTCGTTGGATTATTGTTTCTTCGACCTCTTATGTTTGGAGGAACGGTCTATTTTAGTCTGTATGATGTCAACAAAACTGCCAGTAACTAGGCCATCTTTCATACCAAGGTTCTCTGTTTTTTGAGCCATTGAATCAAACATGGCATTATGGTTTGTCATGGATGGCCTAGTGGTGATTGCAGAAGGATTGAACTTCTCTTAACATGGGGTCTTGATTCGTTGTGTATTCTGATCTGCTATTCATGCTAACACCGAATCACTACGATCAATACAAACTTTTTGAGCCGAACAAATATGAACAATTTGAATCACTCATATGAGTCTGGAAAAGCACAGCAGGTCTACTACAACCAATCTCGTGGTTATTCTATAAGCCAATGTACAGTGTACTACAACCTTCACTTAGAAGGCCAAGAGTGGCTACATGCAAGTAGATAATAAGCTCAAGAAGGTCAGTACTATTCCGATCCAATCTTTTTTCCACCATTTGACGAAAAATATGCAGGGCTTCGAAACCTAGCGCACGGGCTCCATAGCCCTAAATAACCTATGTCCGTGTCATAGTCATGAGTTCACTATTTATCATCCTATCAGCCACAGTTTCAAGCAGCCAATATTAGTATAGACAAGGATGAGGCTTTTAAAGATTTCAGCCACAGAACTCCTCAAAAAAAGAAAAGAAAAAGAAGATATCAGCCACAGGTTCTAGACTTACATTGCCCATTTGCCGAAACAGTTCTATGGTAATCTCAAAATGCAGGGCATTTTGAGTATGATCGATTCTGAAACTAGTGCTATTCTTAAAGGAAATTTGTCTAAACAATTTGAGCTGCTCTATCCATGTCCCCGCACTTTGCATAAAAATCCAAGGAATGAAGTTTGGAGAACACCGTGATAAAGTCCATTTTCAGTAGCAAAACCATGCAATTTTTGCCTTGAAAACAATTACCATTCCCCCAGAAGCTAAAATATTTGCTTTAACAATCCTTAAATATTTAAAGGATTGTCTTTTTTTAGTCTCATGCCAATTCGGATTAGAAAAACCCAGTAAAATAAGAATCTATAATATTTGTTGCATCACATGCGCCTTAGGCCAATTCGAGTGCGCCCCAGGTGCATTTAAGTTGCGCCCAGGCGCTTCCACATTTTCTCTCTTTTTGTAATGTGCCTCAGACGCAATTGAACGCGCCCCGGCGCATCCTATTTTCTCTCATTTCTTAATGCGCCTTAGGCGCCTTTGAATTGCTCCTCTGGAGCATTCACTTTTTTGTCTTTTGAATTTTTGATGTAATGAACCACTGAATCCATTCCAAACATGCTAAAAAAAAAAACACTCTAGAGGTCATTGGTTCTTGTGTTAGTCCATATATATTTGTCTATGAACAAAAAATAGGGGCCTCGAAGCAATTTCAAAAGGAAACAAAATAATTTCATTCCTTCATATGACATCCATGGCCGGGCTCATGGATTTCAAGCATTTGAGGGTGTGATCCATCTCAAACCGGCCCAACAAATCCTAGCTGAGCTTCCCCTTCCGAATCTCCTTTTCATGGCATAAAAGACTCTACAGCCTTCACTGAGAACAAACAATTCTTACAGTTTTTGCGATGTACGTGGGAGAAAATGGTTGGATTCCTTGTGTCCAGAATGCATCCTTTGGCTTCAACGCATCTCCACCCTGGCTTCTTCATCAAATCATTGTTGTGCATACATCTCCGTAGTTCTTCAACTCCATCCCACCTCTCAACAATAGATTAATTGAACAGTACTAAGTGTAATAGTCAGCATTACTGGGTTCCAAATCCAAGAGACATTTTGCTGCATATTCCCCCCCTTTTTTGCTACAAATCCAACAACAATACTAGTCACGCTTTCCAAAACTAGAGGCCAAGTGTCAAAACTTGCGTCCAAAAGTAGTAAAATGCGGCCAAGTGTAATAAGAAGCGGCCAAGATGTCCGAAAACAAACCATACAGTATAATGCATGTTTCGTAACCACGCTTTCAAAACATGCGGCCAGGTGTCAAAACATGCGGCCATTAGTAATAAGATGCGGCCAAAATGTCCGAAAACAGACCATACACTAATCCCGCTTTTACTTGTAGTAAGCAAGAAGAAAACATGATTTACCATGAAGAAGTCTTTGGTCTTCTCTCACAGGTAGATTTATACGTGATTGTTTTTTTGTTTAAATTTCATGTTTCCTCTGATTTTCCTGCAACAAATTTCATCCCTAATCTACCGCGGAAATCCCCGGAGTCCGAAATGCTGCTCGATTACTTGAGTTTTTTATCAGCAATGAGAGCCCTCTTCCAGATGGAGAAAGAATGCTTCTAATGAGGTTCATCATTTCAACATGGCCTTAAATCTCAGGAAAATGATTTATTGGTCAATATAAGTTTGATTCTTTTCTGCACATAATTCGGAAACTACACATACATCCCCGACTCAAGAGTAGTTTTACAACTGAAATTCTCAGTGAACTTGATCAATCCACTGATTCATTGGATGGAGACCCAATTCCCTTCATACATTTATGGCAACTATAGAAGTTTTCAAGGTCATGTTAACTACACTTAAGATATTGTTTGCCAATTGTCATGTTGGATTGTGACTTTTGATTTCCCATGATGACAATAAATATTGCATCAACTATGTCTGACTCTGCAACTATTTTGCCACAACCATTGCCTGCACGACCTCTCTCCGATTTCAAACGCATTTATTTCATAGTTTGGCATAGTTTTTTTTTTGCTTGGTAAAAGATGTTTTTATAAAAGCTCGATAAGGGTACATCGAGGGGAAGAAGAAGTGGATAAGCAACATGTTGCTAATCCAAAAAAATATGCAAGAAGGGTACTATATGTGAAGGATTAGTTTACAAACGCTGCTGTGTTACAACTTACTGTCATGCCTTCCAGATGTCTTTTCTTTCAACAATGGAGTTGAATCCTTACAATATCATCTAATTAATGATCCACTTACAACCTTCACCAGTGAGACACACGAAGTAAATATTATCTCATATCGTTGGAATCTTCTTTCTTTGACCCTTATGTTTGGAGGAACGGTCTATTTTGGTCTGTATGAAGTCCACAAAACTGCCAGTAACCAGGCCATCTTTCATACCAAGGTTCTCTATTTTTTGGGCCTACAAATCAAATATGGCATTATGGTTTGTCATGGATGGCCTAGTGGTGATTGCAGAAGGATTGAACTTCTCTTAACATGGGGTTCTTCGTTGTGTATTCTGATCCGCTGTTCTTGTTGTTGAAATGCTTCCGTCTAAGCTTCTTGGTTCGGTTATCTGGTTTTGGATTATAGGGAGAGGCATCTCTGTGATTTGGGTTTCGAAGATCAAAGCTACAAAGAAGCGAGGGAAAGAAATCATATGGCTCTTCTCTTTCTTCCCAATTGTCTAGCATGCAGTATGTTTGATCCGCCTCATGAAAAATACAATGCAGAATGCAATAAGACTGAGCTGAAGGATCTTTACTTTTAGTCTTGGTAGTGGCACTACTGGATAACTCACATGAGATTTTGTGAAGCAAATTACCAGTGCGAAGCCTACTCACTTCCGTTTGAAGAAACAGTCGAACACCTGTTTCCAGTCGGCCTTTGCAGCTACAAATCAGTCAGTGGAGAATCCATCTAGAGCCTCAACCATCCATTGAGGAAGCTTAATTAATTTGTATTTGGAACCAGAATAATGGAGTTTCCATTTTGAATTAATGCACTGTGGGTTGATATCTTTCAAAAGTATTGAGTAATAGAGTCCTAGAGGAGAGAACATATAAGAGGGTCTCCAACACATCTCTATTTCTCCAAAAACGAAGAATGATTTCTTCAAAATACTGAATTGTTGCACTCCAAACCATTTCCATTTTGCAATTTCCAGGGCATGGAATTCAGTGGTTCATTACATCAAAAGAGAAAAAACTGAATGCTCCCGAGGAGCAATTCAAAAGCGCTTGGGGCGCATTACCAAATGAGAGGAAATAGGATGAGCCCGAGGCGCATTAAAAAGGAGAGAAAATGTGGATGCGCCCGGGCGCAACTGAAATGTGCCGGGGGCGCTCTCAAATTGCGTCTCGGGCGCATTTGATGCGGCAAATGTGTTTAATTTGTTTCTTATTGAGTTTTTCTAGTCTGAATTAGCAGGCGACTAAAAAAAGACAATCATTTGAACATTATAAGGATTGTTAAAGTATAAGAGGGGCATACGAAGTGATTCCATGAATTCCATCCATGAAGATATCATCGACATATGTTTTGATTTTCAGGTATACATGATTCAAAAGTTTAGGAATGGCTGAAATATGCAAGTAACCTGTGGTTCTTGGTTTGGACCGGTTGGTTGGTGTTAGGGACGGAACCAAGATCTTGTAAACACGGGGGCCAACCTATGAACACGATTTTGAAATTTGAAGGTTCGGAAATCTAATAGTTTGTTTGGTTTAAATTTTGAGGGAGGTTTTTTTGGGTAGTAAGTAGAGAGATAGAAAAAGAAATGAGATCAATAATTGAAGGAAAAACTTATGGGAGACCGTGCACAGAGAGAGAAATTGGGTTTTGGGACAAAAAATGAACACATTCTTATGTCTAAATAATATCCAATACAAAATACAATACCTAGATGTTCTCACCAAACAAAAAAATTAAAAAAAAAAAAAAAAAAAAACCCGAAACCGTGCGGGGGCCTTGGCCCCCATATGCCCACACCTCCCTCCGTCTCTGGTTGGTGTTCTTATTCTTGTAAACTGGGTTAGAAACACTAGAGTTCACTTTGATGAAACATAATTCCTTGATGTGCTTTCGCTGTAGTTGGCTTTTGTTGCAATTCTAATGGTAAATTCTTAGAAATCTTCAAGCAAACAGGATTTGGTATATGTGTATGTATGCGTCTAGGAGTATAATATATTTAGATGTGTTTGTTCACTTTGTAGTGTATTGATTGCAAATCCTTGCAGTGGCTGGAGGTGGCGGTAGAGCAAAAAGATGTGGATGATTGGATTATTTATAAAGGGAAAGGAGCTGCCAATCTTGTTCTTGCTTACTCGAGATCCTCTCCAGCCTGCATTTGTGTGTTCATTTATGCTTCACTCTTTTGATGATTTCGTTGTGCATCTTCTTTTCGTTGATCTATTTCAATGGGTTTCGGCCTACGAAGTCTGAATTTAGCCAAAATTGAACAGCACAAGTTATCAAAGATTGAATAACCGGAAAGGGGGTAAAGTCTGAATTTAGCCAAAATTTTGGCAAATGGAAAGTAATATAAGTTGCGGTCAAACTTCAAACGAAAAAGTGATTTCAACATTGGCAATTTAAAACCATGTTAAGGATTTTTGAACCCACTAATCGTTTAAACCTTTTCATGAGTCCCAATCCTGCGAAATATCTTTCTTGTTTTGGCATTTTTGCTCTCCGAAGGTCACGAGTGTCTCCCGGAATATGGAAATCTTTGCTTAGCATTTCACTATTATCTTATTACCTGTCATTTCAGTATATTTCACATAAAGTACATTTGCTACCCTCTAGTAGTTGAAAATAGGACCATTTAAAGGTTCTTGTTAGAAAATGACTCCTGTACCAATAATTTATTGAGCAGAAGAACTTCTACAGTTAATAATGTCTTGTGTGCCTTTATGATATGGTTCCCATTATCATTGTCATTCAGTACAGGAGACTTTATTTCTGATCCGGTGAGGTCTCTTCCCTCTGAGCAAGCTACAGAGATCAGTTTATGAGAGAGATTTGGTAAAGCTGCGATGTAGGACATTGAGTCAAACTCCTTCTCATGGGACATGCTTTCTTCACTGCACCACACTGAACATGGCAGTAGCACTGAACAGTCTGAAGATGAAATGAACAAAGCCTTAGAGGTATGAATATCTTCAGTCTTCCTTCAAATCTGTGTCGTTGCTTTAAAGTTTGAGCAAGAAATTGGAAGTCGGAAGGGAAATTCAATACCGATTTTGCAGTTTTAGAAGGAAGCATGTTTGGCACTGTCCCTTACAGGATATGATTGCCTCGTCTAAATTGTTAAACTGGAGAAACACTAAAACCTGGTTAAATTTCTAAGCCTCCTGCAGTTCTCTTAATGCTCCTTTTGAGGTTAATTTGGCTAGGTGGTGTGAAATCAGGCTCTGGTCCATGAATTGATCGGAATGAGGACTTTGGACTTTGGAGGTTCTTGTCAAACTACTAGAGTTTATCCATGTGCAAAAATGTTACTGTCTTGTTATGTTCTTTCCAAGGAAAATAACTGGGTCTTACTTGCATAAAGGTACAGTGAGTATTCAGCTTTGTGTGTGTGTTTTCAGTTGCATTGTGTTTTCCTTAGTCATGCACAAATTATGCCATCACCTCTTATCTGGTCACCAGGACAGTTACTACGCAGGACATTTTTTGTGTTTTTCAGTCCACTGTACTAAGTCATAGAGGCCCTCTTCAAAACCCAATTCCTAATCAGAAGCCCAACGCTCCGGCCACGATGATGGGTATACTTAGTCATGCTTTCAGAAACTTGCGGCCAAGTGTCAAAACAAGCGGCCAGTAGTAATACGATGCGGCCAAATCTAATAAGAGGCGTCCAAGATATCCGAAAACGGACCATACACTAATCAACCTTTTGGTTTCAGGTACCGTGAGACCAACATGACATTGAAAATCGGTATCCCATTTTAATTCTTTGTTGTCTTCTTTTGTTTTAATCTTCTGAATTTTGCGAAAAATCTCAAATGATCCTCTCATTCACACCATTTTCAGATACTTATCACATGCCACATTAGTAATAACTCACATCACATGCCACATTAGTAATAACTCACTTCAAACACTCAAAAAGAATCAATCCACAATACCTATAATGTGAATGAATATGGATATCATGATGAAAACTCAAATGCCATCTAGCTATACAGCCCAAAACCTACAACAGTTTTTTTTTTTTTGTCAAATGATAGGATACTTCTTTGATAATAATGAAGAAAATACAGAGAACGGGTAGCCAACAGTTGAAGCTGCTAATATATTGTGTCAATTTATCTTCAGATTTTTCTTGTCCAAATAATGATTGAAGCCAAAACGGAAAGTGAAACACATCAGAAATCAAAATGGAAACCATAAATGGCCAAACTCACATTATTTAGCTTTCGGTGCTTTCTTGATTATGGAAATCATGCACTGCTGGGCAACCTTTTGGTTTCCTCTGATCTTTTCAACTCCATTAGACCCAGGAAATTTCACCATCTGGTGGTAGGTGGAGGAAACCACCCTCATTTTGTGTAACCACGTTCTTCCTATAATCGCGTTATAGGAAGACGGAATATCTACCACTAGGAAGTTGGTACGTAGCACTGCTGTTCCTGCCCGAACAGGCAACGTTACTTTGCCTAATGGCAAAATTGCTCCTGCATCAAATCCAACTAGAGGGGTTATTGACTGTACCAGATCCGCCTGTGTCAGTCTTAACTTTTTAAATGCATCGTAATATAGCACCTCTGTGCAACTTCCTGGATCCACCAGAATCCTTTTAATGTCATATTCCCCAATTCGTAGGGTTATGACCAAGGTGTCATTATGTGGTACTTGGACTCTTCACATTCCCCATTTCCAATCTGGGAATGGGCATTCGGTATGATTCTGAAACTTGTGAGTTTTCCATGTGGTAGGATTTTGGGAGCGTTATTGGTAGCGTGTAGAGTTCATGGGAACAAAAATGAGGAGATCAAATATGTAGCAAAATGGCTCTTAGATTTGGAAAACCTAAAAATGCTGGCCACGATAGTTAGTGAAGTTCAAAGCTATTGTTGAATGGTGGGATGGAGTTGAAGAAGTACGGAGAGTATGTACAACAACGATTTGATGAAGAAGCCAAGGTGGAGCTGCGTTGATGCCCAATGATCGATCCATGGGTTTGCTTCAGGAAATCAATCGCACCTTCAAATTCTTGAAATCTATGAGGCACTGGATGTTATATGTAGGAATGAAATCACATCCACAGAGAAAATCTGAATGCTCCCAACGCGCAATTCAAACACCCTACAAAATGAGAGAAAATAAAAGGCGCCCGGGGCAACCGTCTACCACATATGGTGTGAGAGGAACAAAATAATTTTCCAGGGAAAGTCTCTGCACATACATAGAGAGCCTAGCCTGCCGAATCCTTGTTGACATCAAATCCTCTATGTTCTCTTAGGGAAAGTCTCTGTATAGAATGTGATTGAGTTGGTTCTAGCTTTCCAGTTTGTTTTTTTCTTAATGAAAGCAACTTACCAAAACAAACTTGTACTAAAGCTCTTTGAGTAGACTCGTGTTGTGCGTCAAGGATCAAAACCAAATACTCACACACGAATTAAGAGAAACTTAACTATTATTGGATCGTACACAATAACATTAAAAAAAACTCACCCTTCTGAGCTCGACTCCCTCTTCTATCTCTCACCCTCATCCCAAGTACTCTTGCCTTAGGGTGAATCCTGATTATTTAATAAAGTGTGGAGAGCCCAATGAACCTTTTGGACACTCTTATAGAATGAATGAGTATTCTAGAACTAGGGATGTGTGCATCGAATGGACCTTAGAATGCGTAAATGGGCGGGAAAACGTACCTTAGCCTTTGTCGCTTCAATGATCTTTTGAATCAGTCTCCCTTCGACCAACTTTTTAAAAACAAAACTTCAATATTTTAATTGGTCATTTCCATCATCTTTTAATACTGTGAAAAACCCTTATTTATCATTATGTAATTGGTCTTAATCCGATTTAAAATGGAAGCATACGAGCATTTTATTGAAATAATTTGTTTTTCAACCAATTGAGGGTAAAATAGTCATGGATTTTGATGTACAAATTTTTTTTAATCAAAAAAAAATTGGTAGGAAAGTAGATTGGACAAGATTTTTAACGGTTCAAACCACGAGCAAATTGGAGTTCGGGAGTGCCTGGGGCAAGTCCGCAAAATTGGACTTGTTGTGGAATGTTCAAGATGCGCCCGGGGCGCATTGAAATGCGCCTGGGCACAAAGGACTTGCGCCTGAGGCGCATAAATGCTAAATAACATGTCAAACTTTGCGGACTTGCTTCGAACACCTCCGAACTCCAATTTTTGCGTGGTTTGAACCGTTAGAAAGCTTGTCCAATTTAATTTCTAACCGAAGTAGTTTGGATAAAAAATCGTTTATACATCAATTGAAGTGACCATTTTACCCTCGATGGGTCAAAATATGATTCATTCCAATAAAACACATGTACATTTCTCATTTTAAATTGGATCATGACCCATTATATATCAATAAATAGTGTTTTTAAAGTACTAAAAGATGGCAGAATCCAACCATAAAAATATTTGCGTTTAGTTCTTGAAAACTGGATAGAAACTAGACAACTGCAAAAATCGTCGAAGCCGGCCACTAAGATTAAAACACGTTCGACGTTTGATTTGGTAATGAAATTACTAATTCTAAGGTATTTCTTCTTTGCTTAAGTGTTTCACAGTGTTCATAGTGTATCCACACTTCATCAAAGTGTAGGAAAAATCATTTCATCATTGACATTCGCCCAAAGTGGGGCTTAAATATTTTTTTCAAATTCAAAATTCGGTGTCTTGCTAAAACTACCAACACAACAAAAATTGAGAATATTTCCAAACGAGAACACCGAAAAGGATTGATAGTATATTCTATATTTCATTTTACTGCCACCACATTACAACTTCAATCTTTAGTGCCACCACAACGGATTCCTAACATTGTCTATTCATGAAAATTTTCTGTAAACCAATTAAGTTCATTCTATGGTGCTTATTGACTAGCTAGCGCAGATTAATGATTTTTGTATCAAAGTAATAGGTAGGGGTTGGGGCTTTCGTTTTCTCAAATAAGTTCTATTTTTCGGATAAGTTTGCTTGAATGCAAGTGAGACGGTAAATCTGTTTCGTTGAACACTGTTGTCTTTGTGAAGGATAAATGATTCGTTCACAAACTATGCGATGTTGCAACTTATTGTCATGCTTTCAGTCTTTCAAACTATGCAATGGATTCGTTCACAAACTATGCAATGTTAAAACTCAAATTTAAAAATGTAGAAATCGTTTTCAGTGAAATTGATAGAAGGGATGTTGTTTCTTCGTACATTTCATGACAGTATACTAGCATCGTTCTGGTTCGACGGATGGGACAAAAAATAAATTTTGTGCGAGCTCGATATTTTGTAGCGGAACCACAGAACTATTTTGTCTTGTGCATCAAACGGGAACCTCGGGTGCATGGTATCCCTCTAGAACAACATGCATGTTAGGCCAATCTGGGCTGTCCATGCTCGGCAATAGACAGCTCATATTGCATCTCAGCAGAACAACAATGGATGGTCGAGAGCTGTTCGATTGAGATGCAATCTGAGTCATCCATTGCCGAGTATGAACGGCCTAGATTGGCCCAACACATATGCTGTCCCCTTAGCAGGCACCCCAAAAAAGATAGTTTAAGAACAAAATATCGATGTGAATTTTTTTGATTCCATGCATTTAACAAATATTAAATCAAATTAAATTACTTCAAAAAATATTAAATCAAACTAATTTGTAACAAAAAAAAATCAAACATTGTACCTGTTTAATGCATGGTGATAAAAAATATAGTTTATATTTTTTCGGTCTCATGTTTAATGAATTTGGAGTACCACGTGACGAGACTCCTACTGGGCATGGAATAATTTTTCCTAAGTCTCTCTCTCCCTGCCCCCTTCCACGTTCCCCTCTCTCTCTCTCCACCTCCCCACGTTTTTCTCTCTCTTTCATTTTTTTGTTAAAAAAAAAATTCAAACTTCTAGGAATTTAGGATTGAGAGGCTTTTGGCTTCAACTACATTTCTATAGTATATTGATCGATAGATAGATTGTGGAAGTTGACAATGGCTTTAACAAAATGCAAGGTGAAGTAAGGTCTAGCAGTGAAACACAAGAACCAATGACCTCTGGAGTTTTTGTTTTTGTTTTTTTTTTGGTCAAGAATTATGGAGTTCACAACTAAAACATTTTGCTCTTCTGAGCACGCTGGCATGGAATTCTGTGGTACATTACATCAAAAGACAAAAAAGTGAATGCTCCCAAGGAGCAATACAAATGCGCCGGAGGCGCAATCACGAAATGAGAGAAAATGTGGATGAGCCCGGGCGTAGCGTACATGCGCCTGGGGCGCACCCGAATTGCGCCTGAGTTGCATGTGATGCAACAAATATTTTTATTTTGTGTTCTACTGAGTTTTTTTAGTCCAAATTGGCAGGGGACTAAAAAAGGCAATACTTTAAGCATTATAAGGATTGTTAAAGCGTAAGAGAGGCACAAGAAGTCCGTACGAAGTGATTCCATGTATTCCATCCATGAAGATTTCATTGACAGATATTTGTATTTGCAGGTATATACATGATTCAAAAGTTTAGAAATGGTTGAAATATGCAAGTAAAAATATGTGGTTCTTCGACCTCGGGGCAATGTGCTCGTGATTTTCATGGAGCTCTATCTTGGACCTAAAAAAGTGATCAAAATTTTGTACTTTTGGGGTTCTGAAAATCATAACTACAAGAAAACTACTCACAAAATAAATTGACTGAGAGTTTTCCGTATTTTTGGGATCGGTTTGTATTTTTTTCCTGGGTAAGTCAAAATTCATGAAAACCAAAACCAAGTTACAAAAACTATAGAGTTTAGAACAGACCCACCAAAACAAACTGATAGGGAAAGAGACCTTAGCCCAGCAACTAAACGGATTTGGTTCTAGACACGATGTAGCAGAAACCTTTGAACTTGGTTTGGGTATGGTGAGCTAGGCCAAGGCAGTAGTGCAACACCAAGGCAACGTATGAGAGGCCCCAGCCAGTAGCGAGCTACTGTAGGGGACCTTCCCCCTCAAAAAATTAATTTAATAAAGAGTGAGCCGACGGCCCACATATTAGATATTAAACTAATAAGAATAGATACTACACTTAATAAGAATAGATACTACACTTGATCTTAGCCAGAAGACCGAGAAAGGTATGTCTTCTCTTCTCTTGGCTTGCTTATTTTATAGTTGCGTTTTCTCCCCTCGTTTTTTTGCTTAGGCGATGTTGGAAACAAACTCCATTGTAACAAACTAGGTTTTGCTGCTTTTGCACATTCTGCTTGGTTTGTGTCGTCTGTTCCACTCGGTTGTTTGAAGCCTCTGAGCACTTCGTGAATCCGTGTGTCCCAATTACATCATTGTAGTAACTGCTGAATTTATTGAGTATCAAATTGCTTAGGATAAAAACCCACTCTCTAAATTAGCCCCATAGATAGCTACAGGTTTCCCATTGTTTGTGAGGGGTCAAGGTTGAACGTCTTGCTATTCTCTTTTTTCTTCCTTCTCTAAAAACATGACGATCAAGATATTTCGATAATGAGCACTACATCATTTCTCGAATGAGAAGCCTGGCTAGGTGTTCGACCATGGCTAAATACTTTCTCAAGTTCTTTCTTTCAACAACCATCTAGGGAATGTCTTTGGACATACATAGGGAGCCGAACTTGCAGAATCCTTGTTGACATCAAATCATCTATGTCTCATGGTCATGTACTGCGTCGATGATCAAAACCAAACACTCTCACTTGAATGGAGAGAAACTTATAATAGGATCATACGCAATAACATTACAAAAAACTCACTTGAGGAGCACCCCTCTGAGCTCGACTCGCTCAGGTTATCTCTCACCTTTGCCTCGGGTGAATCCTGATGATGAAATGGCTTCTGATTATTTAATGAAGTGTAGAGAGCTCAATGAATCTTGTGGGCACTCTTACAGAATTAATGAATGAGTACCCTAGAACTGGGGATGTGTGCCTCAAATGGAACTTAGGATGTACAAAAATGTACTTTAGCCTTTGTCGCTTTGATGATCTTTGAATCGCTCTCCCTTCGACCAACTTTACATTAATAAAACTTCATTATTTTAATTGTTCATTTCCATCATCTTTTAATATAGTGAAATCCTTATTTATTGTTATATAATTGGTCTTAATCCGATTTAAAATGAAAACAGTACGAGCGTTTTATTGAAATAATTTTTTTCCCGACCAATTGAGGGTAAAATGGTCATGTATTTTGATGTACAAATTATTTTCATCGAAATCAATTCAGTTGGAAACTAGATTCGACAAGCTTTCTAACGGTTCAAACCACGACCAAATTGGAGTTCGGGAGTGTCTGGGGCAAGTCGGCAAAGTTGGGACATGTTGTGCAATGTTCAAGATGCGCCCGGGGCGCATTGAAATGCGCCTGGGCGCGAAAGATTGCGCCTGGGATGCATTAATGTTGCTCAAACTTTGCGGATTTGTCCCGGACACCCCCGAACTCCAATTTGCGCGTGGTTTGAACCGTTAGAAAGCTTGTCCAATTTACTTTCTATCTCAAGTAGTTTGGATAAAAAATCATTTGTACATCAAAGGAAGTGACCATTTTACCCTCGATGGGTCAAAATATGATTCATTCCAGTATAACGCGTGTTTGTTTCTCATTTTAAATTGGCTCAAGACCCATTTTATATCAATAAATAGAGTTTTTAAAGTACTAAAAGATGGCGGAATCCAGCCATACAAATATTTGTGTTTCATTCATGAAAATTGGATAGAAACAATACAACTACAAAAATCGTCGAAGCCACTAAGGCTGAAACACGTTCTCTATTCGATTTGGTAATCAAATTACTATTCTAAGGTATTTCTTATTTTATTAAGTGTTTCACAGTGTTCATAGAGTATCCAAACTTCATCAAAGCATAGGAAAAATCATTTTATAATTGACATTCGCCTAAAACAGGGCTTAAATATTTTCAAATTCAAATTTGTGTGTCTTGCTAAAACTACAAACACAACAAAAATTGAGAATATTTCCAAAAGAGAACACCGAAAAGGATTGGCTGTATTTTCTATATTCAGTCTACTGCCACCACATTACAACTACGATGTTTATATAGTGCCGCCACAACGGATTCCTAACATTTTCTATTCAGGAAATGCGTACATGTTCTACTTCTAGACACTCTCTGCATTGGGAATGATTCTCTAACAATGAGTACTATTTATTTCAACCCATTCCTCATTGAATCTGTAAAAATCACATATGGGTATGCAAATAGCTGGGAATATGGGATGGAGAAAAAGGAACAGAAAACACTTTGAGATTAAATAGCTCCTTCATCTCCTTTTTGAGAACAACACAAAAGGAAAAACAAAACACTTGCTCGAACTTCTTCAAGGTTTGGTTCTGCAATTATCTGCACATCGTGATCATATATTTCTCAGAGTATTTGAGTGTTGGGAAATAATTGGTTCGTAAAGTTTTGCTTCACTGTAAAAAAGTAGACTTAGAGATCGTTGTATTTTGAGGAAATAACATCATCCAACCTGGTTTAGAAGGAGGTGTATCATTTATAAGGGAGAGCGCAGTTCCGCGTGGCTCAGCCAACCCCACGGGCTTTTCTAATATGTTTTGGTTAACTATTTGATTACTTTTACTGGTGTTATTATGCAATTCTTCTGGCATAAAATCCTACATAATCTCGCATAGAATATAAAAAATTTCAACTATAACAAATTGGACATGACATGTTGATGTGCCCTGGCGCAAATGCGCCTGGGGCGCACTCAAATGGCACCTGAGGCGCATGTGATGCAGCAAATATTTTTAATCTATTTTTTTACTGAATTTTTCTAGTCCGAATTGGAAGGAGTAAAAAAAGGCAATCTTTATAAGGATTGTTAAAGCATAAGAAAGGCACACAAGAAGCCCGTATAAAGTGATTCCATGAGTTCCATTCATGAAGATTTCATTGACATATTTTTTGGTTTTCAGGTATATATACACACACACACGATTCAAAAGTTTAGAAATGGTTGAAATATGCCAGTAATCTGTGGTTTTTGGACATGGGGACACTGTGCTCGTGATTCTCATGATGCCTCTATCTTGGGCCTAAAAAAAGCTATCAAAGAACTACAAGAAAACTACTCACAAAATGAACTGACCGAGAGTTCTTCGTATTTGGAGTTGGTTTGTATTTTTTTTTTGCTTAAGTTAAATTCATTGAAAAACCAAAACCAAGTTACGAAAACAACAAAGTTCACAACTAGAAAACTAAGAGTCAAGCCAAAATACTGTGAGACAAAATACTACTTCTCAATTACACGTATCTGCAGATGTCAAGCCAACTAATTTGGTTCTAGACACGAAGTAGCAGAAACCTTTGGACTTGGTTTGGGTGGAGTGCGCTAGGCCAAGGCAATAGTGCAACACCAAGGCAATGCATGAGAGGTCCGAGCTAGTAGCAAGCTACTATAGTGGGCCTTCCCCCTCATAAAATTAATTTAAGAAAGAGTGAGCCGATGACCCACATATCAGATATTAAACTAATAAGAACAAATACTACACTTGATCTAAGCCAGAAGGCCGAGAAAGGTATGTGTTTTCTTCTCTTTGGCTACTTATTTTATAGTCGCATTTTCTCTCCTCATTTTTTTTTTTTGCTTAGTCCATGTGGGAAACAAACCCCAAAGTAACAAATTGGGTTTTGCTGCTTTTGCACATTCTGCTTTGTTTGTGCTCAGTTTGACTCGGTTGTTTGAACCCTCTAAATTAGCCCTGTAGATAGTTGGTTTCCCATCCTTTATTAGGGGTCAAGGTTGAACGTATGAACGTTTTCCTACTCTCTTTTTTCTCCCGTCCCCTAAAACATGGTGATCAAGATATTTTGATAATGAGTGCGCTATAGTTTGCGCATATTGTACCAATCCAATGTTTTTTAGACTACATATTTGTGGAGGGATTTATGAATGGAGAGGGAAAAGGGCAAGAAAATTTGATTTATTTAAAGTGCGAGTAGTGAGCGCGGGTTTGAATTAGGTAGGTGAACTATTCACAATTCTACAATTTTATCATCCAATGGTACACATATGACATACCCATTATTAATAATTAAAATTTATTTTCCATATCTCATCTTCTTATTACCGTTGAAAGAATTGGATTCTCTGAATTACAGAAAACCGAGTGATCTAAAGCTGTGTGAAATTAACTATTATTGAGAAATGGTTTGGGATTCTCTCCTATGATTCTGGAGAATATCATTTCTCGGATGACAAGCCCGGCTAGGTGTTCGACCATGGCTAAACACTATCTCAAGTTCTCTCTTTCAGCGCGCAACTGTTACCACATAGGGGGTGAGGAACAAATAATTTTCTAGGGAAAGTATCTGGACATACATAGAGAGCCTAACCTACAGAATCCTTGTTGACATCAAATCCTCTATCTCCTCTTGGAGAAGACAGACCAATAATGAGTTCAATAAGCAGCTCTGTATAGCTTGGAATGTGATTGAGTTGGTTCTAGCTTCAGCAAGTCTTTGCTACCTCTTGAGTTCCCTTTGTTCTGCTTTTTAGCCCTGTAATTCCTTTCTTCTTTCTGATTTGGTTTGGTGTCTTGTCTTGTACATGGCAGCTTTTTGTGTTGGACTCTCAAGGGTATCAAATATCACCTTGGTCCATGTTTTTTGGTTTGTTTTTTTCTTAATGGAAAGCAACTTACCAAAACAAACTTGTACTAAAGCTCGTTAAGCGGACTCGTGTAGCTCGTCGAGGATCAAAACCAAACACTCACATACGAATTGAGAGAAACTTAATTATTATTGGATCATACGCAATAACATTAGCTGTTTTCGGCCCTGGATCTGCTGCAGTCTTCTTGGTTTTCTATGGGTTTCTCTGTGTTTAAGCTGTGAGTTTTCTGTTGCTTGTTCTGTTTCCTATTCGGCTGTTTTTTGGGTGCTATCGGCTGTGTTTCTAATCTTTCTGGGATCAAAGATGGCTGGTTTATTTACCGTGTATGTCGATAATCTCCCCAAATCCATCAATGTTGGGTGGCTAATTCGCCAACTCTTCACTCCATTTGGGTGTGTGGCGAATGTCTACATGCCGAGTAAGAGAAGCTATTGTTTCAATACTAAGTTCGGATTCGTTAGATTTAAGAGAAGGGAGGAGTCTATTAATGCGACCTCAATGGAGTTGTGATTAGAAATTATACTATTGTCGTGCAATTTGCGAAGTACTCGAAAGATAATCCTATTGCCTCTCGGAAGAATTTTGATGGGGTCAAGAATAATATTTTGGCCCCTTCTCTTCACAGTTGGCAGCTTAAACCCATTGATTCTCAGAGCAAACAAAGAGCTTCTAATAGTTCTTCCTATGCTGATATTCTTAAAGGGGGCTCTAATGGTATGCTTAAATTGGTGGAAGCTAAGGAAGTGGGATTGGGTTGGTTGCAAAAGAGCGCAGTGGGTAAACTGATCAATTTCTGTTATGTGAATATGCTCCAAGAGCTTTTCATTAGTAATGGTATCCGGGATGCTCAGATTCGTCATATGGGTGGGCTCAATGTTAATTTCTTTCGATTCTCTCGAATCTTTGAACGATTTTCTCAAGGACGAAACAAAGGTGTTATCAAAGTGGTTCTCTGTTATTCAAGCATGGGATAATCAAAAGATCCCTCCTTCAAGGTGTGTTTGGATCTCTTGTTATGGTGTTCCTCTTAATGACCTTTATTGATATTGGAAAGCTTTGGGGTGATGTTATTAAGCTTGATGAGTTAATGGAGAAATCCATTGCTTTTGATAAAGGGCGTATGTTTATCATAATGGTTTGTCTTGATTGCATTAATGAGGTTGTGCAGATTAAGATCAATAGTGTGACCTCTCCGGTCAAAGTAATTGAAGATCCCTTGGTAGAAACTTCTTGGGAAAAGCGTGTGTTCACTTCGATTAAGATCAAGAAAGGGAATGATAAAGACGTAAAAGAGGCCGTAGTTGAGTTAGATCCTGGGGATGATGAGTCGCTCGATTTTGACATTCACGATGTTCATGAGGAAGGCTTTGGTAGGGAATCCGATCCAACTGCTCTACAAATGGAGGCTGATGGAGCTCTAGAAAAGGGGTTTGTTCTTGGCTCGGATCCTTTGGGCTCTTCGGGAGATCTTGGTGCTCTTGAATCTATTGTTGGAGAAACTTGTCCTGTAATTGAGGGTAATGATAAGACTAATTTCTGTTCTAAAAGTTCTAAGGCAGAAGGTCATGAGGAGCACGCTCAACCGACTCTCATTGTGGAGAAGTCAAGGCCGGATGCGAGCTTCACCACCCCTTGCTCTCAGATGCAGAATTCGAATCCTATTGTTAAGAAGAGGGGCGACAGGTCTTGCAAGAAAGGGGAGAAATCACTACAAGGAGCTATTCAAAAATTAGAAAGGAGGTTAAAGAGATCAAATAGGAAGATTAGGAAGAAGAATCTGTTGTCGGAGTTTGGATTAAAGGCAGTCAAGTTTAAAAAGAAAGGCAAGGAGGTATCGTATTCTTCTTCTTTGTCCTCCTTTGACATTAACAATAGGAACTCCATTTTACTTCAAAGAGCCCGTAAGATGATGGATATGGGTACTTTGCTGGGAGCAAAATATCATGGAGGGGACGAGTTGAATTTGAAGAAATATGTTGAAATCTAGCTTGAGAATTTTGCCGAAGAGGAGAATGGTGATTTTGATGTTTTGGAGGATGGAGAATCTGCAGATTTGGATGAGGGTGCATTCCTATCTCTAGAGTTTTAATCCTTATGCTCCTGGTTGGTGATGGTGTTTCGGTTTTGTTTCGAGGTGCTCGGTGGAGTCTTTGGGTGGTGAGGGATGGTTGGTTTGCGAGGAGTATGCGGCATCTCAGATTTCAGGTGTAGGGTTCTAGTTGGCAGTGGGTTTGTTTTTGGGTTTTTGTTGGTCTTTGACCGTTTTTGTTGGTCTTTGTAATTTTTCAATTCGGAGATTAATAAAATCCTTTTCCTTAGGAAAAAAAAAACATTACAAAAAAAACTCCCCAAAGAAGCACCCCTTCAAGATCGACTCCGGCCCTCTTGTTATATCTCACCCTCACCACAAGTCTCGCCTTGGGTGAATCTTGATTATGAAACGGTTTCTAATTATTTAATGAAATGTGTAGAGCCCAATGAACCTTGTGGATACTCTTACAGAATGAACGAGTACCCTATAACTAGGGATGTGCCCATCGAATGGAACTTAGAATGTGTAAATGGGCGCGAAAACGTACTTTAGCCTTTTTCGCTCTAACGATCTTTGAATCAGTCTCCCTTCGACCTACTTTTCATAAATGAAATTTTATTGTTTTAATTGATTGTTTCCATCAACTTTAATACAATGAAAACCTTACTTATCGTTATATAATTGGTCTTAATCCGATTTAAAATGAAAGCGATACAAGCGTTTTATTGAAAGAATTTGTTTTCCGACCATTTGAGGGTAAAATGGTCATATATTTTGATGTACAAATTAATTTTCATCTAAACCAATTCGGTAGGAAAGTAGATTGGACAAACTTTCTAATGGTTCAATCCACAACCAAATTGGAGTTCAGGAGTGTCTAGGACAAGTCTGTAAATTGCAATGTTCAGAATGCGCCCAGGATGCATTGCAATGCGCCTGGGCGCGAAGTGTTGAGCCTGGGACGCATTAATGTTTGCTCAAACTTTGTTGATTTGCCTCAAACACCCCCGAACTCCAATTTGCATGTGGTTTGAATCGTTAGAAAGCTTGTCCAATTTACTTTCTATCCCAAGTAGTTTGGATAAAAAAATCATTTGTACATCAAATGAAGTGACCATTTTACCCTTGATGGGTCAAAATATGATCCATTCCGGTAAAATGTGTGTATGTTTCTCATTTTAAATCGGATCAAGACCCATTATATACACATAAATAGTATTTTTAAAGTACTAAAAGATGGCAGAATCTAACCATACAAATATTTGCATTTAGTTCATGAAGATTGGGTAGAAACAGGACAATTACAAAAATCGTCGAAGCCACTAAGTCTAAAACACGTTCTACGTTTGATTTGGTAATCAAATTACTAATTTTGAGGTATTTCTTCTTTGCTCAAGTGTTCAATGTGGGGTGATGGTGGTGGAGGTTGTGCAATTATGGTACGTAACAGTGATGGTAGGGTAGGAAAAAAAGAAAAAGAAAGATGACAGGCAATTTATGTGTAATGTGCACCTAAGTATTCTCTTATGCACCTCAGGTGCAGTTCAATGCGCCTCGGGCGCCAGAATAGTTGGGTTATTAGGCTCAGGCGCATTGAGTCGCACCCTGAGCGCAGTATCCAAACTTCTCGGTTTGCCACAGACACTTCTGTACTTTGATTTGCACGCGGATAGAACCAATTAATAAAAAGCTCGTTAAATCTACTTTCTAACTCAAGTACTTTTGATTCAAATTTATTTACATGCACGTTAAAGCAAACAATGATTTTACCTTTAAGAAGTCGGGAAAAAATCATTTTTGAAAATTATAAGCATAGAAGGACAAAAAGAAAGAAAGAAGACAAGAAAAGGAACAAAAGAGAGAATTATCTTAGTACCTTTGGTTTGATATAATCCTCTCTCTTTTTTTTAAGATTCACTTTTTGTGCACGGCTCTAAATCTCGTAGATAGTGAAAATGATCATTGGATCGAGAGGGGTAGGGTTACGCTAGTAGTGTATGTTAATTAGGTGACAGTGGTGGAGAGGGTATAGTGGTGGTAGCGGTAGAAAGTGAGGGCAATTTACGCATAATGTGGTGCATTGAACTGCTCGTAAGAGAATACATAGATGCACATAACCCGTAAATTGCCCTATCTTTTTTGGTCGAAGCGCCCTTTTTGGTTAATTTTGAAAGAAGAGTGCTTTTTTGCGCCTTGTTCAAGTCGCCTCAGCTGGGTTGATACAAGCTAGGCGGCAAGGCGCGCGTTACCTCGCCTTGTGCCTAGGCGCGTTTTTGACAACTATAATTTTTCCTACAACATTCTAAGATGCGCCACTCATACCGAACCCTATCCAAATTGAACATGGGTCTGGAAACTTCCATGAAACCCTCGCATTCAACATTTCTTCTGGCTTTTGGCACAACGCTGCCTCCCCATGCATGATAATCTATTTCCTAGGCATATTAGTCCTTCCGACTACTGCGTTTGATGTGCTCCTACTAAGGAAGACACCTGCAATGTTCTGCACAAGTGCCCCACAAGCTTCACATTTACAGATACCATCCTTCTCATCTTTCTCTTCGCTTGTTAGCGTATTTGGTGCAACCGGAATAGCAATCTCTTCGAAATACAAACAAGCCAACTGATCAAGTCGCAAAAACCATTTTAGCCAAATCAGTGGAATGTTATTTTAATGATTTTCATGACTTTGGGGGTGTGTTTCGTGATTTGGGCCTGAGTCAGGGGGGAACTACTTTGGATTTTCTGTACGTACACATAAAATTTCCCATAAGGTGTAACATTTTTAAATCCAAACTTCTTAAGTTCAAAATTAGACTCAGCAATATTTTCAATGGTTCTTACGATGCACAACTCGAACTTTGGGAGTGTCCGTGGCAACCTCGTGAAGTTTGGCTTACTTTGCAGTTTTTTGGAAGATGCTCCCAGAGGTGGTAGGGTGTGGTGGTGGTGGTAGAGTAGTGATTGTTGGTGGTGGCAGTGATAAGAGGGTGATGGTAGACGGGTTAAAATTGTGGTTGATCGTTGTAGACGGGTTAAAAGTGTGGGTGTTGTTGCAGGAGTACTTTTTGCGTCACAGGCAACTTGGAATCAATCATCAAATGCGCATCAGGCTCGATCGTGGTGCGCCCCGGGCGCATAGATGTGTTTTTAACTGTCTTAATGCACCTAGGCGCAAATAGGCTGCTCTCCAAGCGTGCTTAGTTGGATCTCTAATTTGATCATTTTTCATGTGCGTTCATCATTTCTTGAGACTTCTAAGGCTCCAAAATAACGTCAAAATTTGTGCAATTGACTTGGGAACCTTCAATCACGAGAACCACTTGAGATATTACAGTTAGCAATAGACATCGAAACATTAAAAAGAGACACAACACAATATTGCACTTATCATATATTGCACCAACGTGTACATTTGGTTGTAATAGACATTGAAACATTGGATTAACTACAAGTGTACACTTTTGCTCTTATTAAGTACACCGCACTTCTCATATATTCCACCAACGCACCGAGGACATATTACATGATACTTAAAATCCGAGCACCGAATGTGGTCAGTTGCACTATTAATTGCTCAAACAATTCTCTATCCATGAGGCACTTATCAGGATGAGTCAACAATGGTATTGCACTAGTCTTCGATTTGATGATTCAACTCAACAATGACACACCATGGCCACAAGCCTTAGTGCGCAGTGTGCCAAATAATTTGATGGACTTGAAAAATCGACATAGCCCTTGTTAAAGAGGATATAATCAAAGCACAATACCTCTTCGTGATATCCCAATTTTATTTGGTTGTCCCACATCGGTGGGAGAATTGAAATGGATATAATATATAAGGAAAACCAAATAGTTACTGTATAATTTGAGATTAACTTTTTAAGCCACGTAATTAGGTTAAAGTTAGCAGGTTACCTGACATGGGTTGTTACACCCTTGGATATGTAATCAAAGCACAATACCTCTTTTTTAAGCATAGTCTATTTTACTTTTCCATTGCAATCACAAATGGAATTATTGTACAACTATGTTTTTGATGTCACTAAAACCAATCACATATGCTAGATAAGAAAAAATAACCATGCATTTGATGATTATCAAAAGCCCAAAACATCAAAAAATAGTTAAATCATTCAATAATTCTTATAGTACAAATTACGAAAACCAAAGTAAGTTGCCAGGATTTGGTCTAAAGCGTAAGGAGGAAGATTAGCCGCTCATGCTTGTAGAGAGATCCAAAGTTTTCGATGAAATCTTCATGGATGGAACTCCTGGAATCTCTTCTCCTTGCAATGTGGTGATAGTGTAGTGGTGAAGTGCTGGTGGTAGTTATGTAGTAATAGTGGTTGTGAACCACAAAAAACTAGAATCACGAGATCAAATATTAGTCCCTGTGATTAGGTGGAGTTAGTGGTGGTGGTGGTGGTGGTGAAGGAGGAAGATGAGAGGGGAATATGAGAGGAGGCATGGTTGGGGCGGGAGGGAGGAAGGGATGGCAATGTCTCGAGATTTTTCATATATTTTCAATGCATAACACGAGAAATCTAGATAAATGGTGGAGATCTGTAAATGATCTTAGGTGTATTTTAGGTATAAAAATAAGGGCGATTCTTGCGCATTCAAGTGGTCAGTGATATGTCTCAGGCGCAGTTTATTGCTCCCCGGGCACGAGAAATAGTTTCCAAGCGATAGTGGTTGTTTAGACGTTATTTTGGAGCCTTGGCTTCATTTGTTTGGATATAAAATGTTTTACTTATTTTCTGGTATTTGATTGTGTAAAAATAAGAAAACATTTTAAATGTAAAACATTTTACATTAATTGGATGAAAATGACTTACCCTTAAATCTTCCGTAATATATTTTTCGAAATGAACCATTTGCCTAAATTCTACTGCAATTCTCACTGCTCAGTTTCTTCAATCGTCAATCCTGACCCACGTTCAATTCCAACATTCTCAAATTTCTCTACCATTTAAGCTCCTCCCTCTATCTCTACACTATTTTGTCGATTTTTGAAAATATTTTTCAAGTGCCAACCAAACACCGAAAAATAACAGTTTGAAGTTTATTTTTTGAAAAAACCATTTTACATGGTAAACATTTACATTGTAAAATATTTTACATCAAAATAAACGGAGCCTAGAAGTCTCAAGAAAATGATAAATGCCCATGAAAAATGATATCCCAATAATCGCGCTTAGAGAGTAGCCGCCTAGGCGCATTAAAAACACACTGATGCGCTCGGGGCGCACCGTGATCGCGCCTTACGCGCATTTGATGAGTGATTCCCAGATCCAAGCGGGGAGCAAAAATAAGGCGCCTATGACGCAAAAAAAAAAAAACACTCCTGCAACAACACCCACGAGACCACACTTTTAACCCATGTACAACGACCACAATTTTAACCCGTCAACCACCACCCTCTTATCACTGCCACCACCAACAATCACTACTCTACCACCACCAAACCCTTACCACCTCCACACCCTTATCACCTCCATCATCGTCATCTCAGCACTAATTTTTTTAATCAGCAAAAATGAATTTCATTAATTCATAACACGAACTACAGAGATATAGGAGCTTGGGTATACCAGCCTGGCCATCCAAGACCCTCTTCTCCTAACCACACGGAGGAAATTGATATAGGCCCAACAGGCTGAGACCAAACCAGGAGAATAAACCCTAAAAAACCCAAAACCTATTGGTGAGAAGCCAACAGACACCTAAAGGGCCAAAGCTCAAACACCTAAAGGGCCAAAACCCAACCACCAAATGGGCAAAAAGCCCAAACCCACCCAATCCGAACAGCAAACATCCCAAACACCCAAAACCAAACAGCAAACCCTACAACCTATCCACCCACCTCCATCGGACCACCGCTGCTGCTACCACAGCTCCAACACCCAACTTCCGCTGACCAAAACGCCCACAAACACAGCCCAACCTCCATCAGTAGCCGCCAAAATCGAAAACGGCTATGCACGCTCGCACCCACCATCCAAACATACCAGAGCAAAATGAATAGCCACAGGACAGAGTAGAAATGGCAGAAACGGCACCGCCGGCACCAAACACCGCCACCACCCGCCGCCACAACCGCCAACCACCAAAACCTGGAACAAAGAAAAAAAACAGGAAAAAAAACCCCAAATCCACGGGTCCAACCCCAGATCCACCACTGCTGTCGCCGCCTACAAAAACCCTTGGGAAACCAAAACCCGGGCACCTCCGCACCCAACTCCGCCAACCAAATGCCCAAACACACCGCCCATTCCATCAGTAGCCACCAGGCGATGCACACTCGCCCCACCACCAAAAAACCCCAGAGCGACCAATGGACGGAGACCAGGCCGAATAGGCAAGAGAGAAGGAAACCAGAGGCCGCGAGGAGCTCTCGCCGTTAAGCACAAACCAGTTCCCCAAAGATAAGAACCGGCCGGAAAACCAAACGCCCAGACGACGCCACCACCCACAGCCCCTACCCCTTGCTGTTAAGCACAAGATCGGGATCAGCCATGGAAGAAACCAATGGGGAGAGACGGCAACTAGATAGGAGCGTCATTGGAAAGAGGTGAGAACAACATACGGGCCCTCCCTAACCACGTACAAAACGGAGTTCGAGAATTTCTGTGGCATCGGAAGTTTGGCCTAGTTTGCAGAATGGAAGCTACACCCAAGGCGCGACATAATGCGCCTAAGGGGCATAAGAGAATAATTAGATGGACAATACGCATAAATTGTCCTCATCTTTCTACTATGAGATTTAGAGCAGTGCACAAAAAGTTACCTTAACTAAACTAAATAAGCGTTCACAAGATGGAAAACGAAAAGAAAAAGGATAAGATGAAACAATTAAAAGGTACTGAGATATTTCCCTCGTTTGCTCCTTACAAAAAATGATTTTTTTTTTGACTCCTCAGAGGAAAGATCATTGTATACTTTAATGTGTAAATAATTTTGAATCATAATAACTTAAGTGAGAAAATAGACTCAACATTTTGTTTTCAATGGTTCTAACCACGTTGAAATTAGAGTTCGGCAATTTCAATGGCAAGCTGCGAAGTTGCAATTGGCCTACTTCGCAATTTGAAAGTTGTGCCTGGGCCGTGACATAATGTGCCTGAGCAGCAAAACTAAACAATTTATGGCACCTGGGCGCATTGTCTTGTGCTTGAGGAGCAAAAGAGAATAACTAGATGCACATTATGCGTAAATTGCCCTCGCTTTCTACCACTACCGCCAACTACACCACCTCCACCACCGCCATCTAACGAACATTACGAGTGCAACCCTACCCCTCTCCAATGATCTATTATGTTACGAAATGTTCCAAAGGCAGAAACGTTAAGTGAGGGTAGTCAAATGGCGCGCGGTGGTGGTAGTGGTGTTGTAGTCGTAGTGGTCGATTAATTGTGTTGTGGTGTAGACAATAGAATTTTGCTTTGTAAACGTACAAGCATTGCTTAAGTCGAATTTTGATGTTGAAATGATTTTAGAAAGCCCTATAAGATTTATTTTGACTCTTACAGAATGAAGGAATATCCTAGACTTAGGAATGTGTGTTCGTAATGGGACTTGAAATGTGTAGAGAGCGCAAACGTGTTTAGCTTTCATGGTCCGATGATCTTTGAATCGGTCTTCTTTTAACTAACTTTCCATAAAATTATACTTCTTTAATTCTATTTTTCCTTTTCATCATATTTTAGTAGTTTGAAAACCCTATCTATCCATTCATAAGTGGTCTTGATCCGATTTAAAATTACTGTGGTTCGAGCTTTTTACCGAACTAATTTGGTTTTCGACCCACTAAAGGTAAACTAGTAATTTCCTTTGATCTACAAATGATTTCCGATCAAAACAACTTCGGTAAGAAAGAAGATTTAACAAGCTTTCCAACGGTTCAAACCACGCTCGAATCGGATTCCGGGTGTGTCTGTGTTGAGCCCACAAAGTTTAGCATGTTTTTTAGTGTTACGGATGCGCCCGGGGCGCAAGGGAATGCGCCTAGGTCGCGCTAAACAGACCAAACTTTGACGGCTTGTCCCAGATGCTTCGGAATTCAGATTTGGGTGTGGTTTAAACTGTTAGAAAGCTTGGTCAATCTACTTTCTATCCCAAGTAGTTTTTATCGAAACTAATTTATACATAAGAATATGTGACCATTTTACCCTTAGTGGGTCAAAAGGCAATTCATTTCGGTAAAACGCTCGCAACTTTCTAATTTTAAATTGGATCAAAACCAACTATATACCGATAAAAAGGGTTTTTAAAGAACAATAAGGAAGTACTGTTTTAGAAAATTTACATAAGTCTAAGGGCCGAGCTTTGTGGTGTGCTACACTAACTGATAAGATTGGTTACTTCTTCTTTTTCAAGGGTTCAGATTGCGATACTGCTAAAACAATGGTCACGCTTGTCTGTCTGTGTCTAAATTTTCCCACCCATTACATTAGGAAATTCCGTGCTTTCCTATTTCCTTGTAATTTGTAACCCATCATGCTTCCATCCTACTTTACGATGAGGGAAATTTACGTGTAATGTGCTTCTAAGAATTCTCTTATGCGCCTCAGGCGCTGTTCAATGTTCCTTGGGCGCCAGAAATTGTTGTGTTATAAGGCCAGGCGCGCATTGACTCGCGCCCCGGGCGCAGCTTCCAAACTGCAAAGTTGGCCAAACTTTGCGGCTTGCCAGAGACATTTCCGAACTCCGATTTACACGTAAATAAAACCATTATAAAGCTCGTTGAATCTACTTTCAAACTCAAATACTTTGTATTCAAATTTATTTACACGTTAAAGCGAACAATGACTTTACCTTTAAGGAGTCGGGAAAAAATCATTTTTGAAAATTATAATCATAGAAGGACAAAAAGATAGAAAGAAGACAAGAGAGGAACGAAAGAGAGAATTATCTCAGTACCTTTGGTTTGATATCATCCTCTCTTCTTGTTTTTAGATTCACTTTTTGCGCACTGCTCTGAATCTCGTAGATAGTGAAAATGATTAATGGAGACGGGTAGGGTTACGCTGGTAGTGTATGTTCGGTGACAGTGGTGGAGAGGGTATAGTGGTGGTAGCAGTAGAATGTGAGTGCAATTTACGCATAATGTGCATTGAGCCGCATAATTCAACGATGTCGGCGCCCAGGCACATTGAACTCCTTTGAGACGCGTAAGAGAATACATAGACGCACATTACCTGTAAATTGCCATATCTTTTTTGGTCGAAGCGCGCTTTTTTGGTCAATTTGGAAAGAAGCAAGCTGCACATTGTCTTGTGCCTGTGGCGCAAAAGAGAATAACTAGATGCACATTATGCGTAAATTGCCCTCCCTTTCTACCACTACCGCCAACTACACAACCTCCACCACCGCCATCTAACGAACATTACAAGTGTAGCCCTACCCCTCTCCAATGATCTATTATGTTACGAAATGTTCCAAAGGCACAAACGTTAAGTGAGGGTAGTCAAAATGCGCCTAGGGCGCGCTAAACAGACCAAACTTTGACGGCTTGTCCCAGATGCTTCGGAATTCAGATTTGCATGTGGTTTAAACTGTTAGAAAGCTTGGTCAATCTACTTTCTATCCCAAGTAGTTTGTATCGAAACAAATTTATACATAAGAATATGTTACCATTTTACCCTTGGTGGGTCAAAAGGCAATTCATTTCGGTAAAACGCTCGCAACTTTCTCATTTTAAATTGGATCAAGACCAACTATATATCGATAAAAAGGGTTTTTAAAGAACAATAAGGAAGTACTGTTTTAGAAAATTTACATAAGTCTAAGGACCGAGCTTTGTGGTGTGCTACACTAACGTATAAGATTGGTTACTTCTTCTTTTTCAAGGGTTCAGATTGCAATACAGCTAAAACAATGGTCACGCTTGTCTATTTGTCTCTAAATTTTCCCACCCATCACATTAGGAAATTCCGTGCTTTCCTATTTCCTTGTAATTTCAAACCCATCACGCTTCTATCCTACTCTTCCCTGCTGTCCCTTTTCATCTCAAATCTAATCGGGTAGTTACTAGTTACGGTCGTAGTGTATGTAGGATGAGGGAAATTTACGTGTAATATGCTTCTAAGAATTCTCTTATGCGCCTCAGGCGCTGTTCAATGCTCTTTGGGCGCCAAAAATTGTTGTGTTATAAGGTCAGGCGCGCATTGACTCTTGCCCCGGGCGCAGCTTCCAAACTGCAAGTTGGCCAAACTTTGCGGCTTGCCACAGACTCTTTCGAACTCCAATTTACACGTGGATAAAACCATTATAAAGCTCGTTGAATCTACTTTCTAACTCAAGTACTATTTATTCAAATTTATTTACACATTAATACAATTTTTTACCTTCAAGGAGTCGGGAAAAAATCATTTTTGAAATTTCTAAACATAGAAGGACAAAAAGATAAAAAGAATACAAGAAATGAACAAAAGAGTGAATTATCTCAGTAACTTTGTATGGTTTGATATCATCCTTTCTTTTTTTCCGTTTTGGGAACTGTTTTTTATAGTTTAGTTGCAAAATGTGTGATTATTTATATTCACTTTTGTGCGCTACTTTTAAATCTCGTAGACAGTGAAGGGATCATTGGAGAGGGGTAGAGGTTACACCGGTAGTGTATGTTAAGTGACTCTGGAGGAGGTGGTGTAGTGGTTGTAGCGGTTGAAAGTGAGAGCAATTTATGTTGGGTGGAGGAGTATTGATCACACACTTATAATGTATGAAACTCACAAGAGAATTGCACAAACACACTCACATATATTGAACTCATTCAATCTGAAAATAACATACAAAGAGGAGGAATTTCTCTCTCTGTAACTCTCTTATTCTCTTACTCCACTCACACTTTCTCTCTCAATACAACCTGTATTTTATAGAGGAACTCATACAATTGTTCATAGCCATGCGAGGCTTCCAAGTCTTCAAGCGTGGGCTGCCAATTCCACGAATTCGGCTGAGCCAAGTCTTCAAGCGTGGGCTGCCAATTCCACGAATTCGGCTGAGCCTCATCCATTCCACAAAGTCCACAAAGGCTGCCAATAATTAAGATTAAATCCACAAACCCAATCAAGCTTACTGTTTATTTCAACATCCCCCCTTAAGCTTGATTCTCAGAGATTCTTCATTCCAAGCATTGTCTTCATTTTGACGAAAGCTTCATGTTTGAGGGGCTTCGTAAAGATATCTGCTGTTTGATCATATGTCCTGCAAGAAACTAACTCCACTTCCTTTGCTTTTACATGCTCTCTGATGAAGTGGTAGCGGGTATCGATGTGCTTGCTTCTTTCATGATGAGTTGGGTTCTTTGCAAGCGCAACTGCAGAGCGGTTGTCGACATAGATCTCTGTGGGCAATTTTTGCAGAAAGCCCAAGTGCTTCAGCACATTCCTTAACCATATAGCATGACAGACAGCTGAGTTAGCGGCAACATACTCAGCTTCACAAGATGACAATGTCACAATCGCTTGCTTCTTGGATGTCCAAGTGAAGGCAGTATCTCCAATGAAGAAAACAAACCCTGTTGTGCTCTTCCTTTCATCCAAGTCTCTTCCCCAATCGCTATCTGAATAGCCGGAAAGATTCAGGTCACTGCCTGACTGATAGAATAGTCCGTCATTATGAGTTCCTTTGATGTAGCGGAGAATCCGCTTTGCTGCGAACAAGTGTAACTGATCTGGCGTCTCCATGTATCGACTGACTAGCCCAACACCATAGAGTATGTCTGGCCTAGTACAGGTTAGATATCGCAGACTTCCAACCAAGCTTTTGAAATAGGTTGGATCAACATTCCCAGTATCACTTTTCTTCAGTTCTAGTCCACTGTCGACTGGAGTCGTCACAGGATTGCATGTCTCCATCCCGTACTTCTTCAGTATCTCCATGGCATACCTGCTTTGGGAGATAAAAATTCCTTCGTCACTTTGCGTCACTTCAATGCCTAGGAAGTGAGCCATAAGTCCGATGTCCGTCATTTCGAACTCTTGAAACATCGTCTTTTTGAATGCTTCAAACATGGCTGGATTGTTGCCTGTAAAAATCAAGTCATCAACATAGAGGCATGCATACAACTGGCTTCCATCAGTCTCCTTCTTCATATAGAGTGCATGTTCGTAAGGGCACTTCTCGAATCCATTCTCTTGGAAGTACTTATCAATTCTGGTATTCCATGCACGAGGCGCTTGCTTCAGCCCGTATAGCGCCTTCGTCAATTTGTACACTTTGTCTTCATGACCTTTCTTCACATATCCAAGTGGCTGCTCAATATAGATTTCTTCTTCTAGAAATCCATTCAGGAATGCTGTCTTGACATCCAACTGGTAGATCTTCCATCTCTTCTGAGCAGCTAATGCGATCATTAGCCTAATCGTTTCCATTCTGGCAACAGGGGCAAACACTTCACCATAGTCTATGCCCTCTCTTTGTTTGTAGCCTTTCGCTACAAGTCTTGCCTTATATCTCTGAACCTCTCCTTGAGCATTCTTCTTAGCTTTGTAGATCCATTTTACTCCAATTGCCTTGTGACCTTTTGGGAGGCAGGTTAGCTCCCAAGTCTTGTTCTTCTCTATGGACTGAATCTCTTCATCCATAGCCTTCCTCCATTTTCCTTCTTGGGTAGCTTCCTCGAAACTAACTGGATCACAACTGATTTGCAGACAGAACATGGTAAAATCTGCATCCATCTGATCTGTATTCTGATACAGATCATTCAAGTTCCGAATTCCTCTGGGCCTCATGTCTGAAATTTCTCGTTCAACTGGTGAGGATGGTTCACTTTGTTGTGGTGAAGAGAAACCACGGGAAGATGCTGGTTGATCTTCTGGTCTACCAGGTACATCTCTGGTTTTTACCTGTTCTTCATCTTCAAGTGTTAGCTCCATATTCTTGGTAGCTTCTATTTGACCCCAGCTCCAGGATTCATTTTCCTCGAAAATGACATCTCTGCTGAAAATTACTTTCTGAGTGATGGGATTATACAACCTGTATCCCATCGTTCTGTCACCATATCCAACAAGGATACACTTAACTCCTTTGTCTTCGAGTTTGGTTCTGTTAGCCTCCAGAACTTTAGCATAGGCAATACAACCAAACACTCTGAGATGACCCACACCTGGCTTGTGAGTGGACCATGCTTCTTGTGGTGTCTTCGACTGCACATTCTTCGTAGGACACCTGTTCAGTAGATAAACTGCACACTGAACTGCTTCGGCCCAAAATCTCTTGGGCATGTCTTTATCTTTCAACATGCTTCTAGCCATGTTGAGAATGGTGCGATTCTTCCTCTCAGCTACACCGTTTAGTTGAGGAGTATAGGCAGGTGTGCACTGGTGTCTGATTCCTTGTTGCCTAAGGAATCCCTCAAATTGATCTCCAGTGTACTCTCCTCCTTGGTCTGACCGCAATGTCTTAATGTGGTAGCCGCTTCCTTTCTCAACAAAAGCTTTGAACTCTTTGAACTGTTCAAATACTTCTGACTTCAATTTCAGAAAGTATACCCACGTCTTTCTGCTATAGTCGTCGATAAACGTGAGGAAGTATCTGTTCTGACAGTTTTAGATTGGCTTTAATGGACCACAAACATCTGTGTGTACTAGCTCGAGAGGCATAGATGCTTTCCAATCAACTTGCTTTCCAAAGTTATTGCGGTGTTGTTTGCCAAGAATGCAGCTTTCGCATACCTCATTTGGACGTTGAATATGAGGTAAGCCCTTAACCATCTTCCTATTCGCCAACAGCTTCAAGCTTTCAAAGTTGAGGTGCCCATATCTGAGATGCCATATCCAATCTTTGTCATTGATAATGGTATTGAGGCACTTTGGCGTGTCATGAAGAACAGTTAGCGGAAACATCCTGTTCTTTGCCATCATTACTTGAGTTATCAGCTTCCCTCGAGCATCCGCAATCGTCAGCTGCATATCCTTCAGGCTAATTTGATAGCCTTTCTCAAGGAATTGTCCAAGACTAAGAATATTAGTCTTCATGTCTGGAACATAGTAGACGTTAGAGATGAATGCATGATCTCCATTCTTCCTTTTGATTATAATATCACCTCTCCCTCGAACTGGTACTTTAGAGAGGTCACCAAAAGAAATATCTCCCTGAACCTTTTCATCAAGTTCAGTAAAAAGCTGCCTTGAGCCAGTCATATGATTACTGGCTCCAGAATCAAGAAACCATGTACCTTGATCCTGCTCGATTGGGCTGTGTGCCATGAGACTCATTGAATCTCCTCCTGATGGCTCCTTGTCTGCATAGTTGGCTATTTCGCCAACTTGATCTGATGCTGATCTTCCCCGGCACTCATTGCTATAGTGGCCATACTTTTCGCAATTATAACACTGAACGTTACTTTTGTCAACGTTCGAACGATTGTTGTAACTGCCTCTTCTGCCTTGTCCTCCTCCTCGTGGATTATGACCTTGTTGTCCTCGTCCACCTCCTCTTGGAGCATAATTTTGTTGTCCTCGACCACCTCCTCTTGGAGCATGATTTTGATTCCCTCCTCTGGAGAATCCTCTGCCACCTCTGCCTCTGGAATTTGAATTTCTAGAGCCTCTTCCATGGGAACCATAGCCTCGTCCCCTCTGAGATGTCCCCCCTTGCTCGTACCTTCCTTCATTGAGGGATAACTTCATTTGTAGAGCTTGTTCCGGGGCTCTATCATCGTCTCTGTGCAACTTCTGTTCGTGGGCTTGCAGCAAACCCACGAGCTCTTCAATAGACATGGTTGAAATGTCTTTAAGTTCTTCTAATGTAACAACGATGAAGTCGAATTTGCGATCCAAAGATCGCAAGATCTTTTCTATAACTCTCGTGTCGGTGAGAGTTTCGCCATTTCTCCTCATTTGATTTGAAACCACCATAATTCGAGCATAATACTCAGAAATAGATTCTGAGGATTTCATTCGTAAAGACTCGAATTCACCTCGTAGTGTTTGAAGGCGAATCCTCTTTACTTTGTCAGCACCTCTGTAGGTCTTCTGCAGCTTCTCCCAAATTTCTTTGGAAGTTTTGGCGGAAGCGATGATCTCGAATGTGGCTTCGTCAAGTCCTTGATAGATGATGGACTTGGCTTTGCAATCCTTCTTTCGCTCGGCACGAAGTGTAGTCTTCTGTTCCTCCTTTAAAGCTGTTTCAGCTTCTTTTGAGGCGGGTTCATTGTAACCTTCTTCTACCATCTCCATAACATCTTGAGCACCCAGCAGTGCTCTCATTTGGATGGACCAATTATCATAATTGTCTTTGGTGAGCTTTGGAATAACAGCTTGGGATGTTCCATTAGCCATCGAAACTAGAAATGATGGAATCTAGTTTACTGGAGTCAAAGTGAAATCTTTGCAACTTTTGAACTTTGACTAGATAACTTCAAAAGTACAGGAGTTAGACTGCAATTGAACCTTCGGTGGACCAGCTTTTATGGAAAGTAGCTTGGTAGGAGGAATTGGATCAGACAACTTGTCTGGTGGTGAAATTAAATGTAATCTTTTGTTTTTTAAAAAAAACAAAGACACCTGCTCCTTTCTTCTTTGATTTTGACGATGGAACCAAAGAAGAAAAAATTGCTTCTTCAATCTGGAACTACAGAGACACACTGTCCGTCTGGCTTCGGGTGTGACCACTCCGGCTTCGTCTCAATGATTCGGCTTGGTTCACCAGACTTGTGGAAGATGAATAGCTGCGCTTTCACCTCCAGTCGGACGGCTTCGATCTTGCCGGGACTGAACTCGTCGGCGTGAGACGATTCAGTTTATGGAATCGAAAAACTGAGTGTCGATCACTTCTGCTTTTCTGGTGGAAAAGACAGATGGTTCTTTTTTTTTTCGGCGCACTCAAAAATCTGGGCAGCACCAAAAAAAAAAAACTGATTTTGAGTCTGTTTGAAAAAAAATAGCAGGGCGAAGGTATGTTTTGTGAGAGAGATTTTTTTTTTTCGGGATTAGCCTAAGAGCTCTGATACCACTTTGTTTGGTGGAGGAGTATTGATCACACACTTATAATGTATGAAACTCACAAGAGAATTGCACAAACACACTCACATATATTGAACTCATTCAATCTGAAAATAACATACAAAGAGGAGGAATTTCTCTCTCTGTAACTCTCTTATTCTCTTACTCCACTCACACTTTCTCTCTCAATACAACCTGTATTTTATAGAGGAACTCATACAATTGTTCATAGCCATGCGAGGCTTCCAAGTCTTCAAGCGTGGGCTGCCAATTCCACGAATTCGGCTGAGCCAAGTCTTCAAGCGTGGGCTGCCAATTCCACGAATTCGGCTGAGCCTCATCCATTCCACAAAGTCCACAAAGGCTGCCAATAATTAAGATTAAATCCATAAACCCAATCAAGCTTACTGTTTATTTCAACAATTTACGCGTTAGGTGTCAGACATTGTTGAGTCATGTGGCTCAAGCGCATTGTGTCACGCCCCGGGTGCAGAGTAGCAAAGTAGGCCCCATTCGGTACTCAAAACCATGTAACATGTCCTTGGTGCACTGGTGGAATATATGAGAAGTGCGGTTGTTCCTAATAAGAGCGACATTGTACACATATAGTCAATACAAATGTATCGATTCAAAACGTACTCATTTAGGCAATCCAACATACATTTGTTGTTGCATCTCTTTCCAATGTTTCGATGTCGATTGCGACAAGTAATATCTCAAGTGGTTCTCGTGATTGTGTTGGGAAAAAATATGCGGAATTTCCCACAAGTAAATCACAAAGGAAACAATGTAAATGCAGAGAACATAAATCTGAAATGCGCAAACCACAAACCAAACGAATACAAGGAATTTTTACGTGGTTCCCTCAAAGTGTGAGGTGCGTCCACGGGACCGGAGTCCGATTCCACTATCAACAAAGGTTCTTACAAATAGATTTACAAGAGATACAAGATCTCACGAACACCCTAAGGTGTATCCAACAAACTCCAAATACAAAGAGGAAAGACCTCACCAAATAGATCAACAAAAACCCTCCAATGATTGCTGGAAATGGAGAGCCACGGACTGAGAGCAAATCAGCCCCCAATGAGCACAAGAAGCTGCTGCTGTTGATTGCTTTGAAGAGAGTAAATTGGCTGCCCCAATTTTACTTTGACCACCAGAACACAAAACCCATACACAGTGCACTCTCTCGTTTTCTTTTTCTCCAAAGGCTACTCACTTTTCTGATTTCCCAAAGAGACAAAAGAACAATTTAGCTTCCAGGAGAAGCATAAAGCCATGTGCAAGTCATGTGCCGCAAATGTGTAGAATGTTCCACCAAAAATTAGCCCACACAAATTAATACTCTTTTTGGCCAAACAAATTATTATTGGGCTAACAAAATATTGGGCTTTCACTGTGGAGGGAACCCAACAGATTGCAAGTTGCCAAGTCGATTGCACAAATTTTTACGTTATTTTGGAGCCTTTGAAGTCTCAAGAAATGATAAATGCACACGAAAAATTATCTAATTAGCAATCAAACTAAGCGCACCCGGAGTGCAGCCTATTTGCACGTAGGCGCATTAAGACTGTTTTTAAGACAGTTAAAAACACACTGATGCGCCCGAGGCGCACCATGATTGCCAGATCCGAGTGGGGCGCAAAAAAGATGTCGCCTCAGGCGCATGTGACGCAAAAAGTACTCCAACAACACCACCCACAGCCACATTTTAACCACCCTCATATCACTACTCTACCACCATTACCACACCCCTTCCACCTCCTCACCACCAAGTTGGAGGTGATTCAGCTTGAACTTCGAGTCTTCGGGCCTTTGGGAATCCTTTGAAACCAGTGCTAATTCTGTCAAGCTCTTTGATGTTTCTCCAGGATTTATGGCGTCATTTGAATTGATCGCTCCATTGCTGTTGCTTCCACATAACTGTATGGTGTTATTATATACATAAGTCCAAATGTAAACAGCTCCAATCTGAATTATGGGAACAAGATATGAAGAGTAACTTGAATTCCTCCAACATGATAGCTTGACTTAGAACAGATAATAAATAAATGAGACATCACTTCACGAAAATGGCTACCTCAGCTCGATCTTGTCACGTTGCCCTCGTTTTACCACAGTGTCATCATTTCACCACAGCGTTGACTGTTGGAAAAACAAACTTGTAATGGTCCGAATTTTTGAAACATTTTATCCGAAATTTTTTTTTTTTTGTTGCGCATTATTTTTTTGTGACATCTAGTAAATTTCATGTGCACACGATTATGTTTATGCAAGAGTGAGTACTGTGTGTACATTGCAGCTAACAACATACATTCGTGTACATTTTATACATCTAGTTATATATTTGAATTTTGGTTAAATCTACACTACACCCCTGCCACCCCACAAAACCCTCCTATCCATATTTGTTTTGTTCCCACCTACGGTACAATCATTTCAATGTACAAATGTAATGTATTGAAAAACAAAAATTTATGATATATATATATATGTTTGGTCTACTAAGCCGGCCCCTCCGGATCAAAATCCTGACTCCATCACTGCATGTTAGCACCAAGCTTGAAGAGGAACACCCAAACAATAGATCCAAGTGAATCTTTCAAGGCTAGGATCTTCCCCATTCCATGGTTTAATAACCTCAAACCACCCAGTCATCCAATGTTCTTAAATCAGGCACATCCCTTGTCTCCTTATCCACAAATGTAATGAGGAACATTCTTCCCCCAATGGATCTGATTTGGATACCTTGCACCCCTGCTTTGCGAAATTATTCCTGCAGTGATGCTGGATTTGAAAGATGGGAAGGAAGAAAGGTAAAGAGATACTCCTATATAAAAGGATAAAGCTCACCACCCAAGTTAGGGATCCAATGGAATACAAAATAACACCATGCACCCGAGAATTTAACGAGGGATACAAGGCTAGGGACCACTCACCACTCTAAGGAATCCACCTAAGAGATACAAAAACGGGAAACTCGCCACCTATCGAAATCCACCGAATGATACGAGTTAACAAGAAGAAAAATCTTCTCACAAGTCAAAGGGTATTTTAATCAACACTCCAGCACTACTCATTTCATTCATATCAAAGGATATATATAGGACATGTTGGGACATCCCTCCAAACATAGGAAACATAAACTTAGATTTTCTAGATTAGAACTTAATGTAAATAAAGATAGTTGACTACTAAAAACTAGGAAGACTTGTTGAGAATTTAAAAAGGCACCTATAAACTTAATTAATTAGACTCCTAGATCGACTCAATCTTTTTGAATGACTTCAAGGACTTTGACCAGCATCATGCAGCGTTTTTTTTTTTTTTTTGATCAGCAAAAAGGGTGGGAGGGAGCGACCAGCGTAGTAACCTCCACTGGGCATGATCATAGAGGCTTCCTACCCACTGTGGAATGTCTAGTTCGAGCCATAACTACTGTCCGAGAAGACAGACCGTTACCACAGCATCACCTAGATACAAGTGGGTATAAGTGTTTGCCCCCATACTCCCTTGCCACTGGCAAAACTCGAAAACGAGTCTTACCTGGGGATGAAGGGCACTCTATATACCCATTAGGCTACCACCTTCGGTGGTTCATGCAGCATATCCACAGGCATAAAATTATGAAGGTGAGCCACTGCACTTCTAAAAAGCCATCCATTCCCGGCGGGCCGAATCTTTGATGATTACGGTCCAATTTAACACTCACCGCCTGAGCAAAAGATTTCACTCCTCCAAAAATTGGAAAGTTGTCTATGTTCTCACCTTTATTTGGTCCGCCCATCGTTTTATTTCCTAGGAGATCTCTTCCCTTTTGATGATTGCCACCACCTCTAAACTCATCTTGGTTAACTGTTACCCATGAATCCACCTTTAAATATTGGTATCCTCGGCCTAAACATATCTTCCTTTTTGTTGGAAGTTGCTTCCTTACCAAAGAATTTCATATCTTTAACCAACGGGAGCTAACTCAGTTGGCAAGGTCGGGAGTTTGAGTCTCCTTTCCTACATGTGGGTGTTATTCCCTTGTAGGATTTTTCCTTTCTTTCTTTGCCTTTATCTTGTAATGGGCTTATTTCTTGTATTAATTGAGCTATTGGGCTTGGTTGTCTCGTGAACTCTCACAATTGATGCAGTGTCTCGGGTTTTTACTATATACTTCGTATCTGCTGTAAAATGATCTCTCCTATCAATTGAAAAAAAAAAAAAAAAAAAAAGGAGTTTCATATCTTCAACCCACATTCCATTTGTTCTTGCTATGGCCATATGCCGGAAAAAAAAAGGGATGAGATCAAACAGTTAAAAGGTACTTATATATTTCTCTCTTTTATACCTATCTTGTCTTCTTTCCATCTTTTTGTCCATCGATGATTAGAATTTTAAAAAATGATATTTTTCCCGACTAAACTAAATAGCTGTTCACACAATAAAAAACGAAAAGAAAAAGGATGAGATCAAACCATTCAAAGGTACTGGTGTATTTCCCTCTTTTGTTCTTTTTTTTGACTCCTGGAAGGTAAAATCACTATATGCTTTAATGTGTGAATAACTCTGAATCATAACAACTTGAGTGAGAAAGTAAACTCAATAAACTTTTCAAAGGTTTTAACCACTTTAAAATCAGAGTTTGGTAGTTTCTATGGCAAGCGGCAAAGTTACAATTGGCCTACTACGCTATTTGAAAGCTGCGCCCAGGGCGCGATACAATGCGCCAGAGCCGCATAATTGAACAATTTCTTGCGCCAGGGCGCATTGTCCTGCGCCTGAGGCGCATAAGACAATACTTAGATGCACAATACATGTAAATTGCCCTCACTTTCTTCCACTACCACCACTGCACCACCTCCACCACCATCACCAAACAGACATTACCGGCATAACAGTACCCCTCTCCATTGATCACTTCACTATCTATGAAATATAAAGCAGTGCAGAAAAAGTGAATATAACTAAGGAAAATAGATTGTGCTTAGAAAAGAGGTATTGTGCTTTGATTATATCCAAGACGATCCAATATGGTTATTTAAGATGGGCTATGTTGATTTTTCAGTTCCATCAAAGTATTTGGCACACTGCTAAGGCTTGTGGACATGGTGCGTCATTGTTTTATTTTGATCAGCGACATGGTGTCATTGTTGTTTTGAATCGTCAAATTGCAAGACTAGTGCACTACCATAGTTGACTGGCCCTAATAGGAGCCTCATTGAAAGAGAATTGTTTGAACAAGTAACAGTACAATTGACCACATTCGGTACTCAAATTTTGAGTATCATGTAATATGTCCTCGGTGCATTAATTGGTGGAATATATGAGAAGTGCGGTGTACTTAATAAGCATGAAAATGTACGGATGTAGTCAATGCAAATGTATAGAGCAAAAAACATACACATTTTAGGCAATCCAACATACATTTTTCGTTGTCTCTCTTTCCAATGTTTCGATGTCTATTGCTGCTTGTAATATCTCAAGTGGTTCTCGTGATTGCATGTTGCCAAGTCGATTGCACGAATTTTGACGTTATTTTGGAGCCTTAGAAGTCTTAAGAAATGATAAATGCACACGGAAAATGATCTAATTAGCAATCCAACTAAGTGTACGTGCCCGGAGCGTAGACTATTTGCGCCTAGGCGCCTTAAGACAATTAAGATTACACTGATGCGCCCAGGGCGCACAATGATTGCGCCTAACGGCCATTTGATGAGTGATTCTCAGATCCGAGAGGGGGCGCAAAAATAAGGCGCCGCAGGCGCATGTGACGCAAAAAGTACTCCTGCAACAACACCCACGACCTCAATTTTAACCCGGCCGTCTACAACGACCACAATTTTAACTCATCTACCACCATGGCACCACCCTCTTATCACTGCCGCCACCACCAACAATCACTACTCTACCACCACCACACCTCTACCACCTCCATCGTCGTCATCTCATCTTGATTCTAAGCCATGGATTAGGCGTTGGGTTATTAAAAGCTTGTATTGGTCATAAAAAGAGTTTATCCTTACCTTGCTCTCCATCCAAAACTTTATTGGATTGAGATAATAACTGGAGCTTCGTACCATACAAAAAACAGCTTGTGGGTATGATACAAACCTCCCCTACTCCTACCAACTCCCCTTTCATTTCTCAAAAGCAGCTCAATCAAGTTGGTAATGGTAATGCTGTAGCAAGAAAATCCAAGAAGAAGAAGAACTTAGTAGTGGAAATTCTTGGTTACCCCATTGCTACCCACCCTTGTTAACCGTGGTGGAAGAAAAAAGAAAAACAAGAGTGTGGTTTTCAGGGCTGCTGCTGTTGCAGTGGCTTTGTCAATATCATCTGAAGGAATCTCCAACAGAAACAGAATACTACTGAATGAATCCCAGGCTATGTGGCAAGTGAATAAAATGATGAAAATTGGTTACAAGGGAAGTGAGGATGAAGTAATAAGCAAGATAATGGATATGGAACAAGAGGATGATGACAGGGCTGCACTATTGGCAGCTAAATCAAATGCATAATTCAACTTCCATTCACTGAGCTTAGCGCCATATCAAATATGAAGATCATGTCATGGAATGTTCGTGGTTTGGGTAAAAAGGAAAAAAGAGGCAAACTCAAGAAGATAATCAAAAGATAATCAAAGACAAAAAAGAAAAAAAGTGGAGTTTCTTGTGATTCAAGAGACAAAACAATCAGTGATCTCTTCAAATTTCATCAGGTGTTTATAGGGTGGTGAAGACTTTGACATGTTGGAAGTGGGTGCATCAGAAACTGCTGGTGGATTACTTAGCATTTGGAATCCAGACATTTTCAAGTTGGAGTCATGTTGCAGCAACAGAAACTTTATCTTGGTGAAAGGTACATACTACAATCAGTTTTCTTGCATTATTGTCAATATTTATGCTCCATGTGATACTGTTGAAAGAAGGAAACTTTGTCAAACCATTTGTAATATTAAACCTTTGTTCACTGGCCCTTGGTGCTTGGGAGGTGATCTTAATGAAGTGAGATACTACTACATAAATGAAAGGCAGGGGTGTACTATTAGGGATAGAGGAATGAAAGACCTAAGTGCTAGAATTAAGGATATGATTTGGTCAATATCCTTAATTGTGTAATCTTATTTTATGCCGTAGTTGTAGAATATTTCCATGTAATCTTGTATTCTTTCCTTGTTAATATTTGTACTATATATATTGTACAATTACGATGAATGGAATTATCAGAAAATTACTCCACAATTGTGTTTATTTTCATGGTATCAGAGCCACCTTCAATCTCCTTTTCTTAAACTCTAGGAATTGAAGTAGGTCCTGTATTCACAATTGTTGGTGTTTCTGTTCATATCATTCCGCTGCAAAATTTTCTTTTAGTGCCACCATGACAGAAGTAAGTGGTGCTAAATCACCAAAGAAGAACGAATCTTCGACTATTGTGTCTGGTCTCCATATGCAGGAAACATCCTCTCTCATCACTCCGGAACGGCTGGACGGTACCAATTATGTGGAGTGGTCTTTGAATGCCCGAAATAAAATCCGTGGGAGAAAACGTTGGGGTTATATTTCGGGTACCAAGGCTGCTCCATCAAATAAAAAGTCAGAAGAGTATGAAGAATGGGAGGATGAAAACTGCTTGGTCAAATCTTGGCTTCTTGATGCGATGACAAAGGATATTCGGTCTCTCTTTCTTCGATTGTCTACGGCAAAGGAGATATGGGAGGCAGTTAAAAACACATATTCGGTTGATCAGGATGCGTCAAAAGCCTATCAACTTCATTGCGAGGTATTTTCTGTCCGCCAGAATGGAGGTTCTGTTATTTCTTACTTTGGCAAACTACAGAAAATATGGCAGGAACTTGATGATATTGATGCATGTATTATGGAGTGTGCTAATGATATTGCTATATACACCACAAAGGTTAATTCCGAACGTGTGTATAAGTTTTTGGCTGGTCTTGATCCTCACTTAGATGGGGTTCGAGGTCATGTACTGTCTACAAAACCACTTCCTGATATACAGGCAGCTTATGCTATAGTGTGTTCGGAAGCTAATTGCCAAGATGCTATGCTTGGAGAAAATATTGGAGAAGGGACTGTAATGGCTTCTCGAAAGATGACCATCTCAAAGAAAGATCAAAAATGTACTCACTGTAATGGTACTGGTCATACGGTGGACACGTGTTTCCGACTTCATGGTTATCCAGAATGGCATCCAAAGGGTAAGAAGGCATCTCATAAGGAGGCAAACTTTGATCCAAAAGCAAATATAGCCACAACCCTTGCATTCAATACTAAGTCTGGTATGTCTTTTACTAGAAATAGTAATTGGATAATTGACCCTGGCGCAACAGACCATATGACTTGTGATCGTTATAAGTTTAGTCATTTATCTCCTAAATGTTCCAAAGCCACTATTACCACTACTAATGGTGTATCATCTCCGGTTATTGGAGTTGGTACAGTTCCATTATCTTCCACGTTAGAAATCCAGGATGTCTTATTTGTGCCGTCGTTAAATTGTAATATTCTCTCTGTGAATCAATTAGCCAAATCTCATGATTGTGTTGTTCTATTTTTTCCTACTCACTGTGTCTTTCAGAACATCCATACTCAGGAGAAGATTGGCAGTGGTAGACAAATGGGCGGATTGTACTATCTTGAAGATGGATTCCAACAATCCGATAAAAAAGGGCACGCTCTTGTGGTAAATGGAGATTCGATGAATAAGAAAAAAGAGGAAATTTGGTTATCGCATAGGAGACTGGGACATCCTTCCTTTGGCTATCTTAGGAGATTATTTCCATCCTTGTTTCATGGATGTAATCTTTCAGATTTTGTTTGCGAAACTTGTGTGAAAGCAAAAAGTCATCGTACTACTTTTCATTTGAGTGATCATAAAACAGATTTACCTTTTTCATTAGTTCATTCAGATGTTTGGGGACCGGCCCCAATTTCTACTCTTAATGGGATGAGGTGGTTTATAACTTTTGTTGATGATTGCACTCGCATGACTTGGGTTTATCAAATGAAACACAAGAGTGATGTTTATTCAATTTTTCGCATGTTCCATCAAATGATAACTACTCAATTTGGTGTTCCAATAAAAGTCTTTCGTTCTGATAATGGTGGTGAGTACGAAAAGAAAGAATTGATGGAATTTATGCACTCTGAAGGGATTATTCACCAAACATCTTGCACAGATTCTCCTCAACAAAATGGTGTCGCAGAGCAAAAAAATCGACATTTATTGGAAATTACTCGGTCTCTTTTAATTGGGGGTCATGTTCCTATTTACTTGTGGGGTGAAGCTTTGAATTCGGCGGTCTATTTAATGAACCGTATGCCATCCAGTGTTCTTAATTTTCGAAGACCATTGGATGCCCTTTCTGACCATTGCACTCTCCCACCGGTAGTACTTCTGGCTCCACGAATTTTTGGGTGTGCAGTTTATGTTCATTTGCATCCGCGCCAACGGACTAAGCTTGAATCTCGTGCTTTGAAGTGTGTTTTTGTGGAATATGGGAACAATAAAAAAGGCTACAAGTGTTTTGATCCAAAAACTCGAAGGCTTTATGTTTCCATGGATATTACCTTCCACGAGACCGTACTTTTTTACAGGGCGCCAACTCCTAATTTTACCATTTCCAGGGGAGAATTCAGACGAAGTGATAAATTATGCAAAACTGGAAGCATTTTTTACCTCGGAAAATATTTCTTCGTCCGGAGATTCTTCAGGACAGGGTGAATTTTCAGATGAAATGGAAGAGTTATCGGTTGTTGAACCAGAGACGTCTCATACTGAAGATAATGCTCTTCATGATAGTACAATGCCTCCCAACAATTCAACACAACCACTGAGCCAGTCTTCTTCTGAGATTCCTCCAGAGGTATCCACTAACCCTAACTCCACTTGTAGTGATGATCTTTTTTCTGAATCTCAAGTGTCTCAATATCGTCCTCCGCCTCGTTCTAATCGTGGTGTACCACCTGTTAAATATGAGCCTGATCCTAAATCCAACGTTAGATACCCCATTAGTAATCATGTGTCTTGTCAAAAACTGTCCAAGTCATATGCGTCTTATGTGCTACAGTTATCATCTGTTCCTATTCCTAGTAAAATGCAGAAGGCTCTAGCAGATGATAGATGGACTCAAACCATGGCAGAAGAAATGGCAGCGCTTGAGAAAAATGATACTTGGGAGCTTGTGACTCTACCGAAAGGAAAAAAGACCGTGGGATGTAGATGGGTCTTTGCGGTCAAGCATAAAGCATATGGGACAATTGAGAGGTATAAAGCTCGATTGGTTGCGAAAGGATATACGCAATCTTATGGGGTTGATTATCAAGAAACTTTTGCACCTGTTGCCAAACTTAATACAGTTAGAGTGCTCCTGTCTTTGGCAGTGAACCGAGATTGGCCACTTCTTCAATTTGATGTAAAAAATGCTTTTTTACATGGAGATCTTACAAAGGAAGTGTATATGGATCCCCCTCCAGGTGTGGAAAAATACTTAGATATTACAGTGGTATGCAAACTTAAAAAGGTGTTGTATGGGTTAAAACAGTCTCCAAGAGCTTGGTTCGGTAGATTTACCAAGTCTATGAAGAGCTTCGGATATAAACAAAGCAACTCAGACCATACGTTGTTTTTAAAGCATCGAATGGGTAAGATTACGGCTTTGATTATATATGTTGATGACATGGTGGTGACAGGAGATGATCAAGAAGAAATTGAGAGCTTACAACGACACTTGGCCTTAGAGTTTGAAATGAAACAACTTGGAGATTTAAAATACTTTCTCGGAATCGAGGTAGCCCGCTCGAAGAATGGTATTTTCTTGTCTCAACGAAAATACATTCTTGATTTGTTAACTGAAACAGGTATGCTTGGATGTAAGCATGCAAATACCCCTATTGAACAAAATCACAAGTTGTTTAATTGTTTACATGCAACTTCTACTGATAAAGCAAGGTACCAGAGACTTGTGGGAAAATTAATTTACTTGTCCCCTACTAGGCCATATATTGCTTATTCAGTATGCGTAGTAAGCCAGTTTATGCATGATCCTCGTAAACCTCACATGGATGCTGTGGAACGCATATTGCGATATTTAAAGTCTGCTCCGGGTAAAGGGTTATTGTTCACCAAGAATAATCACTTGAAGGTAGAAGGTTACACTGATGCAGATTGGGCTGGTTCATCTGACGATAGAAAATCTACATCAGGATACTTTACTTTTGTAGGGGGCAACCTTGTGGCTTGGAGGAGCAAAAAACAACCGGTGATAGCAAGGTCAAGTGCAGAAGCTGAATATAGAGGCATGGCTTTTTCGAGTATGTGAGTTACTATGGTTGAGGAACTTGCTTAAGGATTTGGGTATTCACTCTCAGGAGACAATGAAGCTGTATTGTGATAACACTTCTGCTATAGAGATTGCTCATAATCCAGTCCAACACGATCGGACGAAGCATGTGGAAATTGATAGACACTTCATTAAAGAAAAACTTGAAGCCGGAATCATTGCTTTCCTGTTTGTGAAGTCTGCAGACCAACTAGCCGATGTCCTTACCAAAGCTGTTGCCAGCAGTGTTTTCAGTCACTCTTTAGACAAGTTAGGCATGTGTGATATACATGCTCCAACTTGAGGGGGAGTGCTAGAATTAAGGATATGATTTGGTCAATATCCTTAATTGTGTAATCTTATTTTATGCCGTAGTTGTAGAATATTTCCATGTAATCTTGTATTCTTTCCTTGTTAATATTTGTACTATATATATTGTACAACTACGATGAATGGAATTATCAGAAAATTACTCCACAATTGTGTTTATTTTCACTAAGCAGATTTATAGAAGACATGGAACTGATTGATATGCAGCTTCTGGGGAGGAATTTCACATGGTCTAACACTCAAGAGGGGGGAAAATGGAGCAGAATTGACAGATTTTTGGTTGACCAAGAATGACTGGACGAATACAAAATAACACAATGGGGTTTGCCTAGATCCTTTTCTGACCATCGTCCTATTCTACTGATGGAAGATGATATAGGGATTGGGGTCCCAAACCCTTCAAATTTTTCAATACTTGGCTCACCAATCCTAACTGCATTCAAGTTATGGAAAGTACTTGGGGGGAAACAGGGATAATGGTTGGACTGCATTTAAATTACTAGGAAGCTCAAAGGCACGAAAGAGGCTCTTAAGAAATGTCATGTTGAAGAATTTGGAAACTTGCAATATAAGCTCCAAAAGGTAGAAGAAGAGCTTCATTCCCTGGACTTGAAAGCTGAAAATAACTCCATTACAGATGAAGAAAAGGTTTAGAAGAGAGTTGAAAAATGAGATGTGGAGGCTGGGGAGAATTGTGGAAAGGATGTGACACCAAAAATCAAGAGTTAATTGGTATCTCAAAGGGGACATTAATACTAAATACTTCCATACCATGGCTTCTCACAAACAACGAAGGAATAGCCTCGTTAGCCCAAAGGTTTTTTCTATTGAATACCTTATTGATTTTGTTGATAACAAAACATAATTTATTGGAATGAAATATAATTAATATTGTGATATTTGTTACTCATTTGAATTAATTTTTTTTGTAGGATTTGGATGAAGTACACATGGAAAAATTCTACACCAATATTCCTATCTCCAACAGTCAAGATTAAAATTAAAAGGAGAAAGATTAAGGATAAATCTTCTCCTAATGTGTGATTGGCTATAAGAACTTCTATGGAAAGCAAATATCAATAAAGGAGGAAGCTAGAAGATTTCTTGGAGCTTTATTATTTTTTAACGGCTAATTGAAGACTTGATTGAAGTTTGTGTGAAGAAGATTCATTGCTTAAGATGGAAGATGCAAAAATCTAAAAAGGCAAGATTGGAGCCAATCCTTTCAACGGCTAGTGGAGCTTCACCATAGAATATTGAAGATGGGTAAGAAGAAGACAAATTGCTTAATACAAAGAAGGAGCAAATTGATTGATTTGTGGAAGGAGATTATTCTTTCCAAAGGCTAGGAGTAAATGTTTCTTCATCCATATTGGCTCTTAAAGGATTTATTAATACAGGTGAAGAAGGAAGAAAAACAGAGAGAGAAATCTGGAAGAAAAATTGTCGTGAGCCATCACTTGAAAATCTATCAAGTCATACTCAATTCTTCATCTTGATATCTATACTCTTGTGTGAGAGAGTTTTTAGTTTTAACCTTATTGTAAAAGGAATTGTACATTCTTATTTACTCTTGTGTGTGATTACTTTTTGTGAGTGGTTTTGGAGAGAAAATCACTTGGAATTAGGTGTTACTAGCACCGGAGTCAAAACTAGTTGGGTTAAGTGTGACTAGCACCGGAGTCAAAATTAGTCGGAGCGATTGGGGATAGATTGCTCGTTGTAAAGATTGTCTAGAACCCGCGAAGCTAGAAGATTGTAACTATTGGAGATAATGCAGAGTGGACTAGGCTGTGAAGTTGCGGATCGAACCACTATAAATCCTTGCGTTCGATTCTCTCTTCCCTGTTCTCTTTAATTTTCACTTTGCATATTTATATTGCTTGCGTAATCTGATAATCTTTGAATCTTACTTGGGGCAATTTGACTTGCTTTATTTTGATCTTGCAATTAGCTTTTAATTTCACGTTATAATTGAGATACCCAATTCACCCCCCTCTTGGGTTGCTTTTGGACCAACAAGCCTTAATTCCATCAATGTTTTGGGTGAGCCTATTATGGACCCTACTCGGATTAAGCAAGCTGCCTTCACTCACATCAAGAAGCTCTATCAGGAAACTTGGGTAAACAGACCCTCTTTCTTGGAAAGAATTGGGAATGGTCTAAGTGTGGAATTTGGCTCAACAACTTAAGACAGATTTTGAGATTCAGGAAGTATGGCAAGCACTAAAGACAAGTGATGGGAATAACCGAATAAGGCACCAGGGCCTGATGGATTCAATTTGCTCAGCATAAAGAGAGGCTGGAAATTCATGAAAGCGGACATCATGAATTTCTTTACTGTGTTCCATAAAAACTGCAGGTTACCAAAAGGTTTCAACTCCTCTTTCATTGCTCTGGTCCCCAAAACAGAGAATCCACAGAGTTTCAATGAATTCCGACCTATCGGGGTCATATGTTTAGATCTAATTTACCTACAATATAAATAAACAAGTGTAGACTATGATTTCATTGAAAGTGGGCGCGGGCGTGTCTCAGTTGGTTAGAGCACTTGAAGCCCCTTTCGTTTGGCTGGTTTCGATTCCCATGCCGCGTACCCCACTTATTTGGTGGCTCCCTTTTTTCTTCCCCTCACAAACTCTCTAACCCACCGATGTATATTGGATTTGGAAAAAAAAAAAAGAGACTATGATTTGATTATGTGTGACTGTTGGACGTATCATGAAAATGAATGAATTTACGAAAGCAAAAATATTTTTTGTTTTTTCGAAAAAGGAAGTCGGAATGTATTGAGACCATCCAAATCAATCTTGTAAAACCACCGACGCGTTAAGTACTTATTTTTTGAATTGAAGGTTATGTATTGTAAAAGAATAACCTGTTTTGTAAAACGGAAAACAAATAAATACTTAAAAAATAATAACCTTAGCAGAATGGGGCCCAACGCCCCAACATTTGAGAAGAAGAATCATTGAATAAACAAAATGTTTAGGGCGGATTTAAAAAAAAACAAAAAATGTTTAGGAAAAAAAAGGAATTAATTTTCACACTTCCTTTTAGCCATCCATACACATTTTTTTGTCTTTATCTACTTGAATTTATTATTTTACCCTTTATTCAATACATTTCTTTACACATGCAAGGATAATATTATAAATTCGTGTAGATAGAAACAAAAAATGGAAATGTGGATAGCTAAAAGTGGAGTGTAAAAATTATTTTTCAAAAAGAAAACGAAAAACGAAAAAAAAAATGCTAGGCTAAACTTGGATGCAAGTGTACTAGATAATAACTCTACCCCCTACAGCGTGAGGTTTCTTTGCGGCGCTAAAACGCGAGACGTAATACGAGACCTTGTCCATCTAAATTACGCCGACCATACAAACTAAAATCAAACCCTTCTTTGTTCAATTCTCAAAAACCCAAATCAAACTGAAGCATCGGTAAAAAGGTACTACTTTCTTACTGATAATCAGTCGTGTTTGTGTTTTTTTTTTTTTCTGGAAGTCGTGTTTGTGTTTACCATGCATCATAGTAGTATTATTAGTATTCTGATTGATTTTCTTTCAACTCTATATAGCCCTGTTTCTTGTTTTAGATTTGGACCCTTTTTTTTTAATGATGGCTTGTTCTTGCGAGTGTCTTTTGAAATCGACTCTTTCGGTGTTTATGGTATATGGGTTTGTGTGCTTTTTTTGTTGATTTGATCGAAGGGAATTGGTCAGTTCACGGACATGCTTTGGATTGTCAAAGGTTTTAGCTTGTATTGATTGTAGTCCTCAAGTTTCCCTTTTGAGTTGAGGAATTGATTCTCCCTTTTTCTTTTTTTGGCTGTCGTAGCATTCCTTTGTAATTGAACTTGGCTTGACCGAGATTGATTCTCTCTTCTTCTTCTTTTTTTTGGCTGTCACAGCATTCCGTTGTAATTGAACGTGGCTTGACTGAGATTGATTCTCTCTTCTTCTTTTTTTGGCTGTCACAGCATTCCTTTGTAATTGAACTTGGCTTGACTGAGATAGAATTTTGAGACTTTTTTCCTGGTGGTTATCATCTATCAATGGAATTCGATGCAGTTTCTGTGTGTGTGTGTGTGTGTGTGTGTGTGTGAGAGAGAGAGAGAGAGAGAGAGAGAGAGAGAGAGAGAGAGAGAGAGAGAGAGAACTTGATCGTGATTCACAAGAATCCAACCCATGCGATTATTGACATGCTAGAACAGTTTCTCGACCAACTTACCAAATACCAACTCAGTCCCAATTGAATAACATTCAACTATTGCACTGTCAATTTTCTAGGAGGTACTATTGTTTTGGTGATAAAGGCGTGTTTCTTGTTTGTATGATCTATGTTTTTGGAGTGATAGGTGAAAGGTTGATTTTATCTTTTGTAATTGTTAAATCAGTGACAAATTGGCAGTTGGTAAAACATTGGATAAGTAAAATGTCTTTAGCTGCTAGCATGAAGTGTAGTCAATCTGTTCACTTTTGTTCCCTTACTCGTACTAGTGCTCATTCTTTAGTGCCAGTAGTTACATTGAATGATTAATAGTTCTATGTTTTTTCCAATAACTAACTAGTTTGTTGGTATCAAATGCATCTTTAAGCTGCAAGTTTTTTTGGGTAATTTGCATGGTGTAGATTTATCTATACATAAAAAATGTAATGCATGAAAAGACATTGTATGAACTGCTGAGTCCATATGTCTGCCCTTTTCTTTTCTGGCTACTTTATTTTACCTCTTAATGTTGCTTTTTATTGTTTGTCTTTCTGAGGGGTTACTTCTGGTTTGCTTATATTTTGCACTAGCATTCCCTTTAGAATCCTATTCCTGTTAATCTGTTGTTATGATGAATTGACCAGTACGAATATGGTTACTAGTTTTGTTTCCTCAAGCCTATCTAATGGCACTTTTTAAGAGTGATGAAGAAGTATGTGCTTCCTACCTCAGATTGGTGGTGGCATAATGCTATACTTCTTTTCTTTTTCTTTTTCTTTTTCTTTCTTCATATTGTTCTACAATTCTAGTGCCCATGAGATGCAGGACTTTGTGCGGATGATTTTTTATGTGGTATTATTCTATGGTTGGAAATTTAGTTATTGAATGCTCAAGTTTGAGTCTTTTGACATCCTTATTCTTTACACTAGTTATTCTTTCATATTTTTACACGTAGAGTGCAATCAACCGCGATTGGGTTTTCCTTATACATTTTCTGGTGGATTGTGGATCATTATATCCTCGTCTATAGTTTCCCTTTCGGTTCTGGCTTCCATTGTTTTCTGAATGGTTGCATACTTGTGTTGCTCTATATTGACATGATCTTGATCGACTTTTCTGCATCTGTAACCTCATTTATTCTCCAGGGACTTGTGAAAAATGAGTGAGCTTCCAATTCAGAATGTTTCCACTGCCTTGGCTTTGTCAAAGGTGCCAAACAATGAAGGATCAGCTGTTGCTGGGCCAGATTCAAAGCCAAAGAAGAAGATCTGCTGCGCATGCCCTGACACTAAGAAACTGAGAGACGAATGTGTTGTGGAGCATGGTGAAGATGCTTGTTCGAAATGGATTGAGGCCCATCTAAGGTGTCTTCGTGCTGAAGGTTTCAAAGTTTGAGATTTTGTGAACATGGCAACTCAACTCAATGGAAGATCATACAATTTTGTAACAGAACCTGTTTATCTAAGAAATGTTTAGGGTCTGTGTTTTGTCTTTTAGGTTTTAGGTAATCAAGAAGTGCAGCTTCTCTTAACATTCGTATGAAAACTTGTATGTTCTCTTAGATCAGCTTCTAAGAAAATTCTGGGGTGATTAACTCCTCTTACAGAATCATAGCACACATCGATGAGTTACAATAAGATTCTTACATAAGACTTCAATACTTTTTAAGGTAACAACTGTTGTTGTGTTTCTATATCCTTTGGCATATGTTCTTGGCAATTGATTCGTCTAATAGTTCCTAGCTAGCTGCACGGTTGTTCTTATCCTCTGTGGATATAAAGATCAGAATTGTTCTGGCTGTTATTTGATATAAACGGAGAGTATTGTTTTTTTTTTGATCAGCAAAAACAGAGTATTGTTGTATGTTTTATATTCATTTTTTCAGAGTTTAGCATTTAGTTATGACCACTTCCCCGAGTCCCAGTATCTGCTAGAGTCATTGAGAGCTGCAAACTTGGCATGCAGATGCTATCTAGAAGTGAGCATCAGCAGGCCCTCCTTGCGTAAGTATGTTCCGACACCTTATGGGTCTTTAATGAGTTCTATGCTCATTGTTTGGTTCGTGAAGATAGAATTGTTCGTTGGGATTATTTTCATGGATCATGAATATAGTTCGCAATGTTTCTTGTGCACTTTAGTGTGGTTCCTTCTTTCGTACCAGATTTTTATACTCCAAAGAAGTTAACATTACAGGTTTGGTAACCCAAAAGATGAGCTTGCTTTATAAACTTCATCAGGAACTTTTATGGGGAATGCAGTCTGTCTTGTTTGATAAACTTTTTTTTATCCCCAAGGAGGTACTTTTGAGACACCATTAGCAGAGATGGGTAGAGCCGTACAGGGCAGTCAGGAAGTTGCTTGTTCTGAGAGTCTCAGACTGATATTGGATGACTTTATCACAATGTACCTTCCTAATTGCCATGGAGGCCAGTCCGTCTGCCAATCTTTTTGCCGATCGCCTCACCCATCTGAACAAGCATCAACTTTGCTTAAAATTTAAAAATCTCTACTGACCTCCCATGGGGGATTCGATTCTGATACACTAAGATGGATTGCCTGCTTGCAATCTGATTTAAAGGATACATTCAAAAAAACGTTTCTCTTTGGCCATAACACAAGCCAAACGGATAGCTGCAAACTCTCCTTGCAAAACTGACTTCTCATGAACCCTTCCGACATCACCATCTAGAATTTGCCTTGATGGTCTCTGAAAACCATGGCAGCCATGGCAACTCCATCATCCACATTTACAGCTGCGTCACAGTTTGCTTTAAACTTACCTTGCCCAGGGGGATACCAGACCTGCTCCACCGATTCAGAAATTTAAATTCTCTTTCAGGACATTTCTACTACTTGCTATGATGCTATGCAGATTATGAACTACAGGGTGAAATAGGCACTCACTTTCAGATGGTAAGATAATACGTGAGAACCATTTTCACTCAGTTTGAATCAGTTTCCCACCTGATTATTCTTGTTTCACAGTTGCCGGAGAAACCTTCAAAACTAGGAATGAACTTTGGTTTTACGTTCGCGTATGATTTCAGAACAATTGGCGTCGTATGCTGAGATCTCTGATATTTCTGGAGAGCATAAACAGGTAGTAAAAAGGTTCACCAACATTATGGTTTTTCATATTTGTAATTACCTCTGTCGCTCTTGCTCTCGGTGTTCATCACTCTAACTAGCGTGTTATGTTCCTTTGGGGTCCGTTATAATATTCTACACATTGCGAATGAATCGAAGAAAGCCAGAGGCAGATTTCCAGATTACACACTAATAGTAGTCCATTTATAAACACACAACATGGTCACAGAGTGACCATTACACAGACGAAAGGAGACACAACACATACACGATTGACACTCACTTTTGACTCAACGATTCAGAAACAACACCACTTAAGGAAATTGAGACACAAATTATTCGACACAACCACATTATTACGGTGGCCTCAGACTCTCGACCTCATCACATTAGCTTATATGCTTAATGACCGCATGTGCAGGTCACACAAGCGCAGCCAGTACCGCACTTGCACTTGCCATCATTCTCGGCTGCTGGAGCATCCACAACGAAGGTCTCGATGTAGCTGCAAAAATAACACATACACAATCGTTAATCACTGTCATTAGTTGTTCAGCTTTTGACTTGAGATTTCAAATTTTACATGTGTCTTTGTTGCTGAAAAATATATTTGTATATGCATCTCATGGGTGGATATGTCTGTTGTTTCCTTTAGAAAAAAGTTGGAGGTTAGATGGATTACATGTTTCTTCTTATCATAGATGGATGAGATGTTCGTTAATGGATTTTGTATGCTTTTCGCAAGAGCTCGGATCCATTCTTACATGTTTGTCATCTTTTTCATTTGTAACACCCACTCTATGCATTTGTGTATATCACTAAACTTCTTTAATTCATGGTATTATGTTGCCTTGCCATGAAAGACAGCTATGATGTTAAATTTTGTTATTTGCCTCTTCTCACTCATTTTTTTTTTTTTGAGAGAATCTATTGGGTTATTGGCAATAGTTTGTGTTATTGCAAAAAGTGTGAAAATTGTTGTAGTGAATGGACCCAACACAGTTTTTTAGGTAAATTTGATTTTGTCTCTTGCAATAGATAGATAGTTCTTGAACTACAAAGGTACCTCTTCTCAGTCTCAATGACAATGGTGTTTCCTTTCTTCCTGCAAATACAAGATCATATAGAACTTTGTTATAACATGTGAAATATTACAGATCAATATCCAGATACACCCATATGCTAATGTTGTATGAATGAGTCTATAAACCGATCTGATTTTCCGATCTGACCGGCCACAGCTTCTGAAAGCTTATGGCATGACCATGGCAATGAACTCATCAACTCTCTAAGTCATGTTCGTAAACTTTATACTGCTGGACCTTATATTTGTACTTTGATCAGCACTCAAAAGGCCAAAGCTAGTAATTAGTGTATCGGTAGGCATGGACAAATCTCTTATGAACGAAAAAAGAGCAACGATCCTTATGATAGCTATATTTTGGAAACACAATATTATTTGCAAGAATAGGAATAGGGATCACAAGACAGTAACATCACAGATAGGTCTAGCAGACCGTATACAGCATGAGACTGTCGTTCGTACCGGATGCACTGAAATTTCCATAATCAAGTTTATGAACAGTATAGTTATAGAGTAGATAAGCATGCATGAAATAGTACATGTATAAGCATGGTACAAAGATTTTTAGATCAACTCTTGTATATTGGTTAAGTATAAGTACTCTACGATGGAATTCTTGACACTTGGGTAAGGTGTTTTTTTATTTTTATATAACAGGATGTCCGGGCCAACTTGTGCACCTTTGACATGTCTAGTTGCACATGGAATTACCAAGTACATATAGATAGTATGGATTACCATGTACTAGTAATAACTATGAAAAGAGTTTCAATTTTCTACTTCAAATTACTTTTCGAGTTTCATTTTACCCTACACATGTAGAAGAAGTAACAAACAACATGAAGCGCAGTTACACCCGATACTCGTGACAGAGTACTGTACTCTATGTATCAAAGGATGGATTAAGAAATACTTACGTGCACTGGCTGGAGTCAGAACAGTCGCAGTTACCGCACTTGTCCGACATGATGATCTGAGAATTTAAGAGAGAGAATGGAACTTTGCAGAGGAGTTTTGTGTAGCTTGGGTGTGAATGGCTATGTCTCAATGCTCCTTGCCATGGTCTCTATTTATAGAAGGAAGAAGGCAGAGGATCGGTGGCTGCAATGGAGTTAGTGTGGGGTCCCTGTGGGGCCAACAGGCATGAGAGGAGCACACGCCTCTGCAGAAAAAGTCTCAAAGGGAATCTCAATAATGGAGGGCTTGGCCTCCTATCCTCCTCTCATGTCTACTTCATTTCTCTTCATTGGAACAGACCATTTTGTAGCTTTTTTTTTTTTTTTTTTGGGGGGGTCAAACGGAAATTCGTAGCTTTATTTTATATCTACCACTAAATTTTCTGGGATTTTGATTTTGCTACATCTTTTTGGGTCCAGCCAGAAGGTAAAAGAAGGGCAACCAGGCGAAGCAATTCTTACTTGGACTCACAGGTAGGGTGCCTTGATTTCGGAAGGAACTAAAGAGCCACGGGACTACCACCCCACCTGAGGCAAGTTTGCATCGATAGAATGATTCGAACTTGTAACGTCTCGATCAGGACTCAAAACCCGTGAGAGCGACCACCAATACGTCCACCTCGGCTGGTGGTTTTGCTACATATTGATAGGGAAGAAAATGGGACCCGGAGATGCTGCCAAGCATCCCGCGGTGCCGAGCGGCCCATCTCGGCAATCGACAGCTTGGATCTTAATCTGAGCAACGGACGATCCAAATTTTAATGCATTTGAATTATTTCCAAGCCATCGGTGCCAAGATGAGTGGCCGGATGAGCCACTCGGCACCGCTGCCAAGCACAGGGCATCTCCCGTTCCAGAAAATGGTACTGTGGATGGAATAGAATGATTGTACTTCAACCATCAGAAAATTTGGCGGATTCTTTTTTTCGTGGACAGCTATTTTTGCTCACTTTTGCAGTGATTGTGATGTCATGAAAACACTTTTTGACATTTTGCAATGTATGGCTGTGTAACAAGATGAACAACACATCATCTTACTGTTGAAGAGGATGAGTATGGAATTTCATAGCACGCCTCGGTTCTGCTTACGCCCTTTTCAATTTAATTTGCTTTAAAAAAAATAGTACAAAAATTTACAACCCCACAAGTTATACCAGTCCACATACGTATGGGCCACCCCCATACCCATCTTAACTTAGAATATTAAAAATCAGTCTAAAGTTATTTTTAAAGCACGGCTATTCGCAACCATTTATTTTCTTCCATAGCCCGTTAAAAATTTTCAATTATACTCGACAGCTAGTTATCGAAATTAAGATATATTTTCAGCATCCAATTATCGAAATATAATAGTATTTTTTTCAACAGCTATTTACCGCAATGTATGTTCGGTAGTTGTTTACCGAAAGTTGAACATATTTTCGACATGTAGTTACCGAAATATAATCTTATTTTCAATAACTATTTACCGAAATGTAGTGGGCTATGAGAGAAAATAAAAGGCTACGAATAGCAGCGCCCTATTTTTATACAAACAGGCTAACCCGCCTTATTAAGTTGTATGATAGACTTCAAGGGTTATTTCTAGGTTCATTCTATTTACCGAACGGGTTTAAAAAGTCGACTCAGTCAAAGATATGCACTGCAAATTGTCCGAGATAGTACTTCGACGGACTAGCCAGTCGGTGTGCACCCCTAAATAGGGTCCATGGAGGCCTCCTGAGACACACACTGCAATTGGCCCAAGCCAGTGCTTCATGGATTATCTGGATGACAATAAGATCCTCTATTCATATGGTGTAATAATATGTTAGTAGTGTGTCCTTTCTCCAATTTGGGATTTGAGATGAGGCCAAACAGAAGCTCTTTTGGTGGCTAGTGGAGACCTTGCTTCTCCATTTAGCCAACCTTGAATTTCAAATGGGTTTTTTTTTGTCAAACAAAGCATAGCCTTACATACACACTTCCATCTTTTTATCTACAAGGGTCTGGAGCAGCTAAATCATGGCAGTCGTCTTCATCTCCCTCCGGCCCCTCCCATGCTCTCTCTCACAGACAAGTCAAGATCAAAGCTTTGTTTGGTTGCACAAAAATCTGAACCCATTTGATAAGTGGAAGGACCAATCATACAGAAATTCAGGCACAATACATTGACCAAATGGAAATCACAGTACACAAATACAAACCAATCCATAGGTCATCTCTCTAAAGAAAAAATCATCAAAGGAAAGTCGCAAAATCGCAAAACTTTGATCAACTTCACCTCTTTGCCAAAACTTCTACAAGTCGTATAGAAATAAAAAAAATAAAAAAAAATAAATTAGTTATCACCAGATTCAGGAGAGTTGTAGATAATCTAATCAAATCCAGTACAGTGCTACCTCCAAAGCCGTGTATGCTCAGTAGAAGGTGTCAATCAAGCAAATCAAAAAACTCGGTTTGTATAGGCTATAAACCTTGAGGAATCATGATGGAAGCAAACTTCCCTGCTAATACCGAACTACATCCTGAAGGCAATCGTAGAAATGAGCGATTTTGATCTTCTCTTTGCCTGAGTAAATGGCTTCTGCTCCTCCACCTTGTTCGCCTTGAGCAGCCATTTCAACCACCATGTAAAGCTTCTTGATTGGCATCTGTAGTACCAGATCAAACAATCAAGAGTGAGAAACCTAATCATTTTATCCAAAGATAGCCACTACAAGTTTTATTAGTTGCAATAACCTTGTCCTTGTTTTGTCCATCATCAGTAAAACGGAAAAAGAAGATTTGAAAAGGAAATTGAGTGGAGAGAGAATAGAACTCGTAAGCTTACATCATTCAAGGCCTCAGCAGCAGCATCAACATCATCCTCAGAGAAAACATTAAGCGGGTGTAGTACCTGTAAGGAAGAACATGAAATATGTATTAACTCTGAAACGAAATTTGAGTGGAAGATCTTCATACACATACCTTAACAAATTGCATCAAGTTCTAAGGTTATATACCAAGTTCAAAACAAAACAATGAAATAAAAGGAAAAATGGAAGAGAAAATGGGTGCAAATTTTAGCGCATTTGGTTATTAGTGTAGGAATCAAGAACATGAGTTCCCAAAGAAAGAGCTCCACAATTGAGGAGCAATCCCCCACCAGGAAAAGGTTGATAGTTTACTATACCTGACTATCATTGTGCCATTCAGAAGGATAAGTTCATCATGCCTATGTTTGAACGGCCATTGTTAACAACAAACCTATTTAAGCATGCACACATGCAAAACATTTAAGAAACCTTCTTTCTCAGACACACACAGGAAGGGACAAAATTAGGAGCATCCAGAAAAGGACAGAACTTAGGAGATTCACGGGCATCAGACTCTCAAAAAAGTTTTGTTCCAAGCAAATTGTGGAGAAGACAGGGTTGTTTCTGTCAGCCAGCTTCAATCTTCCTATCCTCAGATGACTAGGCACCCCTCTGAGGTGAACCCTCTTAATACCCACCCCTAAAACCACCCAGAAACAACAATTAGTAAGTCAAGATGTTGCAGTGGGAATTGAGCGCAAGGACTCTGGGTTTACTGTTGGTTGCAATGACAACCACGGTCCTGCAAGCCATTACATGGCCGTCCTTGATTGTTTACACGCTCACATTAAACCTCCTGCTATCAACCAAGAAAGAGCCCTAACTATAATAAAAAGACAAACAGGTTCACACAAGAAAACATGGCAATGAGGTCATGATCCCCGTCGAGAGAATGGTGATTTACCTTTCTAGCATCTTCTGTCTTCAGGGTTGGAACATGGTATGTGACAGAAAAGGCATCACAAAGGCCAATTGAATCCAAGAAAGACACCTCACTCGTAGTACCGATCACGAGAACATTTTTCCCCTGAAAGTTTTTAGTGACAAAATACGAGAATTTAGAAATGAAAAATCTCCAAAATAAGTGAAAACACAAACACAGACAATGTTTCAACAGGCAGAAGCCACGACTAAGGAAAAATTATGTTAACATAACAGTAGAGCACTGCAAATAAAGTACACGCAACTCCGTGTGGGAGTGAAATTCAGTACTCAGTGACAGGACAATGGTCCTCAACTATAAAAAAAATGCATGCTAGGAAGATAAGTGGATAAAAAAAAAAAAGAGTACTGGTAAAAGCAGCTAACAGCTGCTAAAGATAATCATCTGCATGGAAGTATTGAGAATTCAAGATTGCCCAACCCTTGGAACATACTACAGCCCCGGATAGACCTCAACAGAAAACTGAAGAGTAACGTGGCTACAAGGATATTATGCTTGAAGACAGAAGGCTGCATGGTACATTTGTACCTTCAGTTTCCTTTTGATAGCAGAAGTTTCCTTTCGTGAGCAGGAACTCCAAAGGAAATTGATATATCTTTTGATTTTTCTTTTGTTTTACCACTTCAGCTCTCTCTAGTCTCTAATTCAGCTCTCTCTGCCCCAATTAAGTTCTCTCTGATACAGAAAAGGTTGTCCTACTACTATGACTTAAAACCAAACCAAACCGAGCCTTATGTCCCAATCACTTGGGGTCGGCGACATGAATCATTTTCCTCCATTGAGCTCTGTCAAGGGCCACTTGTTCACACAAACCTACTATACTCATATCGTTGCGCACCACAGCATCTAATGTCAATTTAGGTCTACCCCTCCCCGTAGCATTGCTATCCAAAGCTATCCTATCCGCTCTCTTAACTATTGCATCTCCTGGTCTACGGTAGACATGCCCAAACCATCTTAGCCTATTTTCCCTCAACTTCTCTTCTGTGGGTGCTACACCTACCATCTCACGAACCGTTTCATTTCTAATCCTGTCTCGTCTAGTCCTACCACACATCCACCTCAACATTCTCATTTCCGCTACACTCATCTTGTTCACCTGTTGTTTCTTAATAGGCCAACATTTTGTCCCGTAAAGCATCGCTGGTCTAATGGCAGTTCCATAGAATTTTCCCTTAAATTTTATGGGTACCCTCTTGTCACACAGTACACCAATAGCGCTCCTCCACTTGAGCCACTCCACTTGGATCCTATGGGTCAAATCATAGTCAATCTCTCCATCTCTACTAATAATTGAGCCTAAGTACCTAAAATGATCACTCTTAGGTATCTCCTGATCTTGGATCATCACTCTTTCTTAATTGTTTTCGAAAGCTGTCCAACATGTGATGACCAATTTGCATCCATATCACCCAGAGAACTGAATATTTATAACTTCAAAACATTTTGACACCAGAACTTTTACTTGGTTTCCACATATAAGACAAGCAAGTTTAACCTGTTTAGGGAGGAAAAGCTCATTCCGTCTAAATAGTTGATATAACCTCTCATAGAATGCCATGTGTAAAGAGAAATTTTTCTAAAGAGAGCCCATATAAAAGCTAACTTTAAGCAGTCACAAGGATTTGCGTGAAATCTGCCAAACGCTACCATGTTAGGGTAACAAGCAACCAAATACATGCTCAACAAGAAAAATGCAACTTAATATCTCAGCCAACACAAAAATGGCAGGAGATACCTTGGGAGGAAGCCTTTTGAGAAGAACCAATAATGTCTGAGAGATTAAATTAGAAAACCGAGGTCCAATTGCAACATACTCCAGTAGCCTGTACTAACAAATGCCAAACGCACTAATTACCAACAGAATGAAGGGACGAACATAATAAAATACTTAAATATTTGGAGAGCTAGAGTTACCTCTCAATGTCATCAAGAATGATAATGCTCAATGGTGACCTATAAGCATCTTCAAATACCTTGACAATTTGAGTACATTTACTGCTTTCACTAAGCCCAATCATTGTTTCAGCTGAGATCTGCCATGAGTAAAAAGTCGAGTTGAGCAAGATGAGAAAGAGAGAGTTCAACTTGAATGAGCAATGTCAGCCTACAAGGATTACTTACTATCTTGACATACGGAAAATCACTGTCAAGCCCAACAGTAGCTGCCAATGTAGTCTTACCACTGTCCAAAAAAGATGAGATTTTAGAAAAATGACCATTATTTTTGAAAGCAAGAAAGTGAGGCACATACCTGCCGCTGGGACCTTCTAGAAGACAAGTAACTAGTGGGCTTCCTCTGCTCACTCTTACTTGTTCAGCCAGTAGCATTGTTCTCTTATATATGTGGTCATGTCGTGCACCACAATCCACCATGCCATTAAGTCTGAAAATGTCGTTCAGTAGGTGAGAGGTGAATCAACTGGTTAGAAAATCCAAATTGAGCACCGTCCAAAATGAGAAACTGTGTAAACTATTTACCGCCAAGCCCAGGTTTACATTGACAAGCTGACAACATTGGTTAAGAGGAAGAATGACATGACATATAATTAATTCTCAGTAGAAAGCAAGCCATTTGCATATATTTGTTCACTTAATGTCATATTGTTGCTGTCTATCCTTCTTGGATGGTTTGGGGGGTGGGAGGGAAGCAGAAGAGGCATCAGAAAAGATATCTTAAATTAGGTTAGTGAAGCCTAGTCACACAAGGTTAGTTAAGCTTAGTCATACGGAAAGTCTATCAGCTGTATAGATGCACCAAAAGCTTCATGCATACCTATACAACATTGTTTTCACTCTAGTTGAGCATATAAACAAATCAATTGCGCATTGCATTTAAGTAGGAATAGAAGTTTGGATTCTTCTGTCCACTGACTCCGCTCTACAGCCATATTACAACCCGGGAGGGGGGAGGGGGAGTATATGATGATAGCCTTTGTTGAACTTGCAGCTCAGGCTATATATACAAAAAAATCTATGGAAAATTCAGAATTCAAGAATCATAAACATTTACAAGCTATTCATTTTAAAGCCCTTCAGTGTACGAAAACACTGAAACTCCATAATTGCGCTTATCAAAACTATCCGAGCAAGGTGGGTCAAGACTTAAGGCTATATACCAAATCTAAAATAAAATGAATGGAAAGAAGTTAAGCTAGATAAACTAGTCTTACCTGCAGCGTTCAAGGTCATCGGTGGAAGCTCCAAATGCTGGTCTAACTTCATAAAGGGCATTCAAAAAGTCATCCATGGTGACTTTGATACTCTCCTCATCCACTGGCTTTGTTAGGTCATCCATGCTTAATTGCCGATTTAAAGCATACGATACTGCACTTTTTGCAACACCTTCAAGCTCTGCACCACTATAATTCTTTGTCCGAGCAGCTGCACTCATAAACCCAAAAAAAGAGAGGAGATTTTACCATACATGCTCTTTGGGCAGAAAAATCTACCACTTGGCAGAAATATTGAGCTGAATACAAGTCTGAAATCCATCTATGTACCACGCATCATAAGTTCATAACAATTGCAGAGGACCATTCTTAACCAAATTTAAAAAAGCATTAAATTTCAAGAACACTGAACCCACTATAATCTGCACCTCCTATAACAGTCTCACTCATACAGGTCATAAGAGAAGGGAACCAATATCTGTTAGTTTACACAGGTGGAACTTAATATTCTGATCACCATCAATTCTCAACTCCTTACAAAACAAATTAACTTCAAAAAAGAAGAGGTACAGGGGGAACAAGAAACAGAAGTAAGAAAATTCACACATCAATAAAATGCTTAAAGAATTTGCTGCCATTAATAGCCTACTGAAGTTACAAAAGGTAACTGCACTGGTTTTATGCTAGTTTATTTTCATTAATTCTGCCATTATTTTTGTCTATTGATTTTATTTCTTACAATCCACAGTAGCACAGAAGGGGCTTACTGAACACTCTTGGGCTATGAAGCATTGACACTCCAAGAGGTCGCCATATCCGTGTCCAACACGCCCGAACATGGGGACACGACAAAAGACGTACGGGACACACCACATTAAATTTTTCCAGGGGGGGCAAGGAGGGACACATAGGGGACGCGGTAGGGGTTAAATATGCAAATTTTTTAATTTCTGGGGGGTAAATGTGTATAGCTTCAACAAAATTGGGTTAAAAGTGTCATATGATGCTTGTTTAAACATATTGATGCTTCATGCTTCTACATTTAACTATGTTTTCACTGGTTTAATATAAATACTACTTATTCATTTATCTTTGCCGTCTGTGTCCATATTTTTCTGGAAATCATGGCTGTGTGTCCCGCGCTACATAGCTCCTGGACAACAATACTAACCGAAATACACACTACCGAATGCCATGAATGTACTAGACAACAAATTTAACATATCTAACAAGCAACATTATCATTCTTATATCGGAAGTGAGAACCAACAATCATTACTTTAAATTTTTTTAACGTAAAGAACATCATAACGGCTGGGCCATCAGTAGAAACTCATTGTTACATAGCGGCATCGCTAAACTGTTTCCTTTTGTTTGCATACAACATATATAGGCTCTATGATACGCCCAATTGAAATTCCTCGCGGCAATACCACTATCAAAACCCAATGTGTAAAGCGAGCATTCTTTATACCAAGTTTCTCATTACCCACATACTACTATCTGTTAGAGCCGTTTACTTCATAAAGTTGAGTTGTTACAGCATGTATAAAAATTATGGGAAGGATAAACGTCCCTTTTCCATCAAGAAAACATGTAAAAGAGAATATAGGGACATCAATGGTTCATCACTGAGTGAAGCATATGGCCAGGCAAGTTGAAGTCTTGAGGCATTCCACAGAAGCCTTGCCAAAGGTATGGCATTAGAAACACCATTCGAAGGTTGGTAAGCACATACTTCAAACAAATTATGGACATGTGGAAAAAAAAAAAAGAATTTAAGGAGGCTTGAATGAGTTCAGTTACTTTGTAAGTTGTAACCACTTTCTTCCTTTGGCGATGGTGGTGGATCTCATAAAGTTCAGAGTTGCCATTTGGGTCAAGAGTAAATTTGATCTTGCTCACTATTCCATTGAATACTTTACGAGTTCCCTCGATGGGATCAGGAGGCATAGACTTTGGCTTTGTTCTCTTTTTGGTAGTAAATTCGGGCAGAGTTTGGGCGGTTTCTCCTACATTCAACTTTCTGTTGAATGTTTTTTTTCTTGTTCTCTCTTTTTGGGAGTAGCTTTTCGCACATGATTGTTTGAGGTTTTCCCTCTTTTGATGCTAAGCTCTCTCTCTCTCGATGTACCCTTATCGAGCTTCTTCAATAAAATTTTCTTTTGATGATCTTAAAAAGAACCACTTGCTCTTAATTTTCTGGGATTCCATGTCTGTATAGATAACTGTATTTGCTATGCACATCCAACAACAAAAAACACTCAAGCACTTATAGATGTTCAGAAGAATTTAAATAAACAACATGTGGGAAGTCATCATGCCAGTGTGAGAACAGACAATTAAAGTGGAAATGGATACAAATAATTGGATAATTTATCATTGCAAATAATATATTGTATTTTTGTAGACTAGATTCACATACCCAGTTCGTGCAAGTTCACGTCAGGAGCAAGAAAAGAATTTTCTTTCATCTTATTTGTGTGAATCTGAAGAATTTGTAAACGACCATTCTCATCAGGAAGGCTTATCTCCACTTGGACTTCCAAACGCCCAGGCCTGAAAAGCAAACAGTCAATATCCTATAAAGGATGAAATAATCTAGCACAAGATCGAAGAGAAAAGCTCTAGAGAAGTCACCTTAAAAGTGCTTCATCAAGTAAATCCTTTCTGTTGGTCATCCCAATCAGCAACACATTGTTCAGAGACTCAACACCGTCTATCTAATATCAAGCAGTTTCCCATCAGTTACAGTTAACTATTATCCTGATTTTAACTTTACTACTCTGTGAAATCTTCCCTATAATTCTACTGAGACAAGTTGAGAAGCAGTTAAACCAACCTTTGTCAGGAGCTGGTTAACAATGCTATCATGAACTCCAGTACCATCTCTAGTTGAACCTCTTGACTGCAATAGCAAAGCAAATAACATATTGAAGAACCAAGTAAACAAACTGTTGACAAATGAGCATCAAGAACCACGATAATTATCATAATTTACAGGGTATTTGTAGTACCCGCAAGACTGAAATTCCTAACAGATACACGGCTCACTAGAACATTCAAACCAATGAAGAGTCAAACGCAAAGTTATCCAAAGCTCCAATAAATTATTAGCATTGAAATATTAATCTCTTCAACAAACTTGGGTATAAATCAAGAAGCCTTTGGTTAATACAAACTCAACAAGAATTTTTCCGAACTGCATTAGAGAGATTTGACCTAACTCGAAACATATGACTTCATACTAACAAGATAAGATAATGATGCTGATGCTGATCATAAGACTTGTCAGTTGTTAGATAAGCTCTCAAAAGTGCTGTCACTGATATAATGTGAAGACTTGGAGAGCTCATACCTTACAGATAGCATCAATTTCATCAAATATGATAACATGTAAGTCGCTTTGATCCCCTGAAAAAAAGAAATGAAAGCACTAGAAGTAAGAGGGAATGACAAAGAAGCAAGAGCGAATGACTAAGTACAATTTTCCAGGCTAGCTCTCTTACCCCGAGTTCTCTGGTCCTGTTCAGCATCAGTAAATAAATCCCTCACATTCTTCTCAGTTTCACCAACAAATTTGCTCAACACTTCAGGCCCATTGACGATCTATAGTATCATAAATACAAGAGAGCGACAGGAAAACTTGCTATTAACAACATATTCCAAGAAAAGATCAATAATATTTAATAAGCTTTGAAACCACCAGACCAAATAAGTGGAATCAACAAGCAGGACCTCAATGAATCTGTGCATTGTGGCATGCAATGCTTAACTTCAACTTGCTACTCAAATCAACAAACACCAAATAACATCTCAAACGGATGAACTAACCAAATAAGTGCTTCACTTGTATACCTTTGGATCCTTCCCATTTAACATTTTCCCAATCTGGCGAGCCATTAAAGTCTTCCCTGTACCAGGTGGCCCGTAAAGCAGCATTCCCTTCACATGCTTGATGCCCAACCTGAAACATAAATTTGTTTCCATGACAAAAACATGCTACTAATAGCATTTATTATATATAATTCAAAACCAGGCTGGATAATCATGAAATTATAGATGAAGAAACAGTACTTATTAGTCACATGTGGCGGAAAAACTCTTGAGGCGAAAGCTCTTCGAAATATATCTGCAAACTCTGCACTTAAACCACCTATACCTAGTGATTCAAGATTAAACTCTTTCTGCCTAAAGATGTTGCTGCTAGCAGCTTCACGCTGGTTGATAATCTGCATAAAAAGTCAGTTGAATAGGATGAACCCGCACATTTCTGGGTCTAAGATAATGCAAAGCAATCATTGCGGACAAGCGTAATCAAACAAAAAATGGGAAACAAGCCAGGCATGCAAGCACACAAGCATCAGCGATCAAATTATTCTAATTAAAGCAAGGCTAATTAGGAATCCAGCAAGTTCATTGCAAGGATGACGCAGTAGTTACCTTTATTCCACTGGCATTTGAAGCTTCAAAGACAATATATGTCTCGGTTGAAATCATCCCTCTTTCAATACTCTTTGATTTTTCTTGCCCCTCTAAAACAGCCTGATTAACCGTGGAAATAAAACCATTGCCATGATACTCGAATGTAAACTTCTGTCCGGTTGTCATAACCTGGATTACAAATAGACCTCAAATTCAATTTCCAAAAGAAAAAAATCAGAATTTCCAAAAAGAATCTAATCAACGCATATCAATCACAAAAACCAACACCATATAGATCGAAACACTGCATCTCCGTCACTTTCCACTTTCCCCTTTTTTTACTTTTTCCTTCTTTTTTTTTCCCTAGAGTCGTTTTCTATTCTATCATTCACATTGTTTCCTGTCGGAGGTTCATGAATTATCTCATGGAGGTTTATAGAATCATTTTCTTTTTAAGTTTTGCTTGATTTATATATTTCTATCAATTTATCTTAAATAATAAATAGCTCAATCTATCTCCATCTCTAAATAATAAATCTATCACTCTCTCTCTCTCTCTAAATAATAAGAGTTTATATTTTTTACTTTTTCTTTTTAAAACTGGAATGACTTTAGTTAAAGCATCCAACTCAAAACCAATTGGCAATAAGTGGAGAGGCCTCCTAGGCTTATATACTAGTTTTGGAGGTTATAATTAACCAATGTGGGACGAGCTCTAACACTCCTCCGTATGTGCAACCCCTGACTCGCAAGAGGAGGGAGGGGGGGTGTTTTTAGTTTAAACAAAGGATCCATAACATTGGGATCATAATGAAACAAGGTGCATTTATGGTACGAACGACAAGGCAATCAATCAAGAGAGTCTTGTCCAAAAGCCTCCTAAAGCCTAACTCTGATACCATGTTAAAGCATCCAACTCAAAGCCAATTGGCAACGAGTGGAGAGGCTGCCCGGGCTCATATACTAGTTTTCGAGGTTATAATTTAACCAATGTGGAACAAGCTCTAACAACTTTCATAATCTTTAGATAGTCCTTTTTATTATTTTTTTTTTATTATTTTTTGAGATTTAGGTTTTCATGAGGCCGATCTTGAGCCGCCATTCAACAATGAATAACCTCAATTGCCTTTGGAAGACTCACTTTCGCTACGGCTCCGGTAGGTTCCACTAAAAGATGCAATCGAATAAGTGAAATAGATAAAGGAGATTCATCACAAAATATTCCTCCGGTGGGTTCCTCTTTGCTTGATGTGGCTTATTTGGTGAGAGAGAAATTTGAGATGTTTTGAAGGAGTCGAAAATTCATTGGTTAGACTTAAAAGTTTCTGGTGAATAGCTTGTATAGCTGGGAGAAAAGAGAATGTAATCCATCTCTTGATCAGATTTTCGGCCTTTTTGTTTTTTTATATGGGTGGCATTCCCTTAATGCCTCGTTGCTAATATAATTATTTACTTGTCAAAAAAAAATCTAGATCCCACTATACCCAATGGCAGATAGCTCCCGCGGGGGGAGGGGTGCAGGATGGGAACTGAGTTCCTAACAGGTTCTATTCAAAGTTTCAAACATTATCCCCATTAGCCTCATAGAAAGATTGCGTGCAATATTCAACGTAGTTTTCAAAATACACGTTCTGGAAAGTATTCTCTCCATATACCAATCACAGGCCACGACTTAGATCATATCATATTTGAATCAAACAGGAAACAAAGTTTCGCATCCCTCAAAATTAAATTTCTTACAGGGGTTGTATAAGGCCCCATGTAGGGTTGCAAACAAACCGAGCCGAGCTCGGCTTGACTCGTTTACTAAACGAGCAAAGCTCGAGCTCAAGTTTTAGACTCGTTTACTAAACGAGCTGAGCTCGAACACTATAAAGCTTGGCTCGTTTGCAGCGCAAGTCCCATGGAAGCATTAAACAAAGGATTCAGAATAAGACTAATTTGATACTTCATTCCATGAGACAACATGAGAAAAGCCATGGAAAGTCTATTGGTCAGATTACCATTAGCATATAGTGACCTTCACACAGAAGAAAGCATACCAATATGGTTGATAACAAAGGAAACCAACATGCAGTTCTTACCTGGTTGATAAATCTCTTCCGAATCTGCTGAGCCAACGAAACAGCATCAACCTGCCGAACAAAGATATTCAGTTACTCCTTGGGCAGAAAGCACAATAATTGCGACACGAGTAATTCATGTCCAATCCAAGCATAAACCAGGCAACCAGATGAGTCAAATTGCTTTCAACTATCAGAGCAGTATAAATAAGTAGTGCAATCAAAGCATCCAAAACAACGCGTGAATGCCATACCTGCTCATCTTTTGCTCCTCTCTTTACAAACTCTAATTCAAGAGTAAGAAGTGCTAGGTTGAAGTCCTCAGGTGGAACGAATCTAGATTGATTATCACCATGAAACATTTAAAATTTGGGTAGACCAAGAAAAAAGGATCAAAAAATTATTTGCTTTGACTTCAGAGGAAAAAATCAACCTGCTTATAGATACTGAGTCCCCAGAAGATACTTTTGCATGTCGACGTTGGATCGCGTTGAGGGCAATGTTGCCATTAGGTATGCTTTCATGTGATGTAACTTTCTGTTAAGGCTACAATACACTGCAAGCTATCCAAGGACATTTAAACGAGAAGGGCATCAATGCCTAATCTTTCTAACACATCGCCATTGTATATGCTATGGCACCTAGTTTATAACATAGAACCATCCATCTTCATGGACCCTTTTTTTTTTTTTTTAAACTATTCATGGACAATCAGAAATGCATAAATTGCAACTACAAACATGTGAAACCATGTTAGAAAACAATTGCACAATACTAGGAAGCATGAAAATGGCTACTGCCCTGTATGTATTCCCACACGTGTAGAACACTAACTAGTTGGATGTGCACCCAAAAAAATGTGTAGGGTCCCGGAGCATGTGTCTACGGCTTCAACATATTAACACGAATTTAAAGTCTTATTACAAATTTGGCGATGAAAATTCGAGGCTAAAAATCAAAACAAAAATGAGAAAAATGAAGTATTACGAGTATAAATCCCAACCCTAGACCTCTCAATAGGAAAATTGGACACCAAGACACAATAAATAAATCACATAAATTCAATACAGATTCAGGTTTCTTTTCATTGGAACTGAGAATGCAAATTCACTTGGAAGTTGAAGCTATAAAACCAACCACGCGTCTGGGAGTCCAGAAAATGACTGGGTCGCTAATACTCCACTAATCCTCTGAGCTTAACAAGTTCAGCAGGAAGCGCTACTTGAAGATTTGTACGCACTTCTAACTACAATTCTTTTGCATTTTCGGTTAAGATAAACAAAACATCCAATAATTTCGCAAACAAGTGGCCAAGAAAATGACAACTAATTTCCAGAACGCATCGCCAAATACTGCCAGAAAAGACCAAATCAGAATTCACTCCAATCAAAGACCGCGGTAAAAAGTAAAAACGACAAACCCCGAATGTTGTATAATCATGAATTTTAGCGGGTTGGAATGTTTTTGAAAGACTCTTTCATGCTCGCGCACGCGCATTATGTGACTCAGCTTCAAACTAGTACTATTCTTATTGCGTTTTCCGGTTGAAAAACAAGAAGACATGGAGTAATTCACAACTCACTGGCCAAAAAAGCAACAACTAGTTTCCGGAACTCTGAATGCAAAGTTGGTACATTGGATCAAGCACTTGTTGTTATCGGATTGAGCTCATCTTCGGCAGGACAACTCAAAAAAAGTGTTTTAAAATTAACGAACGGTTACCAAATCAGAATTCACTTCAATCGAAGACAGCTAAAACAATTCAAACACGAAAGCGTAGACATATGACTAAGTAAAGAGGATATGATATTGACAAGACGAACGAATTGCCGACGAGAGCGAAGGCGTGCTTCGATCCGGCGACGGAGAAGGTCCGGAGATCCGAGGGCGAGCAGAAGGCGAAGTTGGAGTACGCGAGGTCTTTGGCCGGCGTGTTGGTGACGATCATCGTCGCCATCGATCCGAACCCCGATGATGATCTCCCCGCCATTTCTGGAAGATCGATGAAAGCTTCGAATTTTTTTTTTTTTTTTTCCCCGTGCGGTTTGGTTGGAAGGGTCTGAGAGATGGCGGTGAAATTACGGGTGTTTATTCACGGCTGAGCCGGTGGACGGGTGGAGGCCCGAGGCTGGATGCAGGTGTGAGAAAATAAAATAAAAAAAAAAATTCGATCGCTTGTTTTGAAAATTTAACGAATTTTCGAAGATTTTTTTCAAACTTATTTTATTTAGAAGACAAGTTAATTTGAGATGAGCTTCAATTGAACTACACATGAATTGATCTCGAGCGACTTGAATTTTTTTTTGTTTTTCATAAACCGAATGAGTCTGAGTGATCCTCCTTTTATTCCTAAATAAATATTCGATCCACAAATCTATGTCTTTAAAAATATGTATTTTTTTAGAATTTAAATAGGGATCTTATCCAATAGATATACTTATGTACTAATCTTAGTAGGTTTAAAAACTTATATTGTCCTCCTAAAATTTAAATAATACCAATTTCACCATTCATGATTGTTTTACTATTTTTTTAGTTAATTATATTTAAAGGGATTATATCCCATAACTACTGGACCAAAAAATTTGGGGAAAGTCCTGTTTTCAGTAAAAAAACAAAAAAGGAGGGGGAGGGTGGGGGGGGGGGGGGGATTTTACTAAGATATTAGGAACCAAGTATATCCCAAATTTATTCACCCCATCTTCCCCATTTCAAAACAGAAAAAGTGAGGAAACTGAGAATAGCACGACAGGTCCCGTTACCTCTCCTCCGTTCGTCTGTTTACAGTGAGTTCCGGCAAGGGAAATCATCGGCGAAGACGAAAAAATAAAAAGAGGAAAAGTGTATGTGTTTGATTTAGTTAGAACCTGATAAAAGTATAAATATATTCATAAATACATGTAACCGTATAGAGTCCCTTTTTTTCTCAGCCCTCTCATTTCCAAAGGCCATTGGAGAGGCTTCACCACTTTCCTTGAGCCCGTTTATATAATGGAACTGCCATACATATACATTTTGAGTCTAATTTAACCTAGGCCCAGAATTGCATACATATTTGATGTAATGTATATCGCAAAAAGTTTATGCAAGGCCTAAAGTGTAATTGGAAAGTTATTAAACGTTTTCATATCAATCCCCTTTAATTGTCGCCTTTGTTTCTTGATCTCTTGAGTAATAACAAGTTTCTAAATTTGTGTCTGTGTTCGATTTAATTAGAACTTGATAAGAGTATAAATATCCTTAAGTTCGTATAACTGTATTCGAGTCTTAAGGCTTTAATACATATCTAATGGTCCAAGTGGGCCGAGCTTGTGATATATAATTCAGGCTCAAAATTACCATATTAAGTCCATATTATTAGTTTTGAGGGCTTAAATTAAAAAAAAATATATCAAGTTGGTTTAAACAACACTAAATGACATCCAACACCACCCTCACTTCTATCATCGTCCTATCTCTAACACTATTCTATTTGAAATAATAATTCTGTCTTCTTCTATCATTGACTTAGGGGGTGTTCGGACAAATAAACCAAAATGGCTTATTTTTTTGTCCTTATTCAAATTTTTTTCGTATCACTTGGCTTATTGTCATTTTTTTGGGGATTATTGCATTCTCACGACAAGAGGAATCTAAAAAGTAAAAAATTTTGACCGAAATTCATGAATAAAGACGAAAGTAAATCAATAAGTCAATTTTTTCGTCTTTATTAAAAAAAAATTGGATTTCGGTCAAAAAATTTTACTTTTTAGATTCCTCTTGTCGTGAGGATGCAATAATCTCCAAAAAAATAACAATAAGCCAAGTGATACAAAAAAATTTTGAACAAGGACAAAAAATAAGCCACTGTGGCTTATTTGTCCGAACGGGCCCTTATCCTGCTTTTGATTTTACTGGAATTTCAACTGTACTGCTCGAATTGGCCTCTTGGGGATCCCATGTGGTGAGCGTGAGACTATGGGGCTGTTTGATAAAACTGAAAACTGAAAGCTGAAAGCTGAAAAATTAAGTACTGAAAACTGAATGCTAAAATTTTTAAGCTGAAAAGCTGTTTGATAAATATATTAAGTACTGAATTAAAAAAGTGATGAATTAATTTTTTTCCAATTCTATCTTAATTTACTAACGGTCACAATATACTTTTGGTAATGGTGGTGGAGTGGTGGTGGGGGAGTGGTGGAGGTAGTAGGAGTGCTGGTAGTGGTGGTGGTGGTGTAGTGCTGGTAGTGGTGGTGGAGTGGCGGTGGTGGTGATGGTGGTGGAGTGGTGGAGGTGGTGGTAGGAGCGGTGGTGTGTGGTGGTGCAATGATGGTAGTGGTGGAGTGGTGGTGGTGATGTGGTGGTGGTGGTGGTGGTGGTGTAGTGATGGTAGTGGTGGGGGAGTGGCGGTGGTGGTGGTGGTGGTGGAGCGGTGGTGGTGGTGGTAGGAGCGGTGGTGTAGTGATGGTAGTGGTGGTGGTTGTGGTGGAGTTGTGGTGGTGGTGGAGTGGTAGAGCTGATGTGGTGGTGGTGGTGGTGGAGCTGGTGGTGGTGGTGGTAGTGGAGGAAGAGGTGGTGGTGGAGTTGTTGGTGGTGATGTGGTGGTGGTGGTGGTAGTGGAGGGAGTGGTGGTGGTGGTGATGTGGTGGAGGAGAAATGGTGATAGTGGAGGTGGTGGTGGTGGAGTGGTGGAGTGGTGGAGGTGGTGGTAGTGGTGGAGGTGTTGGTGGAAGTGGTTGTGGTGGTGGTATGACGGTTGAATGTAAGTACACAAAAATTCAGTCAGAATTAAGTAGCTCAAAGCTACTTAATTTTTTTCAACTTTTTAGCCTATATTTTAAGTGGTACTTAATTTGTTAAGTAATATGAAATGTGGTTATCAAACCTACTGAATCACTTATTACTTAATTGATTCAGTATTAAGTGCTGAATTTAGGTTATCAAACAAGCCCTATGTCATTGTAATGTGTGACCATACCTTCAAGCTGCTAACTAGTATGGATTAGAATTTATACGTTGAAAAGTCTAATAAAACAGAGTAGCACTATTGGTACCGACGGGTCGGTACCGAAATCGTACATCGGGCCGTCTTCGGCCACCGGATGGCTGATCCGAGCCGTCTAAAAATTCTATAAAAAAATAACGAAGGGCTCGCTTGGGAATTAGCGGATTCCAAGATGTATAGAGTGCTTAATCCGAGCACCCCTTTTTCATATATATATGCATATAGATCGGCCGTCCGGTAGCCGAAGACGGCCCGACGCGGCCATCCCTACGATTTCGGTACCGACCCCGTCGATACTAATATCATTTTCGAATAAAATACGGGGTGAAAAGTATAATAAACAAGTACTACTAGTACTATTCAAAGACCTTTTATCTTCATCCACACGTGGCATCCACAGAGGTAGTGGGAACCACTGGCCCGGGCCCCTCGACCCTAGAAACACGTCCGCGATTTAAACGGCCACGATCAAGCGTGCCCCATCTTTTATCCCCATCATTACCGTCGCCGCCCTTCGACTTGCAAATTCAGATCATCCAATGACCCAGAAAACAAACCACAGATCCACCGTGCCAAAAAAGGAAAAAAAACAAATGTTCGACAACTTTCGAGGCCGGGTCGGCTAGGCCGCGACGAAGAAATCTCTTGTTAATCTGCCAATTCTAGTGTGAATGCCCCTTATAATTCGAACCCAGAGAAGCTCTGATTATAATTCGATGCACGTGTAAGCCAGGCAGCCAGCCCTACTTGAAACAAAAAGAAAATGAGAAAAATAAAAAAAAGTGATTTTGTCCCTTTTTATGTCTTTATTAAATAATTTATTTTGTTAAAAGAATGAAGCGATATTAAGCAAGGGACAAAATCAATTTCCCAAAATAAAATGCCTAGCAGTTAATTCGCTACCCTTCGCAGTCGCTTGTCTATCAGTACTTAAACTAGTAGTCAGGAAGTGAGGAAAAGGGAGAAAGATTCTCTCTTGCTATGAAAAATTCTCTATCTAGATGGATAAACAGTCTCCCAAAAAAACACACAATCTTTCTCTATTCGCAGATAATTTAGATGGAGACGTAAACGAAGCGTTTCCCTAATCAGTCGCCAGAAGACGATCGAACCGGGAACAAACACCCCCCCTCCCCCCCCAAAAAAAAAAAAAGCCCTAGGTTTTCTCGATCGGCGATGGAGCCGCAGCAGCTCACCAGATACATCCCTCAGCAATCTAAGTGACTCTCTCTCTCTCTCTCTCTATGCTTTCTCTCTCATTTGATATATGCATGCGTTTGTATATGTGCGATTTTGATCGGCAATCGGTGCAGGAAAAGAGTGTTCCCTGAGAGTAGTTCGTCGTATATGGATCAGGAGGTGGTTGAAATCTCTCCACCCTCGTCGTGGAGTTCGAAACCCAGATTGCTCAAGCAAAAGGAGGTAAAAAAATCGATGCTTTGACATTAGGCGTGTATGTATATATTGTCTGATCGGTCGTATGCATTTGATTAGCGGCATGCAGTGATTAGGGGTTTTAAATGGGGAATGTGGTTAGTCAATAGTTCGATTGATTACTTGTGAGTGTTTTTTCGGCTTGTTTTATTCAAGTGGTGTGCTATTGTTTTCGGGTTATGTTCGTGTAATCACCTGAAAAAGGTTATTGCTATGTAGAACTCGTTTAAGTTTGGTTGGAATTAACCTTCTTGAAGTGTAGAGACTAGAGACCTTAACAGTCCTGTGTTTTTGTTGTTTATGCCTTGCTTAAAGCAAACATTGGAACGACTGGGTTCATTTTGAAGAATTTGTGAGTACGGAAAACAGATACCAGTGTCTCGTCTAATGCATGTCATCTGTTCATTTATTAAGGTATGGTAGGTCGTTATGCTGCTGGCCTGTTTTGATTTTGCTGATGTCGGTCTCCTGTATTAATTTGGAGGGTTAGGGTTCAAAGGCAGGCTTGTTATTTTGTATCGCTCGTAAGTGTCTGCCCTTTCGTAGCTCCATCTATTGTCTTGAGGAGGAGGGTTGCAAACCACAGTTTGAAAAAGCAAGTGCGCCATGTTAATGTGCCTTGGACAATCTAAATCTCAGTCAGGTGCTGATGAGCTCATTGAACAATCCGTATGACTGTGAGCCCTCACAAACTAGGCACAACGACCCAATTATCAGGGGTGTGCTCTACCATTGAGTTAGTCGAGTTCTCACTGGGGGCTGGCTATGCCAAAGCGAGAGAAACCCCATCGGCCCATCCCTCTCTTTTTTTAGGAGTTTTTATAACTTATAGCTGTTGAGAACGATGTAGAGTCATGTTGTTTGTCATGGTGTCGAGTTTCAGGAGATCTGTTATTCAGGCTATTTTTTTTGATATATGGCTTAGGAGAATGATGTAAGTTGGTGGCAGTCAAGCTATCTGGCAACTTAACATGGAAGGATGTGGCAAAGATTGTCATTGACAGAAAGAAAGATGTTAGACCATTTCACAATTGACAGTATATTGGCTTTGCGTGCTCTGAAGACAGTAAGAAATTGGTTTCTTGCCTTTATAGGAGTATGAAGATGGGCTTTTGGAATCTATGACCCGCTAATAGGGCATTCTAAAGTTTAGAATGAAAGTGGGTATGTTGGCAATTCAATTCAAGAAATGTTGTACAGCTATAGACAAAATGCACTTTTCCTTCCGTCAAGATGATTTATTATCTTGTATGTTAGTATTCAGGATTTGTGTGTGGTAAGACTAACATGTCTAGAGCTGGAATGTGAGCTAGAACATGAAGGGGGCATAGAAATTAGGGTTAGTTGACTAATTGGGATATTCGAAGAAGCACATATAAGGACTGGGGACATAGGCATATGATCTCTGTAAAGAATGTTTACGCGTATACATCGATGTCAATATATAAAACCAAGCATACGTCAATCCAATTGCTGATGAAAAACATGAAATAACACGTGACAAAGGTGGTTGATGCTAATCTTCTGCTGGAGGAGATACAGTATCACGAGTGTCAAAGGTGGATTGATCTATTGGGCTGTCCAATTTTTGCGATTACAGTGCGGGTTTTCAGCATAGCTTGATTAAGTTCTTCAGAGGTACCATAAATAATTTCTTAAAAACAAATGAAAGGATCTTAAAAAGGGCCCTAGTAGTAAAATTTTGAGATTGTGTAGTACTTGGGCCTTGCACTCTTGCTTGTTTAAAGGTGTGGCTTGGTTGGGGCTATGTGGGGCCCTTATCTTGGCTATCACAGTTTCTAAGTGAAATAGAATTTGAGGGTTTATAGCTGAGGAAGTAGGACTGATGGACGAGCCAAGCAGTGAATTGTTCAAGCTTGGTTTGAAAACATAATAGAGATTAAAAAGCACGTTCAATTTTGATTGTTGAGTAGGCACGTCAATCTCAAACGAGCTTTAAATGAGCCGATCTCGAATAATATGAGTTTTTGAACAGCATAAAAGTAGTAGCTTGTTAAAGATTGGTTTGGGAAGTTTAATGAGCTTCATGTAATGTTCAAGTTTGGGTTGTCTTAGTCTATGACTATCTATACCAAACTGATATTGAATTAGTATTTAACAAACAAACACGAGCTCAAACTTGAACTCAAGTAGCCTGGTCCATTTATCAGCCCTAAGAAGAAGAGATGAAGATAAGTTTAATGTGGCAAATCGATAGATGAGCTTATTCAACCTTGATTTTGTATATGCATGATCATTACAACTAGTAGGGGTGGTCGGGTTTGGTCGGTTTTGTGCTCAGTCTGTCACTCCATCTGAACCATTTGGGTTCAAGAAAGCGTCACTCGCAGCTGACCGAATGAGTCCTTGAAATCGCAGCTATCGGATCAGGTGGGTACGGGTCAGATTTAGTTGGTTTGATCGGGTAGCCTTGTTCTCTCTGCCCTTTCGCATTCGTTTTGAATCTCACGTTGAGAAGAGAGAGAAAGGAGATATGTTATTGTCCATAGAACTATAGAAGACCCATCGACTTTGTCTTTATCTTTGTTGTTTGTAGGAGACTCAGCGAGATGAGAGAGCATGAATCTTCCATTTGTAATCAGAGACCTTCAATCTTCAATGCCATCTTTGTTGTTTGTCGGAGTCTCAGAGAGAGAATATTGGGTTTAAGAGGAGAGAGAAAAAAGCTTTTAGAGATGTAGAACATTGCAGGTTTTTGATACTTTCAAAGTTTTAATTTATCATCAATCTTCATTTTTGTCTTTGCTGTTCCTTGGAGTCTCTGAGAAAGAGAGATATTGCGTTCAAGGTAGGAGAGAGAAAAACTTTTAGATTTGTTGGACATTTCAGGCTTTTATTACTTCCAATGCTTTAATTTATTGTATATTTTGAGTACCCATGGATGAGCGCCACATATACAAAGAGATAAGGAGATATAAAGTAACCAAATTTTGCAATCTCAGAAGACAACACATGTAGCAGCCTAGTTTTTGTGTATAGCATATAATAATCTGACGGTTAGTATGGTCGAAAAATGAGACCTTCACCCCTACACCTGATGTAGACCGAAACTTGAAACAAAATTAATGTTCAGACCCAGTACCAACTGTATGGCTGATCGATACCGTCAGTGATGCAACAGGTCAGACCGGAATGGCACTAAGGTTGAAATAACTCAGAGATAAGACTCTACATTCCCCCTCAAGCTAGAGCATAGGGATGAAACATGCCCGATTGTTAAATGTAGACCTATAAACGTCTTAATGTGCTTCTTCTAGCGTTCTAACACCCTTCAGCCAACAACCATATAGCTGACGACAGAGCCTAGAATCACCATTGCCTATAGAGAATGAGGCGCAAGATATTTCTAGCAACCGTAATACATGAAAGGGAGATTGCTACCGCAACTATATGACATAGGAGTATGTCTATCAGACATAGTTGTAAGCGGTAGCGTTCAGACATGTGAACCATGCATAGCTAAATTAGATATAAGGGGGCAGTTGTGGGTGGGTTGTTTTGCCGAGAACCATACAAATCAAACTGAGTTTGCTGATTGTTTGGGTCTTTTCTACACCACTGGTCTAGTGCTTTCTTCTTCTGAGTTATTTCTCAAGCTTTGTCCGGTGCTTTACTCCTTTGGCTGCTTGTTGGTAAACTCATTGTTGAGGGGATTTTGTTTTTTCAGCATTGGCTTCGTTTAATTATGTATGTAACTGATATCGAGTGGTCTGCTGAAAGGATTGTGTGCTGAAAATTTGTAGTGTACACAAATATTGTGTTTGACCAAGAAACTGTTATCATGCAGATAATTCAACACGAAGTAATTGATATAGACATGGATGAAGATTCGGATGATATTATGTTCATTGATGAGAAAATTGGCGCAAATAACAAACGAAAGGTAATTCAAATGTTTTTGGTCTTTATTTCAGTAATCAAGAGTTTTTTTTTTTTTGTTCCCAGTTAAATATCCTAGCTAATCTTTGGTTCTCCTCTTTGCAATAGTTATTCCTTGTTTTTTGATTATGATGCTGAGTTATACCTTAGCCGACCCCAATTGATTGGGACATAAGGCTCAGTTTGGTTTGGTATGCTGAGTTATACCTTCTTCCCCACTTTTAGGAAGCTTTGGCCATTTCTTCTGGATCAGTGGCTGGAGTTGAGTCTTCTAAGAAGAGCTCTGTCTCAGTTCTGGATACTTCTCTTAATCTAGAAGGTTTCAGTAACGATTTTTCTTATTCCTATGATGATTATATGGATAGCGTAAATTATGTACAGAATGATGACAATTATGCGGTTCTGCAAGCCCATTTTGATACCATAGATATTCCTCCTGGAGTTGAGGCTCCGATTCCTTGGTTCTCTAATCCTACCCCGAATGAAAAGAATAGTGCTGCTATGAAGAGTTCAAATTGTTGGACAGACTCGTCTCATTCTTGGGGTTTGCCTGAACCTGCGAAGCCTGGAAAAACGTCAGCTTCCTTGAGCAGTTCAAGTTTGAAAACCCGTATGAACACTCGGAGTCAACCTAGGTGGGTGCCTGTGCCTCCATCTTCATCCTATGCTGAATCTGCTCAGAATAAGAAGAAATCAGCTGCTTCAACTAGTTTGACTTCTGGGAAATCTCAAATGGAGAGGGCTACTGCAAATTTTCCAAGTCGATTTAAATCCATTATGGAATATAGTAAGAAGAAACTCTCTCTTTCTGGCAGTAACTATGCTTCAAATAGCCGATTGGACGCTATGCAGCCGCCCTCTGGAATGGAATCTTTTCAGGGGCCTTATCTTCGCAGCAGACGTAATAAGCCAGTTGATAATGGTGATGTAATTGATGCAAAGTTTCCCGCAAAGGACACAATGAGTCTTCCTCCTGGAGTAGATCCATATATGTCTGGGTGGCAACGCTATGATGGGTTTATGGACAAACCGTCTCCAATGGGTAGTGGTATCCATAATTCATCACATAGTCCTTTCACTTCTGGGGAAGCATTTTATGCCCCCTGGGTCGAGGATTTTGCTTACAGTCAAATGAGTCCAACTGCTGCTGGGAAAGAATTTTATGGCCCGTGGGTCCAGAATCTTGCTAATAGTCAAAAGAGTCCAACTGCTGCTGGGAAAGAGTCGTATGCCTCCTGGGTCCAGGATCTTGCTTCCAGTCAAGAGAGTCCAACTGCTGCTGGGAAAGAGTCGTATGCCCCCTGGGTCCAGGATCTTGCTACCAGTCAAGAGAGTCCAACTGCTGCTGGAAGTTCAACAGTGCCACCTGTTGCAACCTCTCCAACTGAGAGTCATGGTAATGATGATGATATTCTGAAGAAGTTCCAACTTTTTAAAAAGTTTGATATGGTTCAAGATCATTCTGACCATTATCATTCTTCCAAAGGTTCTTCATCAAAGCAGGTTCGCCCATTTGAAAAGATACATTCCTTTGTTTTGATTTTTTTTATCTATAAAACGTAACCTTGTTTGGGTAAAGAATGCTAGAGGTAGTTATCTCGCCAGTCTTACTCTTACCCATCCTACCAGCTTTGATTAAGAGTAACAGTCACTGGGTGATTTTCTTTGCGTTCTTGGTTGTTACTTTCTTTTGACAGCCCTCAAAGAGTTGGGCAAAGAAAATACAGGATGAGTGGAGGATCCTGGAGAAAGATTTGCCAGGCAAGTTAATATGATTTGTTCTCCTAGTAATCAACTATTTCACCTGATTTTGTGGCCGTTCCTTGTCATTGAACCTTTATTGTTGTTTTTGGTGAACAAATTTATACGAAACTTTACTTGGATGCGGTCAGAGCCCTGGTGGTTTGCTTTAGTGGTGCCACTCCCTGCTTTTTTCCCCTGGGGGTTGCCATTTTTGCCCAGCCTTTTTGTGCAAGATCACCTGTTTTCAATTTTTTTACTTGTAGTTTCACACTTGTCTCTTGCTTTCTGTTGCACAGACACGATATTTGTCAGGGTTTATGAATCAAGGATGGACCTTTTGAGAGCGGTAATTGTAGGAGCTGAGGGGACTCCCTACCATGATGGTCTCTTCTTCTTTGATATTTTCTTCCCAGCCGGGTATCCAAGTGTCCCTCCGGTATTTTATGCTTCTTAATGTGTGCTAGTACTTTTGGTTGCATACTTTGTTGTATATTGTAGTATGTGGAAACTTTATATCCAACCCCAAAACTAAAGCTTTTAAGTGGACAGTTCCCATCATTATTGAGTGATCACCCATTACATACCGAAGTAATGTGGGATTGTACTTCCTTAACATGCCCCCTCACGTGCAGCCTGTTTTGAGGTCTGTCACGTGCAGCCTCTTTTTGGGTCTATCATTGTGCAGCCTTTTTTGTTGGGTCTATCATTGTGGTGGGGTGTGGATTGTGAATTTTTAAAATGTGGGGTGGAATGGCCCCCGCTCTGCGACCATGTGGAAACTTTATATCCAACCTCAAAGCTTAAGCTTTTAAGTGGAGAGGTCCCAAAATTATATTAAGTGATCACCCATTCCGTACAAAGCGATATGGGATTGTATTTCCTTAACATAGTCCTAACGACAAGGGAACTGCTTGTGGCAGCTTGTGCACTACCATGCTGGTGGTCTTCGACTCAACCCAAATTTGTACGCCTGTGGAAAAGTATGCCTGAGTCTTCTCAATACCTGGAGCGGTAGCCAGAATGAAAAGTGGATCCCCGGTGTATCAACCATGCTACAAGTTCTGGTGTCTATACAGGCTCTGATTCTGAATGAAAAGCCCTACTTCAATGAACCTGGTTTTGCACATTCGAGTGGGACTCCTAGTGGAGAAAAGAGCTCCCAGAGCTATAATGAAACTACGCTGATTCTGTCACTGAAAACAATGGTTTATACCATGAAGAAGCCACCAAAGGTACTGCTGTTGCCCCTGCTTACTGCACATAGTTTGAGTTTGTTATGATCCATTTGCTTTCTGCAATTCTCGGTTAGACCCTCCCTGATAGTTGTGTAATCATGCATGCTCATGGTGTTTGTCTAAAAAGATTCCAAGGACAAATGGTTTTATCATTGGACGAAGCAAGATTGTAGTCTTTAGAAGAAGTTTAGTCTCAAGGTCCTTTTGCACTTGACCAGAACACTTTGGATGATATTGATAATCGGTGGCACTGACATTATGAGAACTTTGAGAGAATAAGTTTAAACAAACCACCATATGTTGGGTCATTTTTGTTTGACTCAAAACCAATACACTGGCTTTTGAAGCCTGCCAAACAAAGCCACGAAATGTTCATTATGTGATTGGTAGTTTTTTCTTTGTTTTATTGTCTTTCCTTTCATTAAGAGACAGCATCATAGGGACAATAAGACAATTCTTCATCTCACTTTTTTTTTTTTTTTGAAGAGAGTTAATAATATTTTATAGATTGAAATTTGGCATGCTTGATCAAAATAGCAAGAAAATTCGTTTTTGTGAGATATGGACGACGGAATTATTATGAAAAAACTCTCAATTTAGTTTTATGAAATATGGTGACAAAAAGTTGTGGAAGGGTGCAGGACTTCTGGTAGACTTGTTACGATATTTTTCCTACCCTCAACTGTATCCCGACATTCTATTACCATCTTATACATAAGGTATTACTTTTGCGGGATTAGCCCTCTCATTTGAGTTGATGCATGTCTTGTTGGTTTTGAAAAAATTGGTGAAATAAAATAAATTGCGCTAGCTGATGTCCTGTGTAGAATTCAATGGCTGTGTAATATGAGGATTTTTCATGCTCTCAGAATCCAACATCATTTTTATTTTATTTTGGGTGCAGCATTTCGAGGACTTGGTTCTTGGACATTTCTGCAAGCATGCTCAAGATATTTTGGCAGCATGTAAAGCATATATGGAAGGTGTTCAAGTGGGATGTCTGGCCGGGGGAGGTGTTCAGGATGTTGATGCAGGTAGCAAGAGCTGCTCAACACTGTTCAAGAGTAATTTGGCTAAGTACATCACAGTGCTTGTTCAGACATTTTCACTAATTGGGGCAAAGGATTGCGAGAAGTTCCTTTCCCTTGCCAAGAAGGGATCCCCAGACTTGCCTCGTAATTATTACTGATCTCCCATGAAAAAGCAATTTTGGGACTTCAGTTATTGTTTTGGATGTAAGACATTTATGGGAATTAGGTTTCAAGTTTTTTGTCCAGTACTTAGGCCTAAAACAGTGGGGTTTGTAGCCTAGGATGGCTCAGTATATGTAAATCAGGATTATGTAAATAGGTGAATAGGTGGTGATAAGATAATGATATGAATGGTGTTTACAGCTTAATTCTGTTATCTTTATTTGTTGGTAAGATGGAAGAGCTCTCCTTATGTGAATATCGCCCATTATAGTTGTAGAATCTGCAGTTTCATTCTCTGCCCAAGATAGTGTTTGGATATGGATTTGGGAGGGATTTATCAACGAGATGAATTTTCTGGAGAAATTAAAAGAAAGTTTATCTTCTGTTACAAGTTCGGATTCAGCTCACCTCCGGACCCTTCTCTCCGTCAAACCCTTTCCAAAAGTACAATCATTCTAATATCACATTCATTTACACATCTAATTATACACTTACACTCACAATAAGGATGGAGCCCGCACACATTACACACCCGGTGTGTATGGGTGGATGTGTGGGCTCCATCATTATTGTGAGTGTTTGTTGTGAGTGTGTGTAAATGGGCGTGGTGTTAAAATTTTCCTTTACCGTAATTGGATGGGTTACCCGAACTATTTACAAAGTGACACGTGTCTTTCGTTAGATCTCTCTAGAACCCCAAAACCCTAAACCCTCCCTTTCCTCCTCCCCAGTCAATCGCCCGCCTCCACTCCATTTCAAAGAAACCCAACCGCACGCATATATATATATATATATATATATATATATAGAGAGAGAGAGAGAGAGAGAGAGAGAGGAAATGGCAATCTCACCGGCTACAGCGGCGGCATCGAGGATAATGGCCCACAGCAGGACTCCTCTCCGAACCCTAATTCGCCGCCACCTCCTCCCCGTTCAGTTGATAAACGGTTCCACCGGACCGCTCCTCGCCTCGCCCGAACTACGAACACTTCGCGGCCCCGATGATGATTCAATCGAGTACCGTCGAAGCACCGGATCGCTATCCTCGGTTCAGTTCCGGTTCGGTTTGGCGGCGGACCGGTTCGCATCGCAGGCTCGGATCGAGGTCCGTGGCCGTCCGGTCAAGATCGACGACGATTTCTCCGACGACGGGGATTTTTCTGACGGCGGAGATTCTGACGACGGAGATTTCCCGGACGATGATGACGGTTGGTGCAGCGATAAGTACCTTTCTGAGAAATAGACAATACTACTCTGTTTTGATGAATTTTCGATATGGATGAGTAATCCCTGGCAGGGCCAAGATGCGCGATGCGATTCGATTACTGATCTTGTTCGCTTTTTTCTTCTTCTTCTTCTTCTTTCTGTTTGGTGTTGCTTAGGGTTTCCATTTTTTGCGGAGTTCTGTTTCGTTTGATGTACTAATTTAGTTGTTTTGTTTTAAACATAGCCAATTATCCAGTGATTAGCATTGATACAATTTTCAATTGACTAAAGATAAATGATTTTGGAAAATGATATTGACACTCTAAAATTTGATGTATGCACTTCAAAATTAGTGTAACTCCAAAGTTATTTTTCTTTGTTTTTTGGAATGTCAATATCATTTCCCATGATTTTGCATCCCCCCCCCCCTCTCTCTCTTTTATAAATGCACTTCAAAAGTTGTTTTTCAGTGTTTCCAACTGCGCACAACAAGAACACTATATATAGGACAATATTTAGAGGAAATTATCTTCTCCGACCACAATTTTATTTTTGCCTTGACAAAAGGAGTTTGTATTTAACCATTGAAAGAAGAAAATAAAGAATTAAAGACAAAAACGGATCAGAACCACAATCGGCACTCAAGAAAAAGAAAAAAGCACCTTAAAATTGGGTCTATTCACCTACCACAAATTATTTCACCATGACCTCAACGTTGCATCGACAACAAGCTGCTTGATTTGCTGCTTAAGTTTTTCATTTTCTTCCATACCAATTACTATTATTTGTTTGATCACAATCGGAACCTTAAAAATTCAGTTTACTAGGACTATATAATACAGTAATGTATACGAGATCATTGTACAAGGTTGCATGATGGTAATGTGATTCGTTGGACCTACCATAATTTGACATGTGGAAACACCCACCTTTCATTTTGTTTTTTTATCTATCACACCCGCCTTTCGTTGCCCCCAAAAATCTGTCATTCATCTTCCAAAACATGTATTTATGTGAAAAGTCGAGCTGGTAGTGAAGTTCTACCTGGTGAACAGTAAAAGCAAAGAATAGGTATTTTCCCCCAAGAAAACAAAAAAAAATATAAGCGCAAAGAACTCAATAATTGATCCTGATTTGAATCTAATACACTCGGTCTAACCGCTGACTAATTTTCTTTGACATGTACGCGTGCATTTTTCTGTCCAACTGGAATGAAGCAATATAGACCAAGTTTCTTACTCCTCTTCGTTTCCCTTTTGCAACAAATCGAAAAGGAAATCATATTTCGAAATGCAAGGGTGAAGAAGGTGCATTAATATTACACTAATTTCTTTTCCAGTGAATCCAGTGCGATAGTTTGTTGACACTTGACACGGATAGATTTTTGACAGCACAAGGCTAACAATTATACGATGGAATCTATGCAATTATCATTTACATAAAACATACGTAGATAAATATAGAGCAATGCTTTTTATTTGTCATAAAAAAATTAATAAATTATGGGAGTACCTGATTCATCGTGAACCCCTGATTTACCAATTTAGGAGTATACACTTTTAGGGACATTTGAATTTTTCAATTTTTTTTCTAACATTTGAAATTGAGAATTGAAATGCAAGAAGGCAGAGCAGTGCGCACACATGTTTTTGCTTTCATGAATGCAGGGTATCAAGCATCTGACTTAAATGAAATGCCTAATGCTAACAACTGGTAATAGAACAAATATGGAGAATGCAAGATGTAATGGCCCCAAATGGAGCAACCTCATGAGTATACATAAACAAAAAAGAAGATATGCAACCCGACTGTAACTGAGACGCCAATTACCTGAAACAATGCAAGACACAAATTAAATCCCCGAAAACAAAATGAGGCTCGAGCGATATGGAAGAGAGAAGTGGAGAAAAATGGCAGTAGGGTGATTGTGGAAGTGTCATGACACCAGAAACCAGCTCTTGACCACTCCGCAAATAACTTGGAGGGACATGGGTCATTTCCCCCAAAGAAGATGTCTCAATCATAACAAGGACAAATGAAGAGCCAATGATCAAGGATCATAAGTTATTAATGTTCAGCAAAACTAGAACTAGACTCACCTCCCAACCTCAAATCCTCCAGATAGATGACTTTTCGATGGACTTTACCCATCTTCTGAGGAGCCATCACTCCCCAATTCCTCTGTGACAATAGGAAATAGACCAGACTCCGACCTGACCCCCGACCTGGAACCCATGGTGCTGATGCAAGAGTTAGTGACAAACTTGAAGACCAATTACTTCTGTTCGAGAATGGTGATGACCTGACGCGGAGAAAGGCAAAACCTGGACCCCGACTCGACACAACCAATATGCATTCAGGGACTCTTAAAAGGAAAGTACAATACCAAGTGGCAGTAGCCTCAAACAGAAATTGCACGGCTTATCGCCAACTTGGCCCATTCTGCAGATTCCTTAATCAAATGATCAAAAGAGGACAAGCATTCGATTAAAAACTCTTTGCATGACAGTGATTGCCGAATCAAAGAACTGGCATTACTTCCCAGAGTGTCAAAAGCAAAAGCAATAAGGGAATGCCACTCCAGCTGGCTATAGGTCCAAGCACACGTTTATAGCAAGTCAAGAGAGCTCGTAACAAGTCAGAGAGCTTGTACATCAATCAATCAAGCAATTTTCATCCCCCTCCTGAGCAACCTTGCAAAATGTGCAAGCCTCACCTTGGACAGCCATTGGGGCACATTCTGCACCATGGGTTCAGTTTGCTTCATATGATTTGTGTAATGTGACTTGTCCGTGGAGGTGAAACAACGGGTTTGGTGAAAAGGGAAAGTCTGGGCAGAGGACCAAGGACTAACACCCTGCGCAAACAAATAATCCTTATCAAAAACTTATTCACGATATAAGACAACACGAAAAGACTGTGCTTAGTACTATATATACAAACAAATTCTCTTACCCAAAGGGGCAAAGACAGAATTTTTTGCTGCGGCAAAGGCAGGCGAGGACTGGAATTTGTCTCTGCTGTGCAAAAAAAGAAAGGAAGAAAAATGAAGTCATCAGAAGCTTGTATGCTATTTTCACCAAATCAAACCAAACCGAGCCTTGTGTGCTATTTTCAATACATCATAATATATTAGAAAGTATAAGTTACATTTGTTAAATAGTAATGACAATGCATAGTTTGAGTGCAGAACACCGAGAAAAATGGCTTCAATTTACAGAATTGCCACTGCCACAGCATCCTGGTGGTGTTGTTTTTCCATAATTTAATTGTAAGAATAGAGTTCTAGAGCACAAAAAAACACCTGATGGAGCATCCTTGGTAGGGGTCCTGTTCCTGGTCCTTATGGAATCAGTAAGCGTGATGCTGCCAGAATAAGGGTACACAAGTTTTATTCGGCCAGTCAAGGTTTAACCATTAACCGCGATAGGTGATATAAGAAGAATGAACGTGCGTAAAGAGAAGAAACACAATCCGGAAAAAAAGAAATTAAACAATTGCGTTCTCAAACCAGTCCATAGTGCTAAAATCAAAGTCCCCATTCTTGAATTCAAATCCTGCTTCCTTAAGCCAGAAAACAGCATGTTTCTCCAGTTCTTCACTTCTCGCCTATATGGGAACGCAGATGATAACTTGATGAAATAAAGTATCAGAAAGTCATTCTGGACTGACTCGTTACACAGACATGCATATGAAGTGTGCCAAACAAGCTCAGCAGCATATGATTAAGTTACTCTTTAACACACATATAAACGACTCAGCCAGTAATTTAAAGTTGTAAACCGGGATGCGCGAGGCTCAAAAGAATCGCACAGAACTTTAAAAAGGGAAGCCAGCGCAATATGTTGCCACCAATGTGGGACTATAAGAATAACACTTCTACCATGTGAAAATATATTGGTATCGTGTGATTTTGGTTTATTTTCCTTGTAAAATTTGTGGCTATATATAATTTTAATAAATTAATTATGCAATTATGACATCATGGTTCGATACCGGTTGGACCAAAGACTCATTCGCTTGGTCACTTCACCGGTATGCTCACCGGTCCGGTCCTCCCTATGTATTCATATCTCAATGCCTGGGCAAATATGTATTGTTTCTATTATGAAGCAAGGAAGCAGAATATGAGGTTTTAAAACACATACACAAGGTGACCGTGACAGGTACTGAATAATTTCCTCAATGGCATGACCAGCCCTCTCAAAAACTTCAAGCAATAGTGCAGCTGACCTCATAACCATCTTCTTCCTGCGAATCTCGGTTAACTTGCCATTTTTACAGTCTCCCATTAATTTCTCCTCATGAGTTAGTATTAGGATTTGAAACTGTAACCAATGCAGGATGGTGGTTCTTCCGCTTGAACCACCACCACCTTCGACGTACAAATTGACAGGGACCAAAATCTTTTTGGGAGCCACAATCAGCAAGAGAGCCAACTCAATGAGCTTTGCTTTCCTTGCATAATGGTAACCTTCCTTTGCAACGTACTTGGATGCACATGCAACAAACTTAATAGCATCCCCAACGCGTCCCTGCAACAAGTCAATAAAAGAGCCCCAGGAGGAAACCTCTTAATTCTTTCATCCACCTCATATCCAAACCTTTGACAGCTGAAGATAAAAAAAAACTAAATATAAGCAAGCACTCTATGAAAACAAACAAACCACTCTGAGTTGGCAAAGATGTATCATTTCAAAAGTAGATTGCCCTCCAAACGAATACGACTCCAGAGAGGTGTACTGATTCCTGCACAAGAGGAAAAATGAGATGGAATGAAAAACACAGTGCCAAAATCAGGAAGAAGAGGTACTATGTGTGTGTTTTCTTCTTTTAACCTTGCAAAGTTAAACGCTATATCGAGTGGGCGCAACCCATTCGTCAGATCTTCGCCATGATCATAGCTATAATCAGAATATCTGGTATCGCTTCGAGCTTTAAGGTGAAGAAATAACTGGATCAGTTTCGATGAACAAAATCTAGCCGCATGATGCAAGAGGTGATCCCCATCCAAATCCAGTCTTATGCCGCCCAATTTCCGTTCCAGCAACGCAGTGGCACATTTCAAGGCATCACATATGCAGAGACTCTCCAAAAGATGGTGCCACCCAATTTCTCTTATCCAAAGAGGCAAAGAAGGAATTTTTCGCTGCGGCAAAGGCAGGCGATGACTCGAATTTGTCTCTGCTGTGCAGAAAAAGAAAGGAAGAAAAATGAAGTCATCAGAAGGAGAATCCCTTGTAGAGGACCGATGAGTACATCGGGTGGAGTACTTCCTATTCACAGTGTAATACGGCTTGCCCATTTCCTCCTGCTGAGCGCAAAACCTTGCTGCGCGCATCTTATTTGCCCGCACATTTGAGCTACAAGTTGCTGCTGTCGCTAGGTTATCTGCTACCCTGTTTGCATCCCTTGGAACTAGTGAAATGGAGTAAGCAGTCAATTCATCCAAGCGAAGGCGTAGGAATTGTTGAAGCAAATTGGGTGGAATAGGGTCCAGGCCCCACAAATATCTACAAAGTGCTTTGCTATCACTTTCTATAACCAAATTCAAAAACTTGTGATAGATCGCGTAATTAACTCCGAATATCATCGCTTCTAACTCTGCCTCAAAGGAGTGCTTCTTGTTTCCTATACGCATACTATAAATTGGACCCAATTTCCCTTCGTCGTCTCTATAAGAGAAGCCGACCCCAGAGACACCAGAGTGCAATACACTACCATCTACGTTCACCTTCCACCACTTGGATGGTGGACGAACCCAAAAATACCTATTCAAAAAGAATAAGGACCTGCTTTCTGATCCATCTGCAACGGATACTTTAATGCCCTTTTGAACTACTAACCTATCAAAGTCATTTTTCTCCAATTTTGTCAACTTAAGAAAAAACCCTAGATAGTCTAATATTGAAATCCATATCTTCGGTTCCTTTTGTTGCCTATACAAAACCTCCAATATTGGCGAATGCCCTTCGAAAAACAATTTGCGGGAGGCCTGTTCAAACACATAAGAAACGATGGTAGAGTGCTGTGAGAAAATTATTTTGTAAGAGGGGGAAGGATTGGGAGATGGGAGAGTTCGACTTTTTCCAAGAATTAAGCAAAATATAAACAAAAATTACAACAATCCAATACCATAAACGCATCTCCACCATTCCAAATGCCCACATATTCAGGCTTTAAGAGAAGCATTGATATTGAACGAACACTTATGCTTTAAGTTCCAACATTTGAAAACATCAAAGGCAAATTAAAACAACTAAATATCCGATGAAGGAACCTGCAACCAGGCACGTTTTCTACAACATTGAGTCACCTGATATTTTGTTCAACACCAAATTCATCCCTTATTTACTTGACAAAGGTCACACAAATACCATGGAACAAAAACATGTCTTAGAGTAATGCATAGCATGCTAATCAAAAAAAGTAACGAATAGCACCCACCACTGCAAGCTTGCTGATCTCTTCTGAATGATCTCCACACCACTGCATCTGCTCCTTAAGTTTGGGCCTATATTTCAGGATTGAAGTACATCAGCTAAAGGCACAATTAGTAGCAGCCAGAAGAGATCATGTGAAAGTGAGGAGAGCAATTACCCAAACTCCATATTCAGGCTATTAGCAACAGCCGTTGCAGCTTTCCCACTGCCATATGTCTGGGTAAATTCATCCCTAATTCGTTCAAGAAACACAATCGGAATATGTCTGCCAGCAGATTCCACAGCAACCACACAGTAAGCTGCAAGGTTTAACAGAAGTTAATGAAAAAGGGCAGGCAATAAAACTGTTTTTACAAGAAAAGAAACTCCCTTAAAAAGAACTATACGAACAGGGAGGGAGGGAGACGAGTGTTTGGATAAATTAAACGCAGTCGTTTGATTTATGTGAAGACAAAGTTAAGTTTGATGTTTATTTAGGGTAAATTTCTTTTATATCTCTTTGACTTTACATGAAAGTTCGCTTAGGTCCTTCTAGTTTCAATTTGAACAATCTTAACCTTGTATTTTGGAATTTGTTTCAATGTCAACCCTTTGTCTCCTTCCGTTAATATTTCAGACGGAAACCGGTTATGTGCCTAGCATGTGACCTATTTTGAGGGGCCTTTTTGGCCATTCCCCTCTCCTTCCTGTCTCTCTCTCTCTCCTCCCCCTGGCCCCCTCCCCTCCTCCCTCCTCTCCATCTCCCTACCGAAGAAGAAAACCCAAACTAGAGGCAAAATGGACCCCAATTCATAATCAATTTTAGCAGCTGAAATTCTCGCACCAAAACCTCACAATTCAAAACGGACACAACCTGATTTACAAACCCTTTTCATTCAACAATTTCACAAATTGGATTCAAAACGGACACAACCCGAAAAACAGGGTGTGGTTCCAAAAAAAAATACAGAGCATCATGTTTACACATACTTGTAGTAACATTTATACCTGTATATACGCATATCGAATCGAGAATAATCAAATTCTTTCAAGGAAAAAAGGAACCTAGCAAATGGAAAGAATCAATTGCTTTCAAGAAACCAAAAGAACTCGATCTGTTGGTTTTGGATTTGAAATATAAGTCACTAGTTTCATTACATTATTTTCTATGTGTTACTAATTGAACATGCACACATTAACTCAAATTTTTTTGCCCTAATTCTGCGGCAATGGATGGATCCATTTTCCAATTAGGCTGATGTTAGTTTTTGGATTTGTTGATGTATTTCTGCTTCCTCTTTTCCCCTCAAAACTTTAGGAATCAAGCAGATCTAGACATTGACGAGGAAATCGAGGGAAGGATAGTTACGGGGGGAGTACTACTTACTGAAGCCGTCTTGGACGAGGTAGTTGAAGGTGTGGCCATCGTTGTTGTAGATGAACGTGTTGGCGGTGGCAGGGAGTCTCTGGAGGTACTGGGAAGCAATGGTGGTGAAGTTGCCAGTGAATCCGATGAATTCGGCGACGATTACGGTGCCTCTAGCGACGAAGCTGTATACGAGGGATTGTTGGCCCATGTCTCTATCTCTTTCAGTATCTCTCACCCTACAGACCTTGGGAGGGGAGAGAGAAATGGAAAGGTGGATATAGTGATAGAAGTTGAGGAGAGGGAGGGAGGAAGCGTGGTGGCGATGGGGTAAGGATGAATCGATATGGTTCTCGTTTTTTTTTTTGGGTTGAAATTGTACTTAAGGAATTATTTATGCCTTCTTTGTTTTAGTTTTTAAAAAGTATTTTTCAAAAGATTTTCTTAAATTTTCCCACTTTCATTCATTTTCCTCTCTATTTTTTTTCACTTATTACCCTGTTACTCTCATAAAAAAAAATTCAAAACAAAACCAAACAAAGTTTGCCCTAAATAGTTGGGCATACAAGTAGATAACAAGACTATTTTGCTGCAAATTTAAATTAGCTAACAAATCCGCAAAAATTCTAACATCCCGGAAAAAACACGCTTCGCTTCGGTGATTGAAAAGCGCGAGGCGAATGTTAGGTGACAAAGTTCGTAAAAGACGAAGCGTGGGACAAGGCAAGCATTATAAAAAAAGAAAGATATACTACAAAAAATATAAAAATCCCAAATCGTAACCGTACCTTTGCCGACCATCCCCTCACTCGATACACTAGAAACCCTAAAACAACTACTACCAAGTCGATTTCAGCCCCCGAAACCCATTACCCGATCAACCCAGTCTATGCCCAGCACTTGCTGTGCCGGAAAAGTTTCGCCGGTCATCATACATCACTCGTTTGCGCCAGAAAAGCCTCGCCGGCCCTTAACGACTACTACCTAGTCGATTTCAGCCCTCAAAACCCTTTACGTTGATCGTGGGGCGAGGAGAGCATTGTAAAAAAAGAAAGATATATATTAAAATAAAATAAAAATTCCAAATCGTAACCCTACCTTTGCCGACCATCCCCTACCACTGCTGACTATCCCTAATCAAGTTTGAACCCTAACTCAACTCAATACACTAGAAAACATCGTTACCCACTTGATGTCATGTTCACTCTGATCTGTGTCCGAAACCCTAAAACAACTATTACCCAGTCGATTTCAGCCCTCGAAACCCATTACCTTGTCAACCCAGTCTATACCCAGCACTCGCTGGTGCCGGAAAAGTTTCGCCGGCCATCATACAACACTCGTTATCACCAAAAAAGCCTCGCCAGCCCTTAACTACTACTACCCAGTTGATTTCAGCCCTCGAAACCCTTTACGTCAATTTTAGCCCTTCAAACCCATTACCAAGTCGACCAAGTCTATACCCAACGTGCATCGCGTCAGCACTTGAAAAGTCTCGTTGGCCATCGTAGAGCTTCTATGGTTGTGTTTAACGTGTTATTTTGCCCTAAACTACACCTAGTCAAGCTTTTATGGTTGTGTTTAACATGTTATTTTGCCCTAAACTATGCCTAGTCGAGCTTTTAAGGCGCCTCAAGACGAGTCAATACGAGTTGACTAGTCCTTCGCCTCATCCAACCTCGCCTTGCCTCACACCTCTGAGGCGATACAAGCTTGTCTCACGCCTAGTCGCGCTTTTTTAATCACTGCTTCACCTCACTCTCGAGCATCTACAGTATGAGGTTAAATTATTTACACCGCCGGTGTAAACATTTGCTTACTCCAAATCAATTACATTGAGTCACGTCGCAATGTTCTACTATTAAATGACACCACTATTTTGAAGACGTAGCGCAATATAATTGATTCGGAGGAAACAAATATTTACACCGCTGGTGTCTATAATTTATTCTCCTAGAATTTTGACAGGCAATCAGAAATTATGTTGCTGAGTTTATGGTTTCCTTAATTGTCATCATAGATGAGTTGTGTGGTTGTGACACGAGGGAATCTGTTTCATAAGAATCCCTTGCAAGTGCCAATTTGAGGCTTCCTTGACAGTCCCTTTGGATGGAAGAGTTTCGTGAGAAAAGAAAAGAAATGATTATGGTTTCTTGTGAAATTTCTCATTTAGATTGAACATTTTGATGAGAAATAAAGAGAAAAGTATGAAAAAGAAATGTTTTGATAGGCTATTCCTCTTTCTCACCCAATCTCACAAAAAATATGAGATTTGGTGAGAAATGGCTCTCTTTTCTTATCTCACCCTTTTTCAGTGAGTGCCCAACTGTCCATCATAAGTAGCACTGGAAGAAGCCAAACCAATGTTTTTATCTGAACACCCCACTCAAAGACCCTTGTCATCACGAATCAGCCCACCTGCCATACGAAGTTTTTTTTCTCAATCCTCATCTTACCAGGATACATGACTGAAACACACGTCCCATTCCACAGCTTCACTAATAGTACGACAGACCCTAACGTTACGAGGGAAAGCATCCCCTTGAGTATCAAAAAACAAATTTGTTCCTGTGGAGCCAAATCGCCCAACAAATAGTGGGAAAGATGCAACTCCAAGGAATCCCCAGCCAGTGGCAAATGCTGAACCAAAGGATGGAAGGCAGAATGGGAGAATGCCAATGGCATCCCACAACTCCTTAGTTCTGGGACAAAGCCGAAGAACATGATAAACAGACTCTTCCTCGACACAACCTGCAGGACAAAAGGTATCCAAAGAAATTTGATAATTGTGAAGGAAAACTTTGGTAGAGATTTTTTTCCTGGACGAATAGCCAGAAGAAATAGCGCACTCTGAGGTGAGCTTTAATCTTCCATACCCAATCCCAACAGTCCAAAAGGGGGAGAGGGTTGGTGTTGGTTCAGGAAAGAGTGGGTCGATCCATCTTCAAGTATATACACTGCAAACTGCAAAGAGATGTCGTGGATTTCAATGGCTATACAAGTGGGAAGTTCCATGGAAAGTTTATTGAAATTCCACTCGTTATTGGTCCAACAGTCTCGTAGAGTCAGCGAGATCAATAATCCTGAGGGGGCCCGAGATACACCACGAATTGGCCCACTACTCAGCTATTTGTCACCCCAGATCGAATTAGCTGTCACCCCAGATCGAAGTTGGTGCTCTCACCATTCCTCACATGGATTTTAGCGAAACGTTTAATGATACCACACCAAGTGGTGGAAGGGCGACTGGAGTTCGTGGTGTGGATGTTGTACTTACTCTTAACAACATTGGCCCAGATGACTTGATTCTCTGTATGCAAACGCCAATTAAGTTTTCACACAGCCACAACGTTGGCTTCCTTTGTCTTGACAATACCCAGACCACCAAACTATTTGGGCTTACAAACTTTGGACCAATTAACAGCATGCAAGTTTCGGTGCTCAAGAGTAGCCCTATAAGAAATCCCTGCTAATTTTATCCAGCGCGTTAGCAGCCCCAGCGGGAAGAAGATTACATTTCATAACATAACTAGGGATGGAGGTCGTAACAGAATTGAGGAGAACAACATGGCTGGCCAAAGGCATGCATTTGATTTTCCACCCAACTAGTTTTCTATTCACTTTGTCCCCCAAGATTGAAAAATGTGTAAGTTAGGAGGGGAATCGTAAGGAGGGAAGCCAAGGTAAGTACCCAAGTTCTTAGTAGGCTAAACTTGGAGGATGTTCACAAGGGAGTCACAGAGAGCTCTAGGGGTATTCGATCTTTGGCAGGAAGACTTTCGATTCACTCAAAGTTGATTTATTGGCCCGACTCTCTGCAAAACTCATTTAAAGTATCGGCTATGGTATTACAATTGGTAATCGAGGTTCACCAAAGATCATCCGCGAACAACAATACGTATAGTTGGTCTTGTTTTTGTAAATTATAGTGTGAATACTTATGGTTATGTGTATAATTTCTTCTTTATTCAGATTAGTGGAGAAAACTGCGGCGATCTGATAATGGAGTTGGAGGAAGGCACTAGTCTAAACTGGGTAGTTGAGCATGTCACCCAGTGCCAAATTCTCACCAACTCAGATTCCAATTCCGAGTCTGAGCAGGCCTGCCTCTATACAGATTCATTCTCTTTCTAATTTCTTTCTACTTTCTTTTTAGATGAATTGTTCTATATCAATATCGTAGTCTGAGCAGGCCCAGTAAAATTGAAATTTATTGTTTGAGATGCAAAGTAAAACATATCTATCTAATATTAAATATTAGGATCTCATATAAAAAATCACATCATAACATACCTATATAATATATAGGTAACTATTTTGTTCAGTAATTTTTTTAATCTGGTGTTTGTATTAGTATTGTTTGTTATATAACTTTACATTGATAATTTGAAGATACTAATTTTACCTTCTTAAAGCCCCCTTCTTAGGCCTCATTTTGCTTAACTTTTAGCACTTTCAGTATTTTTTGTTCTCATTCAATTTTTTTTTTTAGTTTTAGGATAAATTTTTGTGGATTAATGATCCATCTTGATGAGACAAATTAGAAAAGTAAAAAAAAAAATATTGTCACCCAAATATTTTAAGAAATAACCACTTTTTAACAAACAAAAAAAGTCAAATAAATTAGTCTTTTTTTTTTCTTTCTAAAAAGTGGTTATTTTTCAAAATATTTGGATAAAAGAGAAAAATTGAAAAAAGTCCTAAAAGTCAAATACGTTCTTAGTGGAATGGAGTCTTATATTAAATGTTCTTTGTTTTTGTTTTTTTATCAGCAAAGAAAGGATTGAGAGAGAATTTGTAAGACAATATCAGGTTGATAAGACATTGTGAAAATGCGTCGAATGATGCTGACTAACCCAAGTTCTATGTGAGAAACCAAGTTTAGTTGAATCGATTGTCTCATTTCTCTCCTTAATGGTGATCAAGGTTTGAGCCCCATGGGGAATAGATTTGGGATTTAAGACTATGGATAGACTCTAAACTCTCTGTTGACTAACATATTAATACCTCGCTAACCCAAATTCTATGTTTTGCTAGTAGATGTCGATGGAAAATGTGCATTTATGTCGACGGAGGGAGTAAAAGCAAGAGGGACGCTAAACTATTTTCTCTTTGCTTTTACCGTAGATATGTAATTGTATTTATTCTTAAAAAAATTATTTTTAACACTCCCTTTTTAATTATTATTATAGCACTCCTTTTTTTTTCTTTAATTCATGTCAAATATAAAATTACCCTTAAGTCACTATGAAAAGACATGTAATTTTCAAAAAATAATAAAGTACTTTCATGCATAGTTTTTTCAAGTTCTTTGCACTGAATTAATGATCTAATTGAGTTCTTTAATTTGGTGGGAACAAATTAAAAAATTTATGCACGGAAGTACTCTATTTTTTTGTTTGAAATTTTTTGTACGTTTTTTTTTTTTTTTTCTTGTAGAGGATGCTTACTTAGGGACAGATGAAGTATATGTGTAGTGGGGACTATTATTGTTTTTTTTTTTCCAACAGCATTTTTTATTGCTTTTTTAACTCTTCACTTTTAGCGTGAGTTAAAGAAATGCACTGACAAAGGCAAAAGGTTAGAGTGCGTTTAACCAAAGGGGCAAAAAAGGAGTTTCATTCAGGCTTTGGTACCTATTTTTTTTGACATTAGGCTTTGGTACCTCTTCTCATGCTTTATATATATTGTAATGTAATGGATTTCTTCCGATTTAAAAATCAACTTGGACAATTTGTTATTTTTTCTAATTTTTGAGTTGCCTAACTTTCCGGGTTGTGAGAGAATTCTGTGGCGGGCTAAGGATTTGTCTTCTCCTTTCATCGAAGGACAAGAGTTCACAGTTGATTTCTTCTTGTTCAGATTTGTATGTCTGCGTCTATTATTTTCTTCTTCTCTTTAATATTTTCTTCTTGTCAGTTTACTCCAAATAAACTGCATCGGGGCGAGATATATGGTTAATTAGGCTATTAATCCAATATTCCGGATGCCTTCTTCATACATATATAGGATAGTACAGATGTAACTTGCCCAACTTTCTAATCACCTGGACATACAAACATGTACAGGAAATGATTAATTTAGGAGGGACAAATAGTCCCATGACTAATACTCCAGTCGATGGACGGAGAATCCCAGTCATTTAAGTTGAGATGCGCGTTTATGGCTGAGTGGTGGCTCGGGGTCGATTGGAAGGTGTACTGAGTCTCTGGTAGGTGCACTAGCTAGGTCAATACTTGCCCCAATGCAAGTATTGAGAAGAACTTTTTACAAGTGGATGGGACTTCGAAATTCAAAATGAAGGTTTTGTGTGCTTATAAAATTAGCATTTACTGAGGCCAAAATGGCCGGGGTGATTCAGAAGCTCCCCACAAACGATTGAGACCATCCCAAGTTTTCAACATTACCCTGACAATATTTATTACCCTAAGTCACATAATACGAGGGCAAATGTGAGCATGAAAACGTCTTTAAAAATCAACTCAAACAATTGTGAGTGCGAGGATTACGAGTGTAAACGTAGAGTGAAAATTGAGAGCGCGAGCAAATGCTTTTTTTTTTTTCTTTCTTATTTTCCTATTGGAACTAGGCGTAGATGGTGACTCTTGCAACTATTGTACGTCTTGTATTGAAAATTAGTTACGCTTTAGTGGTTGTAGATGCTACTCAAGACTAGGGCTGCAAACGATCCGAGCCGCTCGCGAGCGGCTCGGAGCTCGGCTCGATAACGGCTCGGCTCGGCTCGGTTCAAGACAAAAACGAGCCGAGCTCGAGCTCGAGTCCTGAGCTCGTTTCATAAACGAGCCGAGCTCGAGCTAGTCGAAACTCGGCTCGAATTGGCTCGCGAGCTCGATTATATAATATATTTATATATATATATTTATATATATATTTTTACATATTTATATTTATTTATATATATATTTATATATATTTGTTTCATAAACGAGCCGAACGAGCCGAGCTCGAGCTCCGAAAATACCTATCGAGCCGAGCTCGAGCTCGAGTTCTGCAGCTCGTCACGAGCTCGAGCCGAGCTCGAGCTCATTGTTTTTGAGACGAGCCGAGCCCGAACATGCCGAAACTCGGCTCGGCTCGGCTCGATTGCACCCCTACTCAAGACCAAAGTTCCAATCTTTTTTTGCACACCATAAATATTTTAAAAAGTTTTTATTTTGTTTTGTTTATTTTGTACTCATTTATATCAAATTCAGAAATAAATCATTATTGACCTAAAATAAACAAAAATAATCATTATTTTGCGTTTTTATATTGTCTTATAGTAGAATTACTAGGATTATTCAATTAACCTAAAGGGTGTTGGTCATCGATAAAAAAGTTTAGACATACACTCAATAAGTGTTGTTTACTTCATTTTGCAAATTAAGACAGTTGTAAGTAATCACTATTCTAATACAAACACCCATAAAATGAAAGGATAATGGGGCCATTAATCCAAAATTTGGCTTTCTAGGGAAATTATCACGAGGACATAAATTTTTTATGGTGACTAATACCTGGCAGTTTTAATAACCAATTACTTGGGCAAACTTGCGCACCTCGACTATATGCCTTAAAACAAACCTATTTCATGTTCTGCATCTATACTCTTATTAATAATTGTAGAGACCTGTAAATTTCTTTGTTAAATTTTTTATGTTTTATAAAGGGATAAGTGATGGTTTAATGTGAAAATAATGGTTGTGGGTTCATGTGCAAGGATTTGGGAGATGTGGGTGTTAGTGCAATTTGGTGTATATGTGTGTGTGTGTGTGTGGCAGGGGATTTATTTCCCCTCTCCACCTCTCAGTCTCTCAGTCTCTCTCCCGATCTCTCTCTCTCGGCACCTTCTCCATCTCTCTCTCACTCTCACTCAAAACCCAACAAATCAACTTCAACCCTTCATCAATCAACCTTAAATCCTTCACCTCTATGCGTATTGGAGCTTGAATCGCGTTGGTAGGAGCTCGGTGACCCGTAGTTGGCTTGGTTTGGAGTTTGAAGTTCTAGGGCTTGTTCAATCTCTTTGGTTTCGGCTTGGATACTCGAGGTAGGGAATTCTACCTCTCTTTATATGTTTTATGGGTGATTTGGTGCATGAATCGTGCTTGTAATGTCGTGTTTAAGTTTGGATTGAAAATTCGTAGTTGCTGTTAGAATTGTCTGTTTTTCCTAGATTCCTACCGGTAGGCCTGTCCTTTCTACCGGTAGAACGTTGTTACTTTACCAGAAAATCGATTCCCTACCGGTAGGAGCCTTTTCCCTACCGGTAGAACAATTGAGAAATTTCTTCGTAACCAGCTCAAACGTACAGCAGCAGCTCAAAAGCTGCTCAACGTATCGAACTTCTACCGGTAGGAATTCCATACCTACCGGTAGGTCAAGCACAAATTCGAATGTTGACCTTTCTGTTTCCAAGTTCTACCGGTAGGACTTGCTTGCCTACCGGTAGGTTGCGTGAATTGGAGTTTCTACCGGTAGGACTTGTTCACCTACCGGTAGGTCTAGGTTCTACCGAAATGTTGGCCTTTCTGTCTTCAAGTTCTACCGGTAGGACTTGCCTGCCTACCGGTAGGAGACTAGGAGTTTGAGCTGCTTTCAGCTGCTTCCTTGAGCTGCTGCAGTATCTTTCAGCTGCTTTCCTATATCCTTCAACTCGCGTGTCGAAGCTTTTCATTGACTCTATTGGGTTCGTTTACGCATCATTTCTAGTGTTTGGAGAATAATACATATTTCATACCTAAAAACATGCCCGATGGACTTGAATGAACTTAATGGGTTAATTATCACGGAAACTAGGATCGACGGATTGACGTTAATGGATTACGGATAAAATGTGTTATGTTACCGCCTTAATTGAACTGGAAACCGCAGTGAGTAGTTGATGCGTGGGTCATGGGTTTAACTTGAAGTAAAAGGTTAGTAGATTGCTTAAAGGGGAATTAATGACGGTTTCAGAACAGGTGAATGATAAGAGGACATAAAGGGTAGCTATTCAATGAAACGAGAAACATGTAATGTAAGGGTTGATTTCTGTTGAACCTGAAGCTGGGAACCAAATGTGTGATTTGGATGTACGGGGTCCCGAGCACCCGGAACATGGATTGGATGTACGGGGTCCTAAGAACCCGGAATGAGAATCGGATATACGGGGTCCCGAGAACCCGGAATGAGAATTGGATGTACGGGGTCATGATCACCCGGAATGTAAATTGGGTATACGGGGTCCTAATGCCCGGAATGTCTTTTGATTGATATCGTGATGTGACGATGTGAAGGATTTCTTGTGTGCCCATCAAGGATCCATAGGGAACTTATGAGATACTAAGCGGTTGTAACGTAACCATATGAGGTGGATGCGTGAAGATCGAAAGATGAGTAAAAATGAATTCGAAGGACAAAGATAGGTTAACTGTCAAGAGTGAAGTGTTCGTTTACGTTCTAAATTTCTAATATAGTACTTGTGTCTCATCCATGCTCCCTTTGTTATTCGAAAGTCTATGTTTCATCGACATCTTTCATCTCATTTGCACATAGAGTTTGCGTAGACTTTTCTACTGGGCTAGTGTAGCTCAAGCCTTATATTATTTTCAGGTGCTAACCCGGAACCATAGCTTGCATTGCTTGGCGTGCTTGGAGTGTGGACATTATTTTTGAAAGTTAACCGAAGGAGTTGCCTATTCATCTTTGTAAATTTATTTTGAAAGATGTATTTGTAACTAAAATTGTAATTCTTTTGACTCGAAATATTGTAACCACTAATTCTTTTTCGAACTTCGCTACTTATGATAATCTGGGGCCGTCGAGCCAATGTTGTAATATGTTGGAACATTATGGACTTGGAAGCTTAATTGAGGGAATGGGAACACAGTGATCTTTTGGGTACAGTACGGATATTTGTGAGTATTTTTATTATGAAAATCATTTATAATTATGTTAAAATTCGAGGACGTGACAATAATTCTACGTGTATAAATTTTGGGGACACATTCATTTTGCGAGGAATAAATTCTTAGCTTTTCTTGTAAAAGATCAGTTCTATCTACTAGAGATTAGTGCTAGATTACTCATTCATCTTTTGAGTCAAAATTCGCAATTCTAAATTCTGAATTGAAAGAAAAATGAATGGATCAAGCATTTAATTAGTGGTATCCGATTGAGATGATATTTTTCTAGTAAGGTTTAAAAAAAAAAAAATTTCTCTAAAAAAAATGAACAATTACAATCATTTATATATGACCTGAGGTGAATCTAAAAATTCTATATGTACACGCGACCCCGCATGCCTCTCACTCGGTCGGCCCTTGCGGTCCTAAAGCCGACTTCTATCATCAATTGTACCAAAAGTGAGAATCAACATCATTAGTTTTGTGTAAATTACTTTACTGCTTTTCTTTCTTTATTCTTTCAGATCCTAAACAGGGGGGAAGTGGAAAAGAGAAATATGCAGCGGGAGAGAGATAAGTACAATTAGTAATTTACTCAGCCAATAACTTCAAGATCGATCGACCTTGAAGCTGCATGTATTGCATCAAACTTGTCCATGTTATGCTTAAGTTTAAGGTGGTAGAACAGTTTAATAAAGACACATGAGTTAACAAAACAGAAGAAAGTAATCAAAATCCGGAGGGTAGAAAAGTACCTCTGATGGCAGATCATCAAATGGCTAGTCTCTCTCTCTCTCTCTCTCTCTCTCTCTCTCTCTCTCTCTCTCTCTCTCTCTTGTTGATACCCGTTTAATCACCATATAGGAAATTCTCTTTTTCTCAACCGGTAAGAAGAAAAGCACTCGACCACCGTTTGGTGAACCGTAGAGAATTGATCTTGTCATCTTCACAGATGTGATCACAACATCTGTAACAATTGAGAGAAGAATAAAGCGGATGACTTGATATGAGAAATATATCTTTTCTAGAGGGAGGGAGGGAGACAGATACAGAGTGGTAGATAAGAGACAATTGGTTTGGTAGGGAATGGATCTAAGTTTTTCTGATGAGTCTGAGCAGATCAAGTGGAAAAGAAAAACAATAAAATTGTTGGCCATCTTCACAGATATGATCTGATCAGAAACGATCCAAGGGAAGAATGCCGAGCAAAAAAAAACAATCCCAGGGAAGAACAAGAAAATTAAAAAAAAAAACAGTCCAAGGGAAGAACAGGAAAATTATGAGAGCTTTATCTTCTTCTTCTTGGTTTGTGGACTGGGAAAGAGACGAGATAAAAGACTCCTTTGGGGGGGGGGGAAGGGGCGGGGACAGATCTAATAAGTTTTCCAATGAGTCAGTCTGAGCAAATATAAAGACAATAGGAGGACGGCGACAAAATTAGGGTTTCTGATAACTTCAAGTAAAGGAGTGCTTAGGAATTAGCAAAGGCCCACTCACGTGTTCTGCACTTCATGTGGCGTTAAAGTTGTATTTTGCATTTTTTTTCCCAGTACGACTACCCTACCACTTGACATCGCTCCCTCCGCTGCAATGCTGAATTATACTGTCCGTCTTCATAATTAATGGACTGAATTTTTAAAATTTTTTCCAAAGAAGAGAAAGGGTTTTCTAGAATTCAGATCATCTATAACACTTTTAAACAATAACATTGAGAGTGGTAAGTAAAACAATGAATGTTAAGCAGTGCGGATACACTTTAGGATTCGTTTGATTAGTGAGAAAAATAAATGAAAAGTGAAAATGATAGAAAGTGAAGTGAAAAAAAAGAAAAAGAAAAAGAAAAATTATTTTTTTCTCACATGCGTTTGATTAGAATGAAAGTTTTACAAGAAAATAATAGAGAAAATAAAATATCCTAGTTTGAAGGAAATAAATTTTCCGAAATTAGAAGAGAAAAGATAGAGGAAAGAGGATAGAGAAGGAATTAAGAGTAACTATTGTTGATTTTTTTAAGAAAATAAAATTTTTCTGCATATTTTGTGAGAAAAAATAAAGTAAGCTCTTATACTTTAAAGGGTTGTACAGGAAAATTCACTTTCTACTATTTTCAAGAATATTCTTGCTAAATGAACATTAAAAAAAAAAAATTATCTCCTTAATGTATTTTTTATCATTATTTCACCAATTAAACGGACCATATTATTATTTCCGTACACGGAGTATTGTTGATGTTGATTAGACAGTAAATTCTAGAAAACCATTGAAGACACGTCACCGTACAAATAAATCATCTGTCAATGAAGACACGTCACCGTACTAACTTTTACTATAGCCGATTCCCGTCAACTTATGGCATTGACCAGAACTCTCTTTTTTTTTTTTTTTTTTTTTTTTTCTGTTCAAAAAAGAACTCTCACCGTTTATTAGCCATTGGATCTCGGGCGGATTTACCATTTTGGATCAGGGGGTGACTCACCCCCACCCTGGATTTTCTAGTCTTGCTATTGCACCCCCACATATAACATCACCTATTTCACTTATCAGCTTTATAACCCCTCAAACTGAGTAATATTTTTTGAAAGGCAGAAAAAATTCATTAATCAATGAAATTGGTAGGATGACAATAGAAACAAAGAGAACGGCATCATATTCTTAAAACTAAATTAAGAACAATCTTGTGTCCAGTTCAAGATCTAAACTCATGATTGGTAGCCAATCTAGAAAACCAAAAGAGACAAGCTGTACGCTTAAAAGGCCAAAGCCCGACACCTAATGGGCCAAGCCCAACCAAGAAAAGAAAAACCCTAACCCTAACACAAGCAGCCTTGCCGCCATCCCATCGAAACACGGCAGCCACCACCCACACGCCAAAACCACCGTGACTGCAACCACCATCAGACACTCCGCCATGCCATTAGGCCAAATCCGATGACCCCTAGGAGAGAAACCAACGGGAGTTCCAAAGAAAATCACTCGATCCCCATGGTTCTCACGCCCGCTCCAAATCGTCACCGCACCTCCCACGAAAAACTCACAATGGAGGTCAAAGATGCAAGTCATGTTTCTTGATGAATATTTCGATCGATTTTGATTCATATTTTATACTCTCTTTTTTTTTTGGTTACACTCCTTCTACGATTCATCAAAAGAAAACCACGGTTTAGAAATAGGCATAATCAAGGCCGGCCCAGCAAGCCCTCGGGCTTGGAAAACTCCCGAATTGGGGCAACAAAAAAAATTTAAGTTACATATAAATATAAAAAAAAGTTTTCCATTTTAGCACAAACTAGTTACTTTGTGTTGTGGTCATTGCAAGCAGTGAGATCTTGTTCATTTTGGTATTTGAATTTTGAATTTTGGATAATAAGTGAAAAAAAATAGAGAGAGTGAGAAAAAAAAAATGATTGAAAACTGTGCACAGAGAGAATCCAAAATTTTAATTCTAAAACAAACAAGGTTTGAGTGACTTGAGTTCAATTCACACAACCCCCTGTTGGAAAATAGAATTTAACCAACGAAAATTTGGTGGGACCCACACCGCGTGAGGTGGACCCTACAGCAGTGAACAAATTCCATTAAGAGATGAGTGAAAAATTGTCTCATTATGGGAATTGATAAAACCAAGGGACGCGCGCGCGCGCGCCGTCGCCGAACAACTAGATGAGACCTGGGCTAGGACCGAGACTCAGGATTCGTGAGCCCGCGACCTGTGGTTCGAGATCTGTGATATGTGGTCTAGTCTAGATTGGTTTGGAATTGATTGTGCTTTATTAGGTCTATACCATTCGTGTTTGGATGGTTCAGTTACAGAACCAATTGTGCGCAGCTAATTTATACTGGGTAAAATGCCCAGAATAAAACCCATGATTTGATTAAGGAATTAATTGTTGGATTAATGACTGTAGCAGTTTTTCTTCAAAAATTGAATTCCCTATATTCAATTCCCTATTTCAATATGAAATATTGAATTGACTCTATTGAATGGGTAGGCTCGATCCCCCTATTGAATTCTCGTATTTATTGAGAATGCTCCTTCTCGATTATATAAAGGAGTTCGGCGCCTTTGTTTCATGACACCAAAATCGAAGCTTCTCTTTTACTCCTGCAATTGTTCTTCCTTTCGAAAGAGAGAGAGTACAGACACAAGTTCGTTCAACGGGCCGTCTACGGCGGTGCTCTGGCGGCTGAGTGGTAACCGAGTTAACCTTGGGAGACAAACACCAACACAACTTCCAGCATTGGTGAGGCGGCGAATTTGTCTCAAGGGCATCATTGTACAAAATGGGTCTCGGTTTGCAAATTCTTTTTCCCTACTTACAGTTTATGCTTATAATTCATATTCTGTAATTCCAACATGTATTATTCTCTTCAATAGTAAATTTTCAGAAATTAGTGAAATTGATTATTCTTTTTTCAGTACTGTTTTTCCTACACCCCTTCTCTTATCTTTCTATTTTTGCACTAGCTCTTTGTGTTTTCCCTCCCAATCAACAATAATATGAGAATCAAATTACTTTGTTGGAAATTTTCGATTTAACAAACACAATAGATATAATGTATAAACCCTATCCGGAAAAATCTCATCGCAGGTTGTAGGGAGCTCCAACGATAGGGCATGTTCGGGTAACATATGAGCCATCCTATTACATTCCCGTTGAGAAAAAAGAAGAAGAAACATAATGAAAATGACAAGCTAAATTAATAATATCCGTAATGATGATCCCCACGTTCAAACTAGCACTCTTTGATCCTTGGAGCATCCGGACAACATCTTGGGCATCTCCTTCCACCACAAACAATTTATCACATCGGGAGCTGGAGGCTGGAGGCGGGAGGAATCAATTGATACTATCACTGGATAGTTCTCTTGGGCCCCTTGCTTCCATTTCATTAGCTGAATTGAACTCATGAAATAAGTTTCGGGCGTTGGCAATAATCTGCTTCGAAGGAGTTGCATGTGCCCGAGGCATTTGGCGAAGTAAAATGTTTTGGACACTCTCGATAAGCTAAAAGAAAGAAAGAATTTAAAGTGTCTCGACATTAGTACTGATTAAAATTGACAGAAATGGATCCAAATCCTCTTCACATGTCCCTCTTCCCATATCTACCACGTATTTGCACCAAATGATTGTCAACACATTAATGAATCAATCTAATGGCTCAAATTAAAATAAAAGTCCCAGGTTTTTAGCCTTAAGTAACACGGTCTGTTTTTGTAAATTTTCATTTATGTGAAATCCATGTGTTCTTAGTGGTATTACAGAGAAGGTCCCTGTGTATTCTAAAATTAAATGTGGTGTTTTCTCCAAACAATTCGGGGAAATTGAAAACTTTTGCACTACAAGAAAAATGAAAATTAGTGACGAAAAAGTGGCGACAAAATTTAATTTTGTCACTAAATGAGTATATTTGGCGACAAAAAAATAAATTCGTCACTATTTTGATAACTTTCATGACGAAATAATTTCGTCACCAATTATGCCTGTTTAGCAACGAAAAAAATATTTTCGTCACTAAAGGTACCCATTTGGCGATAAAATACATTTTTCGTCGCCGAAAGCTTAAAAAATGTGACAAAATTATTTTTTGTCGCCAAAGATAATCATTTGGTGACAAAAAATATATTTCGTCGCCAAATGTGAGCAATTTAGTAACGAAATATTTTTTTCGTCACCAAATGCTTAACTTTGGTGACGAAAAATAATTTCATCACCATTTTAACGCTTTCAGCGACAAAAAATATATTTCGTTGTCAAATGGGTACCTTTCGTGACGAAATTTATGAATTGCGCTTTGTCACTAAATGTATTTCGGACATAACTCTTTACTAAAATCTCCGATTGAGATAATTCAAATTGGGTTTGAACAATAACTCAATTGCCTACAACTTTCATGTTTATCAAAATTGCTAATTTTAATGTTTAAAGGTCCAAAATTACATTCGAAATATATTTTCATGTTAAACATATGTGTTATATATTAGATATTTCAAATATTTATTGAAAAGTGTGTGTAGTGCAGTTGGTTGGAGCTTGCGCGAAAAACTCAAGGGACTCGGGTTCGAAACCCAGCAAGAGCAAGAAAGATGGATTTCTTTACCCATATGAAAACATTTCGTAACGAAAAATTTCGTCACCGATTTCTTATATTAGTGACAAAAAATTTCGTCACCAATATGATCCATCGGTGACGAATTTTTTCGTCGTCAAAAAGCACAATAAGTGAGGAAAAAAATTTCGTCACCAATTATTCACTTTTTGGTGACGAAATATTTCGTCATTAAAAGGCACTATAGGTGACGAAAAATAGATTTCATCACCAGGTAGGAATCCTCGACAACCTTTAGTCGACAAATTTTTTTTCGTCACCTATATTATTTGTGACAAAAAATATGCAATTTGTGACGATTTTCATTCGTCACCCAATTGAATTTTTCTTGTAGTGTTGGGTTTGTCCAGAGTTTGATTTTATTTAGAATTGCAGGGGAACCGAAGAATTCAGGGTCATCAACTACTATTCAAAGAAGACGGGATGGAATTGAAATCATTCCATGGCAATTTCTAAAGTAACAAAGGAACGGGAGAGAGAGAGAGAGAGAGAGAGAGAGAGAGAGAGAGAGAGAGAGAGAGAGAGAGAGAGAGAGAGAGAGAGAGAGAGAGAGAGAGAGAGAGAGAGAGAGAGAGAGATTAATGGCGGTGAATTCCAGTGGATTGAACTTGGGGATTATCAGAAACGGTGGAGACCAGAGAGAAGAGAGGACAGTGCACCGTTAGCTCCGTTTGGGAAAAATCATAGAAACGATGCCGTGTTACTTAAGGCTACCAACATGAGGCTTTTGTTTTTATTTGGGCCATTGTATTGATAAGGGAAAATGACGGTCCAGGATGTGTTTTGATAATTAATACCCGTCAAGGACAAGCTAAGAATATTTGTTAATACTGAAAACGTTCTTGGTGGATATTAATTATCAAAACACGTCATTAACCGTCATTTTCCCATTCATTAATGTGTTTGCAGCATTTGGTGCAAAGATGTGGTAGATGTTGGGAGAGGGATACGTGGAGAGAATCTGGATCCAAATTGTGATATAGAGGAGGCCTGCAAAATGAATAATTGAAACTATCAAAACGGGAGAGTCATGATCGGCTCCAAACTAAATTGTTCAATACTTATTTTATATATTTTTTAAATTATTGTCTTATAGAAAAAATGAAGATTTATCAACTAAAATTTATATTGCATATTTTTATAAGCCGTTGAAAATTAACGCAAAATCGTAGTGAACAATTAAATAGAGACGGATGGATATCTATCTAAGAGAGGATCCATCTATATATATAATAAAATACAAGGGTGTGGGATTTAATCCAAGGGTTGAGAAGCATTCTTTCAATTCTATTAAAATGCGGGATGAATAGTGCCGTAGGCATGGACAAGCACTAATTTTCAATGAAAGTAAATTCCCCTCAAATTACTAGGAGTACTTGCATTCTGGATAGTATAAAAAGTAAAAACCTCTAGATTTATACAAGTTGTCTTGAAAATTTTCAGGAGTACTAATGCGTTATGAGTCCATCAATTGTATTAGGGTAAGTTTAGCCTAACTTTTCAGGAATTTATTGACACTTTTTTTTTTGTTATTTTTTCATAATATTTACAAAATTCGGATCAAATCTTTATGTCATTTTTTTTTCTTGATGAAAAGTATAGAAAAATATTAAAACATAGACCAAGGTTGAAAAAAATTCATATCAAATGACAAAAAGGGTCCAAAGTGCAAAATTGTGTCATGACACTTTAGTACCATACAAATTAACCATACACAAATAAAAACCCCAAGAGGTTGGTAAAGTGGGTATAAGAAAGTAATAAGTGTTTGACCATGATGTTGCATGTTCAAATCCCACGGAGCCAACCATCCCAAATCTTGGGGCCACTGGGGGTAATGCCCGGTCGTTACTTTTAGGGCCTCAGAATTGATCGAGGTGTGCCCTGGATGTCCCAGTTATAATGTTCGAATAGGAGTATACTTGCAGTCTGGATAGTATAAAAACCTCAACTTTATACAAGTTGTTGTGCCTTCAAAATTCCAAGGAGTACTAACGCGTCCATCAATCATATTAAGGATAAGTTTAGCCTAAGTTTTTAGGAACTTACTGGCACCTTTTTTTTGAAATTTGTATCAGCATAATGTGTTCTAACTTTTTGTTCTCAATACTCAAATAGTGCGTCCGTGCTTGCCAAGGGAGAGAATTGTTGAGTAGGAAGAGAGGAGAGTGGGCTAGATCTCTATGTATTCCCTCTGTCTTATTTTGTTAGTCCCTTACGAAAAGATGTGTGACTTTCAAATCAAGAAATAAAGTAGTTCTGTACATGATTTTTCGAGTTTCTTTACGCCACATTAAAGATCTCAATTAGTTCTTTAATTTGGTGTTAAAAATTTAAAAATTAAGAAGGAAAGTACTTCATATTTTGATTTGAAAATTGCACATATTTTTGTAGAGGACTATCATTTTGGGACAGAGAGAGTAAAAACAAGAGGGGTGCTGACTGATTTCTCTTTGCTTTTATCGTATATATGTAATTATATTTAATTTTAAAAAGAAATGATTTTAACACTCCCTCATTAATTATTAGCACTCTTATTATTATTATTTTTTTGTCTTTTCTTCATCTAAAATTAGTAAATTACCCCTTACGTCACTATGAAAAGACATGCAATTTTCGGGAAAAAATAAAGTAGTTCCATGCATAGTTTTTTTCAATTTCTTTGCACTCAATTAATGATCAAATTGAGGTCTCCCTTCACTGAAAATTAAACTACATTGGGGCAAGATATATGGTTAATTAGGCTATTAATCCAATATTCCGGATGCCTTCTTCAAACATATATAGGACTAGGGATTGCCGGTGCCTAAAGGCACGAAGCAACACGTTTTGAACACCATTTAAGCAACGTGTTTTGAACACCATTTAAATAAATTACCACTCTCTATTATTGACCACGCTGCCAACCAAGCTGACTTCTCCTAAAAGTAGTATTTTCAAATAAGTTTTAAATAGATTTCATCTAAATTATTAAGGCATGCATCAAATCAATGCACTCAAAAAATATGAAACATAAATAAATCTCACATGAAAATATTAACTGATAAATTAACAAAACAAAAAATGAATATCGAAACAGAAGTGTGAAGAGAGTATCTTCCTCGTAAACTTCTTTAGACATGTTCTTCCCGATCTTTTTATCGCTCTTGAACACAAACTTACTTCATCCAAAGAGCAAAATTAAGAACATGAACAACAATATAGAAACATACAAAAAAAAAAAAATATTACATGAGTAAGAATTCTCTCTTGTAAAGTAAAATGGTGACGAAATAAGTTACCTTAACTATAGATCTCGTCAATTCGCCCCATTACTATCGTGGTGTGATCATTACCTATATAAATGTTACCTTAACACATCTCATTTGTTTTCATACAAAAGAAAAAACATCCATGCATGGATAGAAATAGTGTACTACTCCACACAACACGAAAGTGCCTCAAAACATCTAACCTAGAGAGAGAGGGAGAGAACAGAAAAAATAAAAGGATTTGATTACAGATTTGATTACCTCTTCTTTTGACAAAGCAGAGGTAATTAATGACTCTCTCTCTTTCTCTAATTAAGGTATGAAGGAAGTTGATTTCTTCTCTTCTTGGAGAAGCTTACGAATTAGATTATTAAGAAAAACGTAGATTTATTTTTGAAAGAAAACGTATGTGAATGCTACTCCGTTTTAAGGAAACAACGTAATTATTAACTTTTAAAAAAGGATTGTTTCCTTTTAGTATATGAATCAAAAAAGGTTTATTTCCTTTTTGAATGTAGAAAAATCAATCTCAAAGGAAACAAAATTAAAAGCAATTATGGAGTTGGATGTAGGAAAATTAAATAAGAATACTTTTTTAAGGAAACAACGTAAAAGTAATCAATTAAAAGAATTTACTAGTCATAAGATTAGAAGAGTTTATACAAGGAAGTATTCTCTAGATCAGACGGCTACAACTAACATGAAATATTAATCGGACGTGGTATTCCAGATGCATCCATTAAAGTCCCAGGGCCAGGTAGTACACGATGGCTGAAGTACAAGAAGTGAAGTCCATCCTCACCAAGTACGGAAGGACATCAGGTCAGTAAATTATTCTAAGTCGGATGCCATTTTTAGCAAGAACACTCCTCTGGAAAGGCGCCAAGCTCTTATTACTATGATTGGCCTCCGCTCTGATCCTTGTTTGGGGAATTACTTGGGTCTTCCTACTGAGATTGGAAAGTCAAAGAAACAGGTGGTTGAATTTTGTTAAGGATAGGCTCATTGCTCTTATGGAATGAGCTATTCAATAATCATGAAGCGGGCAAGGAAGTTCTTCTCAAGGCAGTCGCTTTGGCCTTTCCGTCGTATGCTATGGCGTGTTTTAAATTCCCGGAATCTCTATGTGCAGATATGAATTCTGAATGCGATCATGGCAAGTTATTGGTGGGGGAGCAAAATGGACAACCGGAAAATCCACTGGATATCATGGGATAAAATGGTGGAAAAGAAATCAAGGGGTGGACTGTGTTTTAGGGACCTATGTTGTTTCAATCTGGCGATGCTAGCAAAATTTGGTTGGCGACGTCTCAATGAGGGCAATACTTTGGTAGGGCGTGTTTTGAAGGCAAAATACTTTCCGAACTAGTCATTTATGGAAGCCTCTTTAGGTGTGAACCCGTCGTCAGCGTGGAGAAGTATTTTGGAAGGCCGAAAAAATCTTAAAGGGGGACTTTATTGGCGGGTGGGAGATGGCAAGAGTAATTTAGGGTTGGCATAGCAGTGGATGGAGCTTTACGTGTTGCAACTCTGATTGATCAGGTATCCAAGGTATGGAAAAAGGATGACGTTGAAGCAATGCTAAATCAAGAAGAAGCCCGGATTGTACTAGGGATGGCTCTACCTCAAGTACAACTAAGGTGTAGCAGACCGAACATGGAAATTCGCTATGGTGCGAGCCAAGCTCAAATCCATACCGAGCACAGATCTCGAGCACGGCACCCGTCCCTATGATTCGTCACCACTCCACACGGGCGTGGGCTCGGCGGAAGACAACTCCGTGTTCGGCATCCACCCTCGGCGCTTCCCTGCGACACATCCTTCTCGTCGGTTACGCTCCAGGGTCGGCTAGGGTCATGCTCGGCCGCCCGCGGAGCATGGCCGCTGCCGACGACGGCTAGCTGTTAGGTTGTGCGTCGTCCTGCGTGTAAAAACGGTTATAACAAGAAGATAAACATGAGCGCACATGGGAATGCCAGCTCACTCCCAAAAGCGGTTACCAGATCTATTCGGTGATGTCACATATGACGTCGCCTGACCCACGCAAGGCATGTGCCTGTACTTGGAGAACAAGCTAAGGGGACTCTATAAATACTGAGGGAGAACGCCTGTCGACGGGTACGCACAAATATACGCAATTACTCACTCAAATCGGAGTTTCCTCTCTTTCTTCCTGCACATACTTATCCTCTCGCCGGAGGGCCTTGCCGGGGCAACCCCCGGCCAGGTCTTAGTCGTGCGCTCCCTGTGCAGGCTAGGGGAAGACTCTAACCATCAAACCACCAGCGGAGGAGAAGATCGAGGATCACGGGCCACACATAAGGGATCTCTTGGTTTGGTATTTCACGCCACAGGGGGAGTATTCGGTTCAATCAGGGAAGAAAATTAGGGCGTTACCTGCCCAAGGAAAAATAAAGCATTTTTTGTGTGGAAAGCTCTTCATGATATTATCCCGGTGAAGGAAGTTCTATTCAGGAAAAGGATTGTAAGCGATCCTTCGTTTTCAGTCTGCTTGGAGGAACCAGTATCTGTCATTCATTTAATAGCCAGGTGCAAATTTGCTCATTTTGTTTTGGAAATCCTCCCCACTTTGTTTAGATGCTGCATGCTAGTGTAACAGGAATGGGTTTTCGGGTTTGGTTTGCTAATTTGTTAGAGTGGTGGAAGGGTGCTGAAGGATTGAACGAAATTGAGGCTTTCATTGTTGCCACAATTTGGAGGTTGTGGAAATGCCGAAAATGAAATGATGCATCTTTTTTCTGGGAAGAGCATGGAACATTGGAGTGCTGTAGCAATAGCGGTGGGTGAGGCTACACAGTTCTTAAAGGTTCAGGAAAAGGATGAGACGACAACAGGGCGAAGTACTAGAGTTTCGGTTTTGGGGCGGTCTGAATGGTGCCCTTCGGAGGATGGTTTGATCAAGATTAATTTTGACGGAGGGACAGATGAATCTAACAGAATGGGAGGTTTGGGTTTGGTAGCTTGGGATGCCGGAAGAAAATTTCAGGCCGCACGGTTTGCAAGTGTTCTGGGCATCACAAATCCCTTAGTAGATGAGGCCTTGGCAGCAAGAGAAGCTCCGATCTTTGGTGCAGCAATGGGTTTTATGGCAATTGAGGTGGAACGTGATGCGCTAGGACTGATCAAGATACTACGTCTAAGAGGAGAAGACAAAGTGCATAAAGATGTGGAGGTTATTGTTCAAGACATACACGGCTGTACCAAAGGGATTTTGATGTGTGTGTGTTTAGTTTTGTTTGACGATCTGGAAATATGGTGGCGACGCATTGTTTGGCGCGTAAGCTAGCCAATCCTCTCATTAGGGATGACTGCTTTTTTTAGTTGTTATGTTGTTCTTATTGGTTACAATAAAAAAGTTTCTAACATTTTGAAAAAAAATAATAATTTATAATTGCCACCCACCAAGGGTGACCTAGCATCATCAAATTGATGATGAAAATGAAATCTTGATTTGAATGACTTCTCAAAAATAAATTCTTGCAAGATGCAATGACCCTAAACTTCATTGAGGAATATATGAATTCTTGAATTCTTGATCAGTAAATTGTTAATTATACTTTAGGCCGAATCTGCTACCTACTTGAGCTGGGAGAATTGAATATCATATTGAATCGTCCAACTAGACTAGGCTTCACAGCCGAAGTCGCCCACCTTGGGTGGCAAAAGTCCGTTTACATTTGTCGTTGATAATGTCTATGGAATTTGTGAATTTTTTGCATTTTGAGAAATTTATGGTTCATTTACTCCGGCTTCAAGTGGGGCTTCCGTTAGTGGATGGTGAATTTATGGTTTGAGGAATACTTGAGGTGTGCGTATGCTGGCCCGATAAAAAAATCTAAAAAAGCTGAAATTTGGAGAATTCGATTTCTTAATTTTGGGTGGATAAAAGTGAATCAGTTATGGGCTATCCCTTTTCTAACCTTTTAATAATATGTGATGAGGTTAAAGGAAGCGTCTAAGAGAGGAATTTATGTAGTTTTTTTTTTTTTTTGATAGGCAGGAATATACGTAGTTAAGGAGAATTCATGATTTACGTCCCTCATAGTTTAAATGAGAAACTAAGCATTAGGAGTACTTTACAAAACTTTTGCCTTTAAACGAGGACTGCCACTTGATATGGATTTGCTAGCCATAATAACTATTGAATTGTTATATTGAAGATCCATCTAGGTGCTGTGGGCACATGCCCTTGAAATTTTTTATTATATATATAAAATTAGGTATGTTCTTTTGGAAAGTGCGACGAAACGCTACAATTTAAATTCGCCACCCGGGTTTCGCGGTATGCACCCAAGAAACCAAACTTGAAACGTTTGCTACGTTTTTTATTTGAAAAAGGCTTGTCAACTGGATGAGATCGGTCTCTACTCGGATATTTTATAAAATATTTGTATTTTTCTCTCATTAATTATTTTTTTAGCCAATTAGAGTAGGAGAACAATTAAAGGGAATTAAAACTGTAACAAGTTGCATTTATGTGGCAAAATGTGATAGATGATTTGCTTTATTGAAACAAGTAAAATAGATTGAGAACAAGCACCTGTGAGTATTTTAAACAAATTGGAACACGTTGATCCGGAATGATGCACGCAAGAATAAACCTGTATACACTGGCCAGGTCACTACATACCGAGATGACTTGCGTACACCACACCAGGACTGGCGTGTGCCGGTAGATCTAAACCCACAACTTCTATTCTCAATCCCTCTGGGCTCTGAAAATGATCAGTGCACACCCAGAACAAACTACGTAATTTATGGAGTAGCATGTGTACAGACACAGACAGCCAAAATGGCTTTAAGCCAAAAAAATAAACAGAACACCCCATAAACAGTGTGGAAAAATAATCATTAGCCAAGGCCTAGTTGTCATGCAATGGCCAGCCACTGGACTAGATCTTACTGCCGTACGTCAGTCAATAGTGACCGTACGACAGTTAAATGCTTTTGTCCAGTACTACTTGGCTTTGCATTTTTAGGGCTCTGGAAACATAACCAGAAAGATCCCAAAGGCATTCCAAAGCAGATATAAATGAATATTGAATGCTACAACTACACAGTTCTAAAAATACAAAAAGCTGTAAACTAGTTTTTATCATACAAAATAAGGTGATGAAAATGGAAAGAAAACAGAAAATAGCTGATCAATGATCCCCACGTCAGTGTTGCACATATAGCCATGACTGGCGTACGGTTTAACACTATTGGCGTGCGCCATTGATGGCTATACACGATCTTTGAATCCTTGCTAGTTTTAGGGCCAGGACTAGTATTGATTACCAGCCTTGACCTTGTCAGCCCTCCCATCAGGAGGTTGAGGGTGTGTGTTTTGAGCTTTGAACTTGGAGTTTGAGGAATGGATGATGAGTGTAAGGGTGCTGGTATGTGAGAGAGAGGTCCTTGCTTTCTCTTTCAATGGATGAAAGAAAAAGGAAGTAAGGAACAAGAAGAAAGAGAGAAAGAGCTTGGGAGCTATTCTGAATGTAACCCCTTGTATATAAATACAAGGGAGGTATTTATAGGTCAAGGGTGACTGAAGGGGGAGTGTAACCAGGCTGGGTTAAAGGCTGGTTAGCCTTGAGAGAGAGTCTCCCATGCATTAAATGCATGAGACAAGGTGATGGATCTTGTAGGAGAGAGGAGGGAGCAGCTCTGCACGTTTGTAATCATCAGAGGACTGTTCAATGTACTGGGGTGGTTGCAAAAGTCTCGTGCATATGGTTGAATAGTGACATTTGACTAATTTTGACTGGTGTGGGCCACTACTATACCTGCGTGCACCAATGGTAACTAAGTCAACGGTCGATGACTGACACGTGGCAGTTCACCAGTTCCTGCTAGCACAATACTAGCGTAAGCCAGTAGAGTTTTGCTGAGACCATTTGGTTCTGACTTGAAGGGTTTGAAATGGTTTGAAACACTCAAAACTCAAACACACTAACAATTTCAGGATGTTCTTTGACCGTATTCATCATTGAGGAATCAAAGACCATAAGTAAACTAATCCGGACAGTTCAGAATAGGGTGTCTACATGTGCTTGATATTGGCGCCTGATATGGGTTGTCTAGCATTAACAAATTGTTTATCTCATGATTCAAATTCATGTCACTCTCCGTGGGTGACTATCTTTTTCGGGTCAATCCTACCCTTCTCCCCGTTGTTTAATGATAAAAGCATTCTAAACTAAGGCTATGCTTGGGACACTTAAAAATTCACTTCGAAGTTTTTGCTGTATTTTTCTACATTTTATTACAAGCAAAAAAACACACAAGTATTTGAATTATATTGATCTGGACAATAACCTCACAATCTAAAGTCTAAATTATAATCCCAATATGGAGACAAATAAATAAGTAAAAAACTCTCATTCACGTAAAAAAAAAATTAATCTTTTGTTTTTGACAAGAATCGAACCATTGATCTCCAATTTGGAAATGTACGTATCGTATTTCTACTACCATAGGATGCTCCGTTCCTCACTCTTGCGTTTATGTCGCAAAATAAAACTTTATGGAGTCATTCGTAAATAAGATGGCTTTAATTTTTGACATCGGATGAAATATACATGTACTATTTTCTGCCTAGCTAGGTAGCACCCTCCTTTTTCTTTTTTTCACGTGTTGCGGGTATTTATGACTTCGTCCAAACTGATTTTCAAGTAAATTCGAATAAGAGACCATAGGTTTGAATGAGGCATTTAGCTTTAACTCATCCTACCAACAAATTAATCTACCCTTCGGAGATTTCCAAATCGTAAGACAATATCGTAGTCTATCAAGTGGATGTTTGCAATGAGAAAGGGTCATTGAAGACAGTTATGCTGATCCACATATTTATCAGATTCCTCAACGCTATGCTTTTTAGTGAGTTGTTTCTTTCTATTGTTCTTAATCCTTGTTTTGCAGGTTTCGTTGATTGTGTCTTCGGCGTTGAGGGGCACCTGTTTTTTTTCTTGTGGCTTCTATGAGGTTGTTTTGTTTGGCCTTGTTTGTTTCTTCAGTTTTTTTGTTGGGCCTTGTATTGATTGTCGGGTTGTTTTAGTTTGGGTTGTTATGTGTATGGTCTTGTATGCATGGACAAATATAGACGTTTTTTCCTGTTTGATATTAATGGGGTTTGTCAAAAAAAGTGGATGTTTGCGAAAAATTATTTTGACAGATTTTTAGATTCTAGCCTATAAAAATCAAAATCAAAAAAAGGAAATAAAATCTCAAAAACAGAATGAAATTTTCATAATCTCGCAACTGCGACAAACCGATTTCTTTATTTTTACTAAAAATCTAAAATATAAAATTTACAGCAGAATCTGATGTTAAAATCTAAAACTTGGATCAACAGATATCGTAAACACAACCCAAGTGAGACCGTGCTATCCTGGTTTCATCGGACAAGAGTTGAGTATCAATAGTTGGCAAAGCGGTATACTAAAGAATAACGGGAAAATGACGGTCAAGGACGTGTTTGATAATTCATACCCACCAAGGACATTTTCAGTATTAACAAATGTTCTCAGCATGTCCTTAGCGGGTATTAATTATCAAAACACGTCCTAGGCCGTAATTTTCCCAAGAATTAAATAGGCCTTTCTAAAGTCATCTCAAGAGTGGGATTCATTTCCCCAGAGATTCATAGGCTGAAATGTCCAACTTATGGTAGTTTTATTTGCTTCTAATTTCCCCAAAGATTATTTTCGGTGCGTGTAAGTTGACCTGACTTACTTAAAACACGTTCCTCGCAACAAAGTTTCTCTGATGGAATTCCATATAGTACTTGCCTCATAAGGAATCCCATGTATCCATACGAATTTCAGTATAAACTATAAAGTATAGCCATGCTACTGCGCACAATTAATTTTCGTGCTTAATACTCACCCTGATATTTGCTAATGTTTTCAATTAAAATTTGGGGAAGGAAGTCTCGTTTCACGGAATGGTGTCCTCTAGTCCTTTTTTCCCCCTCACTTTTTAATCTTTAACAAGGAAAGAAATACGCAATGGGTTGGAACACATAATTCCCATCCCACATAGCTTGATAAGAAATTAAGCTTTGCTTTATATGAGTTCTGCGGTTGTGTGATAATTGCCATCCGAAACGCGTGGTTAGCATCGATTAAAATTTAAAATTTTTTCTTAATTGACGATGATATAACCTATCACCATGGGTGGGCTTAGCCTTATCCACATGGTAGTATTTCAAATGATTCCATGCCTAAAAAGGAAGAGGAGAAAGAGAATAAAAAAAAAAACCCCCAAAAAAAGCATGTTACCCACCATGGGTAACTAATAGTATATTTTTTGATAAAACGACTCCATCAATGCTTACCCTTCTTGCCATTCGATAACGGGAGAGGAAGGTTTCAAGTTTCAACCGAACTAAAGGCATTTTAGAAATGTATAAAACATGCATTTGTATTTTATTTTGGAACTTTCGTTAATGTTTGTTGATGTTTAAGTTTTTTCATTTGAATTTTACAAAGTGAAAATGTATAGACCAATTATTTTTGGACAGTGATAATGCCAAAATTGTTTTTATTGGTGCCAAAACTTTAGTGCATAAAAGTCTTGTACACTGCACATAGTACAAGCCTTTTATGCATTAAAATTTTGGTACCAAAAAAAAATTAGTTTTGGCATTATCATTTATTTTTTTGTTTCATATATGTACTCCAACTCCAATGTTTTGATAATGATATGAATTGAAGTTTGGGAAAGTCTAATTTTCGGGGTGGATCAATGTTAAAAGGGGTGATGGGCTCTCCTTAAGAGAGGAATATAAGGGGAAGGCATATTCTGAGTCCACACAAGCTAAATAATAGTAAGAAATTAAGTGTTATTATTATTTTACTTTATAAAAGTGTAAGTGTTGCCATGTATTGATAATTGCCATCCGATATGGATGAGCAGCTTAACAAATATTGCATTGATATGTTGAAGATTCCTGACTCTTTCGATAAGACACCCCTCATTGTCTCTTCAGAATGGCGATGAGTTGATTTGCCTGAGTCGGCGATAAGGTGGAATTGAGAATGTCAACCTGCGCGCGAATGGTACGGACGACATCTTCGTGGTTGTCGAGAGGAGAGAGAGGAACAACGACCTTGCGGTTCTCTTCGAAATCTTCCTCCAGCCGCTGGTGGTCAAGTCGGTGTACGTGGTGAGCGTGCTGGTGTGCATGGAGGACTTTTAGTCGTCGATCAAGCAGAGAGACTGTTGTGCGGGTTAAGAAAGTCACTCGCAGTCCTTATGTGTGCATTTTAAAAAATGGGCAGTAGTTTTCCGTGCATTGAGCTAGCTTTCTAGAGCGGCCCATACTTTGTTCGCCCTAGATACATTGGGCTGGCCCACCCGTCACAGATGCGAATCCGTGATTTCACCCCGACCCATTGCTTCTCTATCTCCTCTCTCTCTCTCTCTAAGGTTTTCTTTGAAACTTGAGAAGAGTGGGGAAAAAGAAGAGAAACGAAAATATTACTATTCACAAAACTAAAAACTTTTCGCACTACAAGAAATTACACCATTCCCGACTAACGGTTTAGTCGGCAAAAAAATATAATGCCCGCGACAAAAAAAAAATTTAGTTGACAATTGTCTGTTTGAGAATTTATGAGAAAATATTTAGTGGGCTCTAATTATGACACCATTGGATGCAAACTTTAAACTTTATCATCATGAATATTTTTATAATGGTCGATCTAAACCGAATTTTACATCTTACCAATGATAGCATTGTCATCAAAACCGAAGATCACTTGAAATCTTCCTCCAGCCGCTGGTGGAGTTGATGGTGGACCGCTCGGCGTACGTGGTGAGCAACTGAGCATGGTAGTGAGCGTGGCGGATCTCGGAAGAAAGCCACTCTCAGTCCTTATGGGTGCATTTGGAAAATGGGCTCTGGTTCTCCGTGCATTGGGCTTGTTTACTGGAGCGGCCCATACTTCACCATAGATACATTGGGCTGGCCCACCCGTCACAGACGCGACACCCCACCCACCGGCTTCTCTATCGCCTTTGTGACGGGGATCCCTGGTGAAACCCCGACCCACCGCTTCTCTCTGTCTCTGTCTCTCTCTCGATTTCTCGAGATGTTTGACCAAAACAGCGCAGCAGGAATGGAGGTATGAAAGATCCCTCTTCTCTGTGTGTGTGTGTGTGTGTGTGTGTATGTGTATGTGTGTGTGTGTTATACGTATATGATCTACTTTAGGTCTCGCCCCAATCTTTTCAACTGATACTACATGTATATTCCTAACTTTTTACCGAAATTTATAGTTTACTTTAGCCGATAGCAAAAGGATTTTGGTATAGTTCTAAGTTGAAACAAAAATCCCATCCTTTTTCAAGTTATTTTCAGAACTTTTGGTTTTAATTGCTTGGCAAAAAAAAAAAAAAAACACTTTTGGTTTTAATTTTGATTTCTTTCAGAAATTTAGCCTTATCTATCAATCTTATGGAGAGGAATTTCAGGGTAAGCAAAATTCGTTTTTGTTCTAGTCAGGATGAATTTTAATTGGGTTTTGTTCAATAAATTCATTTACTAACAAAAAAAAACTGTAGAAGGATAAATTTTAGGTTGAATGTGATCGGTTTGTAACAGGTGACAGATTAATTTATCTTCCATCTGAAATGATAAGAAGGCAAACTTGTGTAAGAATAACGGAATATGGAGATTTTCATTTTGTTTTATTTTCTGTTATTTTTTCTGAGCACGCCTATTTCGATTTGTTAACTTTCTTTTGTTCTACTCGTTGTTAACCATTGAAAGGAAGCGGGTGCTGATTGTGGTAGTGATGTTGATTTGGAAGAAAAGATTGAGAAGATCCTTGTTGCTGATGACGAGGAAAGACTGATCACATTGTTGACAAGCCCGCCTCTATTAATTGATGGCACACCTCAATATTGCCGGGACCATCTTTTGGAGAGTCTCTGCATGAATGATGCCGTAAAATGTGCCACTGCGTTGATGGAAGGAAAACTGGGCGGCATAAGACTGGATTTGGATGGGGATCACCTCTTGCATCGTGCGGCTAGATTTTGTTCATCGAGACTGGTCCAGTTATTTCTTCAACATAAAGCTCGAAGTGATACCAGATATTCTGATTATAGATATGATCATGGCAAAGATCTGAGGAATGGGTTGCGCCCACTCGATATAGCGTTTAACTTTGCAAGGTTAAAAAGAAGAAAACACACACATAGTACTTCTTATTCCTGATTTTGGCACTGTGTTTTTCATTCCATCTCATTTTTCCTCTTGTGCAGAAGTCAGTACCCCTCTCTGGAGTTGTATCCGTTTGGAGGGCAATCTACTTTTGAAATGATACTATATCTTTGCCAACTCAGAGTGGTTTGTTTGTTTTCATAGAATGCTTGCTTAAATTTACATTTTTTTATTATTATATTCAGCCGTCAAAGGTTTGGATATGATGTGGATGAAAGAATTAAGAGGTTTCCTCCTGGGGCTCTTTTATTGACTTGTTTCAGGGAAACGTTGGGGACACTATTAAGTTTCTTGCGTGTTCATCCAAGGACGTTGCAAAGGAAGCTTACCAGTATGCAAGTAAAGGAAAGCTCATTGAGTTGGTTCTCTTGCTGATTGTGGCTCGCGAAAAGATTTTGGTCCCTATCAATTTGAACGTCAAAGGTGGTGTTGGTTCAAGTGGAAGAACCACCATCCTGCATTGGTTACAGTTTCAAATCCTAATACTAACTCATGAGGAGAAATTAATGGGAGACTGTAAAAATGGCAAGTTAACTAAGATTTGCAGGAAGAAGATGGTTATGAGGTCAGCTGCACTATTGCTTGAAGTTTTTGAGAGGGCTGGTCATGCTATTGAGGAAATTATTCAGTACCTGTCACGGTCACCTTGCGTATGTGTTTTAATACCTCATATTCTGCTTCCTTGATTCATAATAGAAACAAGACATATTTGCCCGGGCATTGAGATATGAATACAGAGGGAGGACCGGAACGGGTTGCATACCGGTGAAGGGACCATGTGAATGGGTCACCGGTCCAACCGGTATCGAACCGTGATGTCATAATTGCATAATTAATTTATTAAAATTATATATAGCCACAAATTTTACAAGGAAAATAAACCAAAATCACCCCGATACCAATATATTTTCACATTGTAGAAGTGTTATTCTTGTAGTCCTACATCGGTGGCAAAGTAAAACATAATGCATTGGCTTCCCTTTTGAAAGCTCTGTGCGATTCGTTTGAGCCTCGCGCATCCTGGTGTACAACTTTAAATTACTGGCTGAGTCGTTTATATGTGTGTTAAAGAGTAAATCAGCTTGTTTAGCACACTTCATATGCATGTCTGTGTAACGAGTCAGTCCAGAATGACTATCTGATACTTGATTTCATCAATTTATCATCTGTGTTCCCATATAGGCGAGAAGTGAAGAAGTGGGGAAACATGCTATTTTCTGGCTTAAGGAAGCAGGATTTAAATTCAAGAATGGGGACTTTGATTTTAGCACTATGGACTGGTTTGGGTACGCAGTTGTTCAATATCTTTTTTTTCCAGATTGTGTTTCTTCTCTTTATGCACATTCATTCTTCTTATATCTCTTGTCGCAGTTAATGGTTAAACCTTGAAAACTTGTGTACCCTTATTGTGACAGCATTGCGCTTACTGATTCCTTAAGGACCAAGAACAGGACCCCTACCATGGATGCTACATCAGGTGTTTTTTCGTGCTCTAGAACTCTATTCTTACAATTAAATTATGGAAAAACAACACCACCGGGATGCTGTGGCAGTGGCAATTCTGTAAATTGAAGCCATTTTTCTCGGTGTTCTGCACTCAAACTATGCATTGTCGTTACTATTAAACAAATGTAACTTATACTTTCTAATTTATTATGATGAATTGAAAATGGCACACAAGGCTCGGTATACAAGCTTCTGATGACTTCATTTTTCTTCCTTTTTTTTTTTGCACAGCAGAGACGAATTCCAGTCCTCGCCTGCCTTTGCCACAGCGAAAAATTCCAGCTTTGCCCCTTTGGGTTAGAGAATTTGTATTTGTCATGTTCCTTACTATATTAATGTTGTTGGTTCACGTGTCCTAGGAATCTTTTGGATTTGATGCTTTACGCTATTTGCTTTCTGTTCTGTGTTTTCGTTTTTTTGAACTGAAATGCTTTGTGTCATAGTAAACAACTTTTCCTTTCAGTGACTTGTAGCTGATTGATTTTCTAGGAAAGGGGACGGTAAGGGGGAGGGGCGATAGGTGAATTAACCCTACATTTTTGTGGCCTAATGCCATGTTTTTCAGAGATATTTTATAGGAAGCAGAGGAGGCATGTGTGTTAGACTCTTATGCTCTTTGGATACTCCTAGGAGCATGTCCATTACTTCTTCAATGTAACTTAAGCGCAAAATTAGGTCCTTATAACCGTCTATTACTAAAACGTGTCCAGTACTTGTTCTCCGCATCTTAATTCAAAAAACCGGAATCATTGCATCAGACCTTTCCTGGTCTACGCCGACACTTCTGCGGCAGTTCTTGAACCATTAGAACATGTCCTACTTAATGAATCTCTTCCCCATAACCTTGTAATCTGCTTTCATCAGAATCCCACTTATGAACTTTAAGTATAAGTGAATCCATTCTGAATTGTAGTGTTTAGAATTGTATTGTGGTGTCTGCAATTGAATGGTAACGTGAAGCATATCCATGTTGCCTTTACCCTAAATAAACCACTAACTTGACTTTGTCTTCACATAAATCAAACGACTGTTTTTAATTTATCCGAACACTCGTCTCCCTCCCTCTCTTGTCTGTTCATATTGCGTTATAACAAAGCCTTAGTAGCTGCCACTCTCGTTGTCATCTGGTCTTTGAACAAATATGGCAGTCACTGCAGTCTTGCAGAACACGAGGATCTCGTCGTTTCTCTTTTTCTTCGATCTGATCTTCTGAAGGCAACTCGCTGCCAGATCTGAGAGGAATTCATCCATCAAAATTTCTTCTCTTTTCAAACTTCATCATCCTTGAGTCAGCCGTGTCTGGCAAAATTGTGCCAGGTCCTGCCCATATGGTGCACCTGCCCTGTGTCTTGTTGACACTGGTACTTTGCCCAAAATGGAGTATCCATGTTGCATAGGATATGCCATGGGTATGAGCTTGAGTTATGTGTTCACTCCCATACCCAATTTAAGCACCTAGACCATCAGTTTTATGATATTTGAGCTCGCTTTGGTTTTGTGAAGCAGCATTTCTAGCCTTTCACATGGATGGGGGGACAGAAATTTAATACTTTTCCTCAGTCCCATATGTATGACGTTCTCAGATAGTAGGTCTTACATTATTTCGCATACCAGGTATTACATTCTTACAGAAGAAATCCACTGGTAACACCCGGTATTCTGGCCAGATCAGTAGTATGTGGTTTTTACACTGGTTTTCACCTAATATGGTACGGTATTCACACCTTTGGTCCTGTAACCATAGCCGACTTGTAAACATGTCCCAATTTTCAAAGATTTTAGTTTTGGACGATTAGACACGCATCCGATACTCGTGCCTGAGCCCATGGTGGTGGTGGTCTTTTGTTTGTAAGATATAGTACTAAGCACTGTGTTTTCTTGTTGTCTTATATCGTGAATAAGTTTTTGATAAGGATTATTTGTTTGAGCAGGATGTTAGTCCTTGGTCCTCTGCCCAGACTTCCCCCTTTCACCAAACCCGTGGTTTATCCTCTATGGACAAGTCACATTACACAAATTATATCCCAAAATCAATCTCTCGTTCTCATTATTCTGCAAGTTTGGATGTTCAAGCAAAGAAGCAAACTGAACCCATAGAGCAGAATGTTCCCCAATGCCTGTCCAAGGTGAAGCTTGCACGTTTTGCAAGGTTGCTCAGGAGGGGGATGAAAATTGCTTGATTCATGTACGAGCTCTTGGGAGATCTCACTTGTTAGTTTTGGTAAGGATTGTTTCTTGCAGCTTCTGTAATGATTATTATGTGTTTCTGTATGCATGATGGTTCCAATGCCACCAGGTCGCCTCGTTTATTAGCTAACGTTTAATTATTTTGTTTGTCGGTGTTTTTTTTTTTTTTTTTGAAAGGCTCTGTTTGTCGGTGTTTGAGCGTCCTAAGTAGCCCCGCATTCTGTGCCCTTGCTATCATGATTGTTGCTTTGCAGCAGATTTGGGACTTGTCTTCCTTGATGTCTAAAACACTGACTAATTACTTGCTCTTAACATCTACCGAAGGACAGCTGTTGGAAGTCTTAAGACTTGTTTGGGTGGGTTTCAGTTGATGCTTTACGTTTATGAGAACCAGGGTGGGGTTCTAGGTTTTATGGAGACTATAGGGCGGCTATATCCAGCATGGCTTTCTTACAGTAGATGGATTTCCTGAGTCAGGGCGCTGGATGGGCATGCAATAACAGTTTTCAAGGGCTGGTTTCTAATGAGTTCTTTTGACTTAAGGCACCATTTCATTTTTCACTGGATTATAGCATCGGGTTGGACTATTGACGCAAGGAGACCACATTTCCTACATTTGGCTGGAACTAATTGCGGTCACCATTACATATCCATCAGATACATTACCTAGGATGGTGTGGTATTGTTAATTCCCCTGAGCATTAGTCGGATGGGATTGGTGATCTGATGGAGTTAATTATGTATCGTTTCAAAATTGTTTGGGGTAATATTGATTGCTAACGGTTTCAATGAAGAAAAGACACCCACTGCCTCACTGAATGAGATAAACTTTTCCTTCTATTTGTCTAGCTATAAAGGTACAATTGCTCTTATTTATACTGATGAAAATCTACATCACAGTTGGAAATTTTCTAAACGCATGAACTTCCTAAGCCCTTGGACTCAAATTAATTGTAGTAGTTTTGGCTGGGGAAAGGAATCTTAGCTAGGCTTAAATTGTTCCAAAAACTCGCCCAAAAAAGCTACAGGGACAACACGGTAGGGATGGCAACGGGTGATTAAAAAGGTTTTGAACTTTGTAGTTTTGCAAAAAAAAAAAAAAAATCAAATCAAATTGCAACCATTTCACACCGATAGTTTGGAAAGGGTTTATGGTGTTATTTCAAAGATATGTTAATTCTTTGAAAAGGACCTTGAAGACAAAGTCAGAATTCACCAACCAAACAATATCCTGAAAACTGAACCGGACAGAACGATAAGTTTTTTGTGTTAACATGACTTCCCAAAACTAAAACATGCGCAAACTAGAAATAAACAGCCTTTTAAAGATTTGTTACCTATTTATCATGAGATATTTGACTTTCCCTCATAGTACTTAATAACACTAAGTATTCTTCAAAGAAGAGGAACATGGGCTTGTCTGCTCCCAGATAACACCTCTTCCTGTTAGGAATTTGATTTCGTTCCAGCAGCTACGTCGTTGAGCACGTTACAGCAGCAAAACATAGTAAGATAGGTTGAAGCTGTTGAAGTCATGAAGAGCATAATGCTGACATGACAGTTGAGCAGACTTACTGTCTTAAAATTTTTCCAACAAACTATTGCCAGCCTCTACTTTGTTATCTTGCCATTTCTTGGTGGTCTTTTTGGGTTAGACGAACATGCATATTCAATGCTTCGAACAATTTATCAGGATTCTGCCAGCCTCGAACTCTGTTATCTTGCCATTTCTTGGTGGTCTTTTTATGTTAGATGAACATGCCTATACAATGCTTCGAACAATTTATCAGGATTCTAAATAGTTGAACTTTTTAGCCTTCGCATTTGTGAGATAATGTTGCTATGTTTACTTTTAGTAATTGTTGCCTGGCACAACAGTTGGCGCGAGTTAGCAATTGATCAAATGGATTTTGTAATTATGCAGTTGCTTGCGGAGTTCGTCTTGGTTGAACGTGGAAGATTTCCTGGTTAAGTGTAAAGGCTTTTATGTTCATGTGTTATGTATGCATCTGTCCAGGTGCTTGTGAACTTATAACGATGGCATCGCGCTCTTTGACCAACGATGCACATTCTGATCAGTATTTTGGTATTGCTCTTGTAAGGCTTTGACTTATGATTTGATGGAATGTATGTATCTGTGCTTGTGAACTTATCTTGACACTACGCTCTTTGACAAACCATGCACTTTCTAATGTAGGAGTAATTCATAATTCTGGTCTTCTTATAAGTCTGTAACTTAGGAATTGACATGTATCTAATTTTGCAAACAAACTTTGAGTCGATGCATGTTCTGCTGCTGGATAATTTTTGAGTACTGCTAATTAGCTAGTCATCCTTGTTGTGCGTGTCAACAGAGTCTGCACATTTCTTTTACTGTGATGTGATAATAGTTCAGGAAGCTTGATTCCGGTTGTAAATCCATCTCATCTTTTGAATATCTGGCTTGTGCTTTTAATGCCATTGGCAGGCTTGGAATGTAGTTGCAGTGGCCCTTATTCTTTGTGGATTTTATTTTTTTTAATACTACAGGTTTATTAGAATTGGGACGAGGCGAATATTGAAAATGCTAGAACGGATGGTAGACTGATTTGAAAACCCTAGACCGAAAAGTGCTGCCTGAACTCTCTATGGTCTCTCCCAAGTGCTGCGCAACATCCAAAACTGTTTACTTGCCATTGGTTGTAAGTTTGAACTAAGTTTGAAAAGTAACTAGAGCGTGGAGCGGGAGCAAGAGCAGAAACAGAGACGGGAGTTTGAAAACGGGGCACCCAGGGCAGGACCTAGAGCCGGGCCCTGTGAATAGGTTGGCTAGAGATTAAACTGGTGGTGGCAATCACACTGAAGGCGGGGGATGGGTGTGAGTTTGGGTGAGTGGGGGAAAGGTGGTGGTGGCACAGTTAGTGGAAGGAGGTTGCATGGTGGGCGGCTTACATTGTGGAGTACGGTGATTGGTGGCTCGGCTGGAGGGCTTACATTGTGGAGTACGGTGATTGGTGGCTCGGCTGGAGGTGAAAAGGAGGAGGTGGTTGGTGAAGAGGAGATGGATAATGGGTGGAGAAGACAAGGGGAAAACGAGGTGGTGATGGAGAGGGATGGAGGAGGAAGTGGGCTGCCGCCTGCCGGTAGAGAGGGGCGAGGGGACCACTGTTTTTTGCAGCAATTCCGCAATTAAAAAGCGTTGAATAGCATAAGCATCTTAGAAAAGAAGCAGCAAGGAAGAAACACCCAAGTTGAATAAATTTGTGAGACCAATGGATCTAATTTCTTTTGTTTCACGTAAATGATGGTTGTTTCTCAAATGTTTCCATTGTCAACCGGATCTAAGTACCCCACCAACATAACTACCCATAGACTAACTACTACTATCAAGAAATCGTTCGCTTGTGAAACTTTCAACCAGTAAACAGATGCATGGCTAAAGAATACTACGTGGTGTTCTCAAATGATGCAACTCTGCACAAGTTTTTTGCCGACATATACTTCATTTACTAATAATTCATCAAAATATAATCTTTTACAAACATACTTTAAAAATAGTCCAAAAACACACCCAAAATGCTCCAAGTAAATTGTGCATGTATGAAATGTGCTTTTTTCAACTTGCGTGGCACCGAAATCCACTTAAAGCAAGTCAAGCATTTCTGGAAATGCGTTTTCAAACTAGATGACGCATTTTGACATGCGTTATACGACAAAGGCCAAAACATGACAACTTTATCTACTAGTCATTACACTTGTCATCAAATGTGAACTTTGAGTCAACGTCAGTTCAAAAAATACACCCAGAAACCATACATGGCAACTTTAGCGGCTAACCATTACACTTGTCATTAATTTTAAGTTAACGCCAGTACAAAAAATACATCCAGGAACTATTTCGAGTACCCAACAACTAAGTAGCCGAATGAAAATTCAGTCTAGCGAGCTTAAGAGGAATACCATTCCACCTCCTCGTGGGAGGAGATTGGGTAATTTGGCTTCCTCCTTCTCATAACATGCTCTCAGTGCAAGGGAAGCTCTTAGAGATGTTGCCTACTGTTTTATCCTCCCATTTGTTGGGGTCACCGTAATCGATTCCTCTACCATCACCATGCTATGATTACCAAACAAATATTTTCGCATCTATTCTAGATAGCATGGTCTTTATTATTTCAGAGTATATTTCCCATTCGTGTTACTTGTGTCCAGGGATCAAAATGTTTAATGGGGTAGGAACTAAGACAAGATACATGGAATGTCATAATTGTAGCGAGACGTTAAATTTGAAGGCTTGAAGTGAACCGAACATAATCCGATAGTTGAGGCAAAATTGTAATTACTCAAGACATTGTATCAAGTAATTTGGCAACAGAAATCCACAATTAATCATCTGCCTTAACAAACAACCAAAAGTACGGAAATAGATTTCTCTGACGACAGGGATTTTTCTGACGACGGAGGTTCTAACGACGGAGATTTCCCAGACGATGATGACGGTTGGTGCAGCGATAAGTACCTTTCTGAGAAATAGACAATACTACTCTGTCTCGATGAATTTTCGATATGGATGAGTGATGGCGGGGCCAAGATGCGGGATGCGATTCAATTACTGATCTTGTTCGCTTTTTTTTTTCCTTCTTCTTTCTGTTTGGTGTTGTTTCCATTTTTGCGGAGTTCTGTTACGTTTGAAGTAATTTAAGTAGTTGTTTTGTTTTAAACAAAGCCAATTACCCAGTGATTATCATTGATACAATTTTCAATTGACTAAAGAGAAATGATTTTTGCATCCCGCTCTCTCGTATAAATGCACTTCAAAAGTTGTTTTTCAGTGTTTCCAATCGCGCACAACAAGAACACTATATAGGACAATATTTAGAGGAAATTATCTTCTTCTACCACAATTTTATTTTCGCCTTGACAAAAGGAGTTTGTATTTAACCATTGAAAGAAGAAATTAAAGAATTAAAGATTAAAACGGATCAGAACCACAGCGGCACTCAAGAGTCAAGACAAAGAAAAGAGCACCTTAAAATTGGGTCTATTTTCCTACCACAAATTATTTCACCATGACCTCAACGTTGCATCGTCAACAAGCTGCTTGATTTGCTGCTTAAGTTTTTCATTTTCTTCCATGCCATTTTTTTTTGGTCACAATCGGAACCTTAAAAATTCAGTTTCCTAGGACTATATAACACAGTGTATACGAGATCATAGTACAAGGTTGCATGACGGTAATGTGATTGGTTGGACCTACCATAATTTGACATGTGGAAACACCCGCCTTTCATTTTTTTTTTTTTATCATCACACCCGCCTTTTGTTGCCCCCAAAAATCTCTCGCCTTGTTCGTTTTATGGTTTACTTTGTTTTAACTTTGATTACATATTTTTCTCGAATCATTACCCTATTTTTTTAATTATTAATTTCGATCATTTCTCTATCTCTTTCCACTCATTACCCATTTCTCCAATCATTATCCTATTTTTCTATCCACTCACTATCAAAACTAAAATACTTAAAGTTACCAAACGAACAAGACCTGTGTCATTCATCTTCCAAAACATGTATTTATGTGAAAAGTTGAGCTGGTAGTAAAGTTCTACCTGGTGAACAGTAAAAGCAAAGAATAGGTATTTTTCCAAAAAAAACGAAAAAAAGAGAATATAAGCCCAAAAAACTCAATATTTGATCCTGATTTGAATCTGATACACTCGGTCTAACCGCTTACTAATTTCCTTTGACATGTTCTGGCCAACAGGAATGAAGCAATATAGACCAAGTTTCTTACTCCTCTTTGTTTCCCTTTTGTAACAAATCGGAAAGGAAATCATATTTCGAAATGCAAGGGTGAAGAAGGTGCATTAATATTACACTAATTTATTTCTAGTGAATCCAGTGCGATAGTTTGTTGACGCTTGACACGGATAGATTTTTGACAGCACAAGGCTAACAATTATACGATGGAATCTATGTAATTATCATTTACATAAAACATAGATAAATATAGAGCAATGCTTTTTATTTGTCATAAAAAAATAAATAAATTATGGGTGTACCTGATTCAACGTGAACCCCTGATTTACCAATTTAGGAGTATATACTTTTAGGGACATTTGAATTTTTTTTTTAACATTTGAAATTGAGAATTGCAGGCCCTTTTTTGGATCCGCAGTTGACACTTGCCAGGAAAGCCAGCTGGAGTAATTTCAACTAAGGCCCGTTCTGCAGTTCTTATTTTTTAAATATTTATTTATCGCTTTACAGAATAAGTCATTCTTTCATAATATATCACCTTTAATTAAAAAAATAAATATTAAAAAAAATACTTAATTTAGTTTGCAGAACAGGGCTAAGTGATTAATGGGGTCAGTCCAGTCCAACAAATTTTCAATTTTTTGCACCGTTCAAAAATCTCATCGAAATCTATCAAATAAAATTCATATTATATAAAAAATTATTTTTGTAAATACATTACTTTTAAATTATAAATAAGTACTCTTTTTTTTTTTAAAACCCTTAGCGGAACAGCCGAAACAGGGCCTAGCCCAGTAGCAAACAGGATGGATTTTTTTAAGTGTGGGCAAATAACCCATGGTCCTATCTGGTCTGGCTGATTCTTGAGCATCTTGGTTCCTTGATGTGTATCCAAGTTTTTGCTTGACTGAGCAAGAAGGCAGAGCAGCGCACCCATGTTTTTGCTTTCATGAATGCAGGGTATCAAGCATCTGACTTACATGAAATGCCTAATGCTAACAACTGGTAATAGAACAAATATGGAGAATGCAAGATGTAATGGCCCCAAATGGAGCAACCTCATGAGTATACAAAAACAAAAAAAAAAGAAGATATGCAACCCGACTGTGACCGACCCGACAAGACGCCAATGACCTGAAACAATGCAAGACACAAATTAAATCCCCGAAAACAAAATGAGGCTCGAGAGATATGAAAAAAGAGAAGCGGAGAAAAATGGCAGTAGGGCGATTGTGCAAGTGTCATGACACCAGAAACCAGCTCTTGCACTTGACCACTCCGCTAAATAACTTGGAGGGACATGGGTCATTTCCCCCGAAGATGATGTCTCAACCATAACAAGGACAAATGAAGAACCAATGATCATAAGTTATTAATGTTCAGCAAAACTAGAACTAGACCCACCTCCCAACCTCAAATCCTCCAGATAGATGACGACTTTTCGATGGACTTTACCCATCTTCTGAGGAGCCATCACTCCCCAATTCCTCTGTGACAAAAGGAAATAGACCAGACTCCGACCTGACCCCCGACCTGGAACCCATGGTGCTGATGCAAGAGTTGGTGACAAACTCGAAGACCAATTACTTCTGTTGTCCGAGAATGGTGATGACCTGACGCGGAGAACTGCAAAACCTGGACCCCAGACTCGACACAACCAATATGCATGCAGGGACTCTTAAAAGGAAAATACAATACCAAGTGGCAGTAGCCTCAAACAGAAATTGCACGGCTTATCGCCAACTGGGCCCATTCTGCAGATTCCTTAATCAAATGATCAAAAGCAAAAGCAATAAGGGAAAAGCATTCATTTAAAAACTCTTTGCTTGACAGTGATTGCTGAATCAAAGAACCCGCATTACTTCCCAGAGTGTGTCAAAAGCAAAAGCAATAAGGGAATGCCACTCCAGCTGGCTATAGGTCCAAGCACACGTTTATAGCAATTTTCAAGTCAGAGAGCTTGTACATCAATCAAGCAATTTTCATCCCCCTCCTGAGCAACCTTGCGAAACGTGCAAGCCTAAACTTGGGCAGCCATTGGGGCACATTCTGCACTATGGGTTCAGTTTGCTTCATATGATTTGTGTAATGTGACTTGTCCGTAGAGGTTAAACCACGTGTTTGGTGAAGAGGGAAAGTCTGGGCAGAGGACCAAGGACTAACACCCTGCTCAAACAAATAATCCTTATCAAAAACTTATTCACGATATAAGACAACACGAAAAGATGGTGCTTAGTACTATATCTACAACAAATTCTATTACCCAAAGGGACAAAGACGGAATTTTTTGCTGCGGCAAAGGCATGCGAGGACTGGAATTCGTCTCTGCTGTGCAAAAAAAAAAAGGAAGAAAAATGAATTCATCAGAAGCTTGTATGCTATTTTCAGCAAATCAAACCAACCCGAGCCTTGCGTGCCATTTTCAATTCATCATAATAAATTAGGAAGTATAAGTTACATTTGTTAAATAGTAATGACAATGCATAGTTTGAGTGCAGAACACCGAGAAATGGCTTCAATTTACAGAATTGCCACTGCCACAGCATCCTGGTGGTGTTGTTTTTCCATAATTTAATTGTAAGAATAGAGTTCTAGAGCACAAAAAAACACCTGATGGAGCATCCTTGGTAGGGGTCCCGTTCCTGGTCCTTGTCCTTGAGGAATCAGTAAGCGTGATGCTGCCACAATAAGGGTACACAAGTTTTATTTAGCCACTCAAGGTTTAACCATTAACCGCGATAAGTGATATAAGAAGAATGAACGTGCGTAAAGAGAAGAAACACAATGCTGAAAAAAAGATATTAAACAATTGCGTACTCAAACCGGTCCATAGTGCTAAAATCAAAGTCCCCATTCTTGAATTCAAATCCTGCTTCCTTAAGCACGAAAACAGCATGTTTCTCCAGTTCTTCACTTCTCACCTATATGGGAACGTAGATGATAACTTGATGAAATATAGTATCAGATAGTCATTCTGGATTGACTCGTTACACAGACATGCATTTGAAGTGTGCCAAACAAGCACAGCGGCATATGATTAAGTTACTCTTTAACACACATATAAACGACTCATCCAGTAATTTAAAGTTGTAACCCGGGATGCGTGAGGCTCATAAGAATCGCCAGAGCTTTAAAAAGGGAAGCCAACACATTATGTTTTACTTTGCCACCAATGTGGGACTATAAGAATAACACTTCTACCATGTGAAAATATATTGGTATCGTGTGATTTTGGTTTATTTTCCTTGTAAAACTTGTGGCTATATATAATTTTAATAAATTAATTATGCAATTATGATGTCACGGTTCGATACCGGTTGGACCGGTGACCCATTTGCATGGTCCCTTCACCGGTATGCTACCCGGTCCGGTCCTCCCTCTGTATTCATATCTCAATGCCTGGGCAAATATGTCTTGTTTCTCTTATGAAGCAAGGAAGCAGAATATGAGGTATTAAAACACATACGCAAGGTGAACGTGACAGGTACTGAATAATTTCCTCAATAGCATGACCAGCCCTCTCAAAAACTTCAAGCAATAGTGCAGCTGACCTCATAACCATCTTCTTCCTGCGAATCTTAGTTAACTTGCCATTTTTACAGTCTCCCATTAATTTCTCCTCATGAGTTAGTATTAGGATTTGAAACTGTAACCAATGCAGGATGGTGGTTCTTCCGCTTGAACCAACACCACCTTTGACGTCCAAATTGATAGGGACCAAAATCTTTTCCCGAGCCACAATCAGCAAGAGAGCCAACTCAGTGAGCTTTCCTTTCCTTGCACAATGGTAAGCTTCCTTTGCAACGTCCTTGGATGAACATGCAAGAAACTTAATCGTATCCCCAATGTTTCCCTGCAACAAGTCAATAAAAGAGCCCCAGGAGGAAACCTCTTAATTCTTTCATCCACCTCATATCCAAACCTTTGAAAGCTGAAGATAAAAAAAACTAAATATAAGCAAGCATTCTATGAAAACACACAAACCACTCTGAGTTGGCAAAGATATAGTATCATTTCAAAAGTAGATTGCCCTCCAAACGAATACGACTCCAGAGAGGTGTACTGATTCCTGCACAAGAGGAAAAATGAGATGGAATGAAAAAAACAGTGCAAAAATCAGGAAGAAGAAGTACTATGTGTGTGTTTTCTTCTTTTCACCTTGCAAAGTTAAACGCTATATCGAGTGGGCGCAACCCATTTGTCAGATCTTCGCCATGATCATAGCTATAATCAGAATATCTGGTATCACTTCGAGCTTTAAGGTGAAGAAATAACTGGACCAGTTTCAATGAACAAAATCTAGCCACACGATGCAAGAGGTGATCCCCATCCAAATCCAGTCTTATGCCACCCAATTTCCCTTCCAGCAACGCAGTGGCACATTTCAAGGCATCACATATGTAGAGACTCTCCAAAAGATGGTGCTGCCCAATTTCTCTTATCCAAAGGGGCAAAGACAGAATTTTTTGCTGTGGCAAAGGCAGGCGAGGACTGGAATTCGTCTCTACTGTGCAGAAAAAGAAAGGAATAAAAATGAAGTCATCAGAAGGAGCATCCCTTGTAGAGGACCGATGAGTACATCGGGTGGAGTACTTCCTATTCACAGTGTAATATGGCTTGCCCTTTTCCTCCCTACTAGCACAAAACCTTGCTGTCCACATCTTCTTTTCCCGCTGATTTGAGTTACAAGTTGCTGCTGTAGCTAGGTTATCGGCTACCCTATTTGCATTCCTTGGAACTAGTGAAATGGAGTACGCAGTCAATTCATCCAAGCGAAGGCCTAGGAATTGTGGAAGCAAATTGGGTGGAATAGGGTCCATGCCCCACAAATATCTACAAAGTTGTTTGCAATCGCTTTCTAAAACCAAATTCAAAAAATTGTGATAGATCGCGAAATTAACTCCGAATACCATCGCTTCAAACTCTGCCTCAAAGGCGTCCTTCTTGTTTCCTATAGGCATACTATAAACTGGACCCAACTTCCCTTCGTCGTCTCTAAAAGCTAAGCCGACCCCAGAGACCCCAGACTGCAATACACTACCATCTACGTTCACCTTCCACCACTTGGATGGTGGACGAACCCAAAAATACCTGTTCAAAAAGAATAAGGACCTGCTTTCTGATCCATCTGCAGTTGATACTTTAATGCCCTTTTCAATTACTAATTTGTCAAAATCATTTTTCTCTAATTTTGTCAACTTGAGAAAAAACCCTAAATAGTCTAATATCGAAATCCATATCATCGGTTTGCCCTTTTGTTGCCTATACAAAACCTCCAACATTGGCGAATGGTCTTCGAAAAACAATTTGCGGAAGGCCTGTTCAAACATATAAACATATATAAGCTCAACATTGGCAAGGAGCGCATTTTCCATAAGAAGAAAAATCTAGATTCAATTGTGACAGACAAATTATTCAAGGTTCAACAAAGGGGAAAAAAAGATTTATGATTATAACAACTACACATAAGTCTAATTAATAGGCCTAAACTGTATAGTATTCTATCATCTTCTAATCTTAACCAGTTGACAAAAGAGCAAATTCCCAACATACTATGCCAAGGAAAATCCGGCCAACTTTAATCACACAAGCTCAATCACACAAATTTTTATGGACAAAATAACAGTAACTTTTTAATTGTAATATCCATCTAAATTGACAGCCAAGGCCTGCAGCATATTTTTGTGTGTGTGTGTGTCTATATATATATAAAAGTAACAGAGTTCTCACCTACGCTCACCGTTGTTCCCAACTGGATTACTATATAGCACTGGTAATTCTACTTGTGAAACTGCCTAATACTACGTAACAGTACAGAAAGATTGTAGTAGCAACTGATCGAAACAGAGTTACGGATCAAACACACTTGCCTGAAGTTTTTTTCTAAAATGAAGTTAATTAGGGACATTTCGCACTTATGCCGGAGAAGATAACACCATCAGTTTTAAGACACCTATAGTCCTTTTTCCTAATGGTACATGGATGTGCATTGATGGTTTCCCCTTATCAGTATGAAGCTATAAAAACTTACTTTAAACCAGAAGGGTCTTCTAAAGAGCCGAAGAACCAAAAGGCTTAGTACCAAAATGGATATTCCTCATCAAACTCGTTATCGCAAAAAAAAAAAAAAATCATTTTTATTTGACAACTTGATGCAAGGGTTTGTAAAAACAAAACAAAAAATGGTATTTTCCCTCCCTAGTCCTTCCTTTGCTTTAGTTTTAAACCAGAAGGTCATCTAAAGTGCTCACGCACATAAAGGGTTTGTTCCACAATGGATATTTCTCATCAAACTCGTGATAGCAAACAAACTACAATGTTTTCTATTTGACAACTAGTTTTAAGGGTTTTGTAAAAACTATAAAATGCATTGACTTGGGTTACAAGGACTTGTATCTGGAGTGGGTAATAGTCAAAGCATCCCATTCATCTACTCATTTCCAAGGGCATGGGAGCACGACAAAATAAGACCTTCTATTCTAATTCCGTCCTTTACTGGATAAAATGGTATACACAAGGTGTGATAAAGTATATTCACAGGTGTCATGTGGATGGGAGAGGATGACAGAGATATTCCGAGCTATTAGGCAGTGGACAGAGGTGCTTCAGTGGAGGATAGTAGAAACGATGGTGGAGTGCTGTGAGAAAATTATTTTGTAAGAAGGGGAAGGATTAAGCAAAATATAAACGAAAATTAGAACAATCCAATACCATAAATGCATCTCCACCATTCCAAATGCCCACATATTCAGGCTTTAAGAGAAGCATTGATATTGAGCGAACACTTATGCTTTAAGTTCAAAACATTTGAAAACATCAAAGGCAAATTAAAACAACTAAATATCCGATGAAGGAACCTACAACCAGGCACGTCTTCTAAATTCATCCCTTATTTACTTGACCAAGGTCACACAAATACCATGGAACAAAAACATGTCTTAAAGTAATGCATAGCATGCTAATCAAAAAAAGTAACGAATAGCACCCACCACTGCAAGCTTGCTGATCTCTTCTGAATGATCTCCACACCACTGCATGTGCTCCTTAAGTTTGGGCCTATATTTCAGGATTGAAGTACATCAGCTAAAGGCACAATTAGTAGCAGCCAGAAGAGATCATGTGAAAGTGAGGAGAGTAATTACCCAAACTCCATATTCAGGCTATTAGCAGCAGCCGTTGCAGCTTTCCCACTGCCATATGTCTGGGTAAATTCATCCCTAATTCGTTCAAGAAACACAATCGGAACATGTCTACCAGCAGATTCCATGGCAACCACACAGTAAGCTGCAAGGTTTAACAGAAGAAGTTAAGAAAAAGAGCAGGCAATAAAACTGTTTTTACAAGAAAAAAAACTCCCTTAAAAAGAACTATACCAACAGAAACCACCAAAAATACTCCCTTAAAAAAAACTATATTCCCATCCAGTGCACAATCACCCTACCAAAGACATCTACGTGCACAACACTTGCATCAACACATGCACAACCAATACCAAAACCCAAAATCATAACCCTCCAATTCTAAGAAACAATTCATACATTATAACTCCCCAAACTCTCACATGCACAAAACCGACACTCAATCCCACTCACTTTATACAAAACACCACAGCACACACTCACCTGCCGTGTTCTCTCTCTCTCTCTCTCTCTCTCTCTCCACACCACAATATAAATACAAATTAACTCAACACTAGTGTCCAATATTCCATCGACCCCAATTGCCGTGTGAAAAGGTAAATGAACAGAACGACAGATATGGAGTATAATATTACATACTTCAAAAGAACCCAAGAAAACATCCTCCGAACCTCAGCTGCAGGCTGCTGCTCTCTCAAAAAGTCAGAAGTTCACTTATTATGTACTTCAAACTCACTCCCCTAGGGTTCCGACGCAGAGTAGGCCTAGTGTTTCACCGTGTGAGAGGCCTAGGGTTTCACATAAGGGAATTGTCTCTGAGGGTGCTCCTGAGCTAATTAGGAATTGTCATAGAGATGATGGGCCTCCTAGAGGTGCTATTAAACGCAGAGGGAGGGAGGGAGACGAGTGTTGGATAAATTACACGCAGTCGTTTGATTTATGTGAAGACAAAGTTAAGATCTAGACATTGACGAGGAAATCGAGGGAAGGATAGTTACGGGGGGAGTACTACTTACTGAAGCCGTCTTGGACGAGGTAGTTAAAGGTGTGGCCATCGTGGTTGTAGATGAACGTGTTGGCGGTGTCAGGGAGTCTCTGGAGGTACTGGGAAGCAACGGTGGTGAAGTTGCCAGTGAATCCGATGAATTCGGCGACGATTACGGTGCCTCTAGCAACGAAGCTGTATACGAGGGATTGTTGGCCCATGTCTCTATCTCTTTCAGTATCTCTCACCCTCCAAACCTTGGGAGGGGAGAGAGAAATGGAAAGGTGGATATAGTGATAGAAGTTGAGGAGAGGGAGGGAGGAAGCGTGGTGGCGATGGGGTAAGGATGAATCGATATGGTTCTCGTTTTTTTTTTTTTTTTGGGTTGAAAATTGTACTTAGGGAATTATTTATGCCTTCTTTGTTTTAGTTTTTAAAAAGTATTTTTCAAAAAATTTTTCTAAATTTTCCCACTTTCATTCATTTTCCTCTCTATTATTTTCCACTTATTATTCCTATTATTCTCATAAAAAAAATTTCAAAACGAAACCAAACAAAGTTTGCTCTAAATAGTTGGGCATACAACTAGATAACTAGACTATCTTGCTGCAAATTTAAATTAGCTAACAAATCCGCAAAAATTCTAATATCCCGGAAAAAACATGCTTCGCTTCGGTGATTGAAAAGCGCGAGGCGAATGTTAGGTGACAAAGTTCGTAAAAGACGAAGCGTGGACGAGGCGAGCATTATAAAACAAGAAAGATATACTACAAAAAATATAAAAATCCCAAATCGTAACCGTACCTTTGCCGACCATCCCCTACGACTGCTGACTATCCCTAATCAAGTTCGAAACCCTAACTCAACTCGATACACTAGAAAACATCGTTACCCAATTGATGTCATGTTCGAAATACCCTGATCTGTGTCCGAAACCCTAAAACAACTACTACCAAGTCGATTTCAGCCCTCGAAACCCATTACCCGATCAACCCAGTCTATACCCAGCACTCATTGGTGCCGGAAAAGTTTCACCGGCCATCATACAACACTCGTTAGCGCCAGAAAAGCCTCGCCGGCCCTTAACGACTACTACCCAGTCGATTTCAGCCCTCAAAACCCTTTACGTCGATCGTGGGGTGAGGAGAGCATTGTAAAAAAAGAAAGATATATACTACAAAAAATATAAAAATCCCAAATCGTAACCCTACCTTTGCCGACCATCCCCTACCACTGCTGACTATCAAGTTTGAAACCCTAACTCAACTCGATCCACCAGAAAACATCGTTACCCACTTGATGTCATGTTCACTCTGATCTGTGTCCGAAACCCTAAAACAACTACTACTACCCAGTCGATTTCAGCCCTCGAAACCAATGACCTTGTCAACCCAGTCTATACCCAGCACTCGCTGGTGCCGAAAAAGTTTCGCCGGCCATCATACAACACTCGTTAGCGCCAGAAAAGCCTCGCTGGCCCTTAACGACTACTACCCAGTTGATTTCAGCCCTTGAAACCCTTTACATCGATTTTAGCCCTTGAAACCCATTACAAAGTCGACCAAGTCTATACCCAACGCGTGTCGCGTCAGCACTTGAAAAGTCTTGCTGGCCATCGTCGAGCTTCTATGGTTGTATTTAACGTGTTATGTTGCCCTAAACTACGCCTAGTTGAGCTTTTATGGTTGTGTTTAACGCGTTATTTTGCCCTAAACTATGCCTAGTCGAGCTTTTAAGGAGCCTCACGACGAGTCAATACGAGTTGACTAGTCATTCGCCTCATCCAACCTCGCCTTGCCTCACACCTCTGAGGCGATACAAGCTTGCCTCACGCCTAGTCGTGCTTTTTTAATCATTGCTTCCTCACTCTCGAGCATCTATAGTATGAGGTTAAATTATTTACACCGTCGGTGTAAACATTAATATGCTTACTCCAAATCAATTACATTGAGTCACGTCGCAATGTTCTATTAAATGACACCACTGTTTTGAAGACGTAGCGCAATGTAATTGATTTGGAGAAAACAAATATTTACACCGTTGGTGTATATAATTTATTCTCCTATAATTTTGACATGCAATCAGAAATTATGTTGCTGAGTTTATGGTTTCCTTGATAGTCATCACAGATGAGTTGTGTGGTTGTTACACGAGGGAATCTGTTTCATAAGAATCCCTTGCAAGTGCCAATTTGAGGATTCCCTGACAGTCCCTTTGGATGGAAGAGTTTCGTGAGAAAAGAAAAGAAATGATTATGATTTTTTGTGAAATCTCTCATTTGGATTGAACATTTTGATGAGAAATGGAGAGAAAAGTATAAAAAAGAAATGTTTTGATGGACTATTCCTCTTTCTCACCCAATCTCACAAAAAATGATGAAATTTGATGAGAAATGGCTCTCTTTTCTTATCTCACCTTTTTCAGTGAGTGCCCAACTTTCCATCATAAGTAGTACTGGAAGAAGCCAAACCAATGTTTTTATCTGAACACACCACTCAAAGACCCTTGTCATCACGAATCAGCCCACCTGGCATACTAAGTTTTTTTTCTCAATCCTCATCTTACCAAGATACGTGACTGAAACACACGTCCCATTCCACAGCTTCACTAATAGTACGACAGACCCTAACGTTACGAGGGAAAGGATCCTCTTGAGTATCAAAAAACAAATTTGTTCCTGTGGAGCCAAATCGCCCAACAAATAGTGGGAAAGATGCAACTCCAAGGAATCCCCAACCATGGCAAATGCTGAACCAAAGGATGGAAGGCAGAATGGGAGAATGCCAATGGCATCCCACAACTCCTTAGTTCTGGGACAAAGCCGAAGAACATGATAAACAGACTCTTCCTCGACACAACCTGCAGGACAAAAGGTATCCAAAGAAATTTGACAATTGTGAAGGAAAACTTTGGTAGAGATTTTTTTCCTGGACGAATAGCCAGAAGAAATAGCGCACTCTGAGGTGAGCTTTAATCTTTCATACCCAATCCCAACACTCCAAAAGGGAGAGAGGGTTGGTGCTGGTTCAGGAAAGAGTGGGTCGATCCAGCTTCAAGTATATACACTGCAAACTGCAAAGAGATGTGGATTTCAATGGCTATACAAGTGGGAAGTTCCATGGAAAGTTTATTGAAATTCCACTCGTTATTGGTCCAACAGTCTCGTAGAGTCAGCGAGATCAATAATCCTGAGGGGGCCCGAGATACACCACGAATTGGCCCACTACTCAGCTATTTGTCACCCCAGATCGAATTAGCTGTCACCCCAGATCGAAGTTGGTGCTCTCACCATTCCTCACATGGATTTTAGCGAAACGTTTAATGATACCACACCAAGTGGTGGAAGGGCGACTGGAGTTCATGGTGTGGATGTTGTACTTACTCTTAACAACATTGGCCCAGATGGCTTGATTCTCTGTACGCAAGTTTTCACACAGCCACAATGTTGGCTTCTTTTGTCTTGACAATACCCAGACCACCAAACTATTTGGGCTTACAAACTTTGGACCAATTAACAGCATGCAAGTTTCGGTGCTCAAGAGTAGCCCTATAAGAAATCCCTGCTAATTTTATCCAGCGCGTTAGCAGCCCCAGCGGGAAGAAGATTACATTTCATAACATAACTAGGGATGGAGGTCGTAACAGAATTGAGGAGAACAACACGGCTGGCCAAAGGCATGCATTTGATTTTCCACCCAACTAGTTTTCTATTCACTTTGTCCCCCAAGGTTGAAAAATGTGTAAGTTAGGAGGGGAATCGTAAGGAGGGAAGCCAAGGTAAGTACCCAAGTTCTTAGTAGGCTAAACTTGGAGGATGTTCACAAGGGAGTCACAGAGAGCTCTAGGCGTATTCGATCTTTGACAGGAAGACTTTCGATTCACTCAAGTTGATTTATTGGCCCGACTCTCTGCAAAACTCATTTAAAGTATCGGCTATGGTATTACAATTGGTAATCGAGGTTCACCAAAGATCATCCGCGAAGAACAATACGTATAGTTGGTCTTGTTTTTGTAAATTATAGTGTGAATACTTATGGTTGTGTATAATTTCTTTTTTATTCAGATTAGTGGAGAAAACTGCGGCGATCTGATAATGGAGTTGGAGGAAGGCACTCGTCTAAACTGGGTAGTTGAGCATGTCACCAAGTACCAAATTCTCACCAACTCAGATTCCAATTCCGAGTCTGAGCAGGCCTGCCTCTATACAGCTTCATTCTCTTTCTAATTTCTTTCTACTTTCTTTTTTATTCAATTTTTTTTTAGTTTTAGGCTAAATTTTTGTAGATTAATGATCCATTTCGATGAGACAAATTAGAAAAGTAAAAAAAAAAAAATTTCACCCAAAAATTTTAAGAAATAACCACTTTCTAACAAAAAAAAGGTCAAATAAATTAGTCTTTTTTTTCTTTCTAAAAAGTGGTTATTTTTCAAAATATTTGGATAAAAGAACAAAATTGAAAAAAGTTCTAAAAGTCAAATACGTTCTTAGTGGAATGGAGTCTTATGTTAAATGTTCTTTGTTTTTGTTTTTTTATCAGCAAAGAAAGGATTGAGGGAGAATTTGTAAGACAATATCAGGTTGATTAGACATTGTGAAAATGCATCGAATGATGATGACTAACCCAGGTTCTATGTGAGAAACCAAGTTTAGTTGAGTTGATTGTCTCATTTCTCTCCTTAATGGTGACCAAGGTTTGAATCCCATGGGGAGTAGATTTGGGGTTTAAGACTATAGATAGACTCTAAACTCCCTGTTGACTAACATATTAACACCTCGCTAACTCAAATTCTATGTTTTGCTAGTAGATGTCGATGGAAAATGTGCATTTATGTCGCGGAGGGAGTAAAAGCAAGAGGGACGCTAAACTATTTTCTCTTTGCTTTTACCGTAGATATGTAATTGTATTTATTCTAAAAAAAATTATTTTTAACAATCCCTTTTTAATTATTATTATAGCACTCTTTTTTTTTTCTTTAATTCATGCCAAATATAAAATTACCCTTAAGTCACTATGAAAAGACATGTAATTTTCAAAAAATAATAAAGTACTTTCATGCATAGTTTTTTCAAGTTCTTTGCACTGAATTAATGATCTAATTGAGTTCTTTAATTTGGTGGGAACAAATTAAAAAATTTATGCACGGAAGTACTTTATTTTTTTGTTTGAAATTTTTTGTACGTTTTTTTTTTTTTCTTGCAGAGGATGCTTACTTAGGGACGGATGAAGTATATGTGTAGTGGGGACTATTATTGTTTTTTTTTTCCAACAGCATTTTTTATTGCTTTTTTAACTCTTCACTTTTAACGTGAGTTAAAGACATGCACTGACAAAGGCAAAAGGGGCAAAAAAGGAGTTTCATTCAGGCTTTGGTACCTATTTTTTTTGACATTAGGCTTTGGTACCTCTTCTCATGCTTTATATGTATTGTAATGTAATGGATTTCTTTTAACTACATACTCTTCCGATTTAAAAATCAACTTGGACAATTTGTTATTTTTTCTAATTTTTGAGTTGCCTAACTTTCCGGGTTGTGAGAGAATTCTGTGGCGGGCTAAGGATTTGTCTTCTCCTTTCATCGAAGGACAAGAGTTCACAGTTGATTTCTTCTTGTTCAGATATGTATGTCTGCGTCTATTATTTTCTTCTTCTCTTTAATATTTTCTTCTTGTCAGTTTACTCCAAATAAACTGCATTGGGGCGAGATATATGGTTAATTAGGCTATTAATCCAATATTCCGGATGCCTTCTTCAAACATATATAGGATAGTACAGATGTAACTTGCCCAACATTTGTAATCACCTGGACATACAAACATGTACAGGAAATGATTAATTTAGGAGAGACAAATAGTCCCATGACTAATACTCCAGTCGATGGACGGAGAATCCCATAGTCATTTTAATCCCACACGATCCTAGCTATCCTTCCAATCTAAGTTGAGATGCGCGTTTATGGCTGAGTGGTGGCTCGGGGTTGATTGGAAGGTGTACTGAGTCTTTGGTAGGTGCACTAGCTAGGTCAATACTTGCCCCAATGCAAGTATTGAGAAGAACTTTTTACAAGTGGATGGGACTGAGACCATCTTCGAAATTCAAAATGAAGGTTGTGTGCTTATAAACATTAGCATTTACTGAGGCCAAAGTGGCCGGGGTGATTCAGAAGCTCCCCACAAACGACTGAGACCATCCCAAGTTTTCAACATTACCCTGACAATATTTATTACCTAAGTAACATAATACGCGGGCAAGTGTGAGCGTAAAAACGTCTTTAAAAATCAACTCAAACAATTGTGAGTGCGAGGATTACAAGTATAAACGCAGAGTGAGAATTGAGAGCGCGAGCAAATGCCTTTTTTTTTCTCTTTTTTTCCTATTGGAACTAGGTGTAGATGGTGACTCTTGCACCTATTGCACGTCTTGTATTGAAAATTAGTTACGCTTTAGCGGTTGTAGATGCTACTCAAGACCAAAGTTCCAATCTTTTTTTGCACACCATAAATATTTTAAAAAGTTTTTATTTTGTTTTGTTTATTTTGTACTCATTTATATCAAATTCAGAAATAAATCATTATTGACCTAAAATAAACAAAAATAATCATTATTTTGCGTTTTTATATTGTCTTATAGTAGAATTACTAGGATTATTCAATTAACCTAAAGGGTATTGGTCATCGATAAAAAAAGTTTAGACATACACTCAATAAGTGTTGTTTACTTCATTTTGCAAATTAAGACAGTTGTAAGTAATCACTATTCTAATACAAACACCCATAAAATGAAAGGATAATGGGGCCATGAATCCAAAATTTGGCTTTCCAGGGAAATTATCATGAGGACATAAATTTTTTATGGTGACTAATACCTTGCAGTCCCAGGAAATTGATATAGTAGAGATATCAATTTTCTTTGTAACCGCAATATATGAGTTACATTTAAACACACTCACACCAAAATAATCTTAGTTTTAAAGTAAATATGTATTTTAATAACCAATTACTTGGGCAAACTTGCGCACCTCGACTATATGCCTTAAAACAAACCTATTTCGTGTTCTTCATCTATACTCTTATTAATAATTCTACGTGTATAAATTTTGGGGACACGTTCATTTTGCGAGGAATAAATTCTTAGCTTTTCTTGTAAAAGATCAGTTCTATCTACTAAAGATAAGTGCTAGATTACTCATTCATGTTTTGAGTTAGAAATCGCAATTCTAAATTCTGAATTGAAAGAAAAATGAATGGATCAAGCATTTAATTAGTGGTATCCGATTGAGATGATATTTTTCTAGTAAGGTTTAAAAAAAAAAAAAATTCTCTAAAAAAAATGAACAATTACAATCATTTATATATGACCTGAGGTGAATCTAAAAATTCTATATGTACACGCGACCCCGCATGCCTCTCACTCGGTCGGCCCTTGCGGTCCTAAAGCCGACTTCTATCATCAATTGTACCAAAAGTGAGAATCAACATCATTAGTTTTGTGTAAATTACTTTACTGCTTTTCTTTCTTTATTCTTTCAGATCCTAAACAGGGGGGAAGTGGAAAAGAGAAATATGCAGCGGGAGAGAGATAAGTACAATTAGTAATTTACTCAGCCAATAACTTCAAGATCGATCGACCTTGAAGCTGCATGTATTGCATCAAACTTGTCCATGTTATGCTTAAGTTTAAGGTGGTAGAACAGTTTAATAAAGACACATGAGTTAACAAAACAGAAGAAAGTAATCAAAATCCGGAGGGTAGAAAAGTACCTCTGATGGCAGATCATCAAATGGCTAGTCTCTCTCTCTCTCTCTCTCTCTCTCTCTCTCTCTCTCTCTCTCTCTCTCTTGTTGATACCCGTTTAATCACCATATAGGAAATTCTCTTTTTCTCAACCGGTAAGAAGAAAAGCACTCGACCACCGTTTGGTGAACCGTAGAGAATTGATCTTGTCATCTTCACAGATGTGATCACAACATCTGTAACAATTGAGAGAAGAATAAAGCGGATGACTTGATATGAGAAATATATCTTTTCTAGAGGGAGGGAGGGAGACAGATACAGAGTGGTAGATAAGAGACAATTGGTTTGGTAGGGAATGGATCTAAGTTTTTCTGATGAGTCTGAGCAGATCAAGTGGAAAAGAAAAACAATAAAATTGTTGGCCATCTTCACAGATATGATCTGATCAGAAACGATCCAAGGGAAGAATGCCGAGCAAAAAAAAACAATCCCAGGGAAGAACAAGAAAATTAAAAAAAAAAACAGTCCAAGGGAAGAACAGGAAAATTATGAGAGCTTTATCTTCTTCTTCTTGGTTTGTGGACTGGGAAAGAGACGAGATAAAAGACTCCTTTGGGGGGGGGGGAAGGGGCGGGGACAGATCTAATAAGTTTTCCAATGAGTCAGTCTGAGCAAATATAAAGACAATAGGAGGACGGCGACAAAATTAGGGTTTCTGATAACTTCAAGTAAAGGAGTGCTTAGGAATTAGCAAAGGCCCACTCACGTGTTCTGCACTTCATGTGGCGTTAAATTTTAAAGTGTATTTTGCATTTTTTTCCCAGTAAAACTACCCCACCGCTCAACATCGCTCCCTTTACTGCAACGTTGAATTACACTGTCCGTCTTAATAATTAATTGACCGGATTTAAAAAAGAGAAAGGGTTTTCTAGAATCCAAACCAACTGTAGCACTTTCGAACAATAACATTGAGAGCGGTTTGAGGAACAATGAATGTTAAGCGGTGAGAATACACTTTAGGGTCCATTTGATTAGCAAGAAAAATAAAATGAAAAGTGAAAATGATAGAAAGTGAAGTGAAGTAAAGCGAAAGAAAAGAAAAAGAAAAATTATTTTTTTCTCATATACGTTTGATTAGAATGAAAATTTTGCAAGAAAATAATTAATAGAGAAAATAAGATATCTTAGTTTTTAGGGAATAAATTTTCTGAAATTAGAAAATAAAAAATGGAGGAAAGAGGATAAAGAAAGAATTTAGAGTAATTATTATTATTGATTTTTTAAGAAAATAAAATTTCCCCGTATATTTTGTGAGAAAAAATAAAGTAAATTTTCATGCTTTAGAAGGTTGTACAGAAAAATTTACTTTCTACCATTTTCTATAATATTATTGCTAAGTGAATATAAAAATATATTTTTTTTATCTCTTTCTTGTATTTTTTATTATTATTTCACTAATTAAACATTTAAACGAACCCTAGTACTCCCTCCGTCCCATATTATTTGGACTTTTTCGATATTTGTGTCAGTTTTTAATCGTTTATATCTTTCAATATGAATCTCCAACAATATGCAATATGGATTTCGTTTGATAGTTCTCGATTAGATCTATAATACAAAGTTTTCAAAATTATAAAAAATATCATAAATTGAGAGATATAAGAGTTTAAAGAACGGCGCGAATATCGAAAAATACCAAATATTTTGGAACGGAAGAAGTAGTTTTTTCCGTACACGGAGTAGTGTAGATTTTGATTAGACGGTAAATTCCACACCAAACAAATAAATCATCATTCAATGAAGACAAGTCGCCGTACTAACTTTTACTATAGCCGATTCCCGTCAACTTATGGCATTGACCAGAACTCTCACCGTTTATTAGCCATTGGATCTCGGGCGGATTTACCATTTTGGATCAGGGGTGACTCACCCCCACCCTGGATGTTCTAGTCTTGCTATTGCACCCCCACATATGACATCACCTATTTCACTTATCAGCTTTATAACCCCTCAAACTGAGTAATATTTTTTTGAAAGGCAGAAAAAATTCATTAATCAATGAAATTGTTACGATGACAATAGAAACAAAGAAAACGACATCATATTTTTAAAACTAAATTAAGAACAATCTTGTGTCCAGTCCAAGATCTAAACTCATGATTGGTAGCCAATCTAGAAAACCAAAATAGACAAGGCCACACTTAAAGGGCCAAAGCCCGACACCTAATGGGGCAAGCCCAACCAAGAAAAGAAAAACCTTAACCCTAACGCAAGCAGCCCTGCCGCCATCCCATCGAAACACGGCAGCCACCACCCACACGCCAAAACCACTGTGACTGCAACCACCATCAGACACTCCGCCATGCCATTAGGCCAAATCCGATGACCCCGAGGAGAGAAACCAACGGGAGTTCCAAAGAAAATCTGTAAAGCCCCGACTTTTCGGAAGCAATATAAAATAAAATCTTAGAAAAATTTGCTAAATAAATATAATTTTTCAAAATAAAGTTTAGCTATTACAGTCACAAGATAAATTTACTGATTCAAAATACATTAATTTCAGAACTGACTCTAGGCTTGATACAAATCCGAAACATACTCGATCTTCGTTCTTGATATTCTTTCCGTGTTGAACTGCAACATCTTTGAATTCTCTCCATTGAATCCTGCGCCCACTGGCAAATTGATCGCCGAAGCAAACGATTTGCCAGGATACAGACGTATCCGTGAGTGATAAATCACCAAGTAGAATAATCCAACCCAACCACCCCTCTTACTTTACAATTAGCAGGTAACAAGATAATATTGAATTGAAGAAGCCAAACAAATATTCTCCACATAAGCCAGTTCATTACTATCCATAATCTAATGTGAAATCTAAGATCTCTCCGCGAGATCTTTCCTCCCCAACCGTTAGCCATGCCTTGTCCCATGAGCTCACTTTCTTTTGTTGTCGCGGATTGCACTTCAGTTATGTATCTAGCGTGTATCCCTCTCATTACAATAAAAGAAAGCTTATCATGCCCGAATCATAACTAGGGTTCGCTTATCTTATATATCACTTCACAATCATCACTGGGCTTACTTTGCCAGTATCAATACATCATTCATCATTGGGCTTATTTTGCCAATCATTATTCATCAATCAACACTGGGCTTACTTTGCCAGTTTCAAACCATCACATCCAACTCATCACATCTCAAAATCACGCCTGCAGGCAATCTAAAAATAAAACTTTCCAATTTATCCATTATCTAGCATCATCTAGATGAGTTCTATTTCGCAACACCACTCCATGTCTCTAGGGTCCAATCTAGCATTCAAATCAAATATCGATGCAATATACAACAAATCAATAATAATTAAAACAATTAATAAGCAATGTAATCACGCAACTTTTTATAGATGGGCCGTTGCCCTTAATCTTGTATGGTCACAATGTCAATAATAAAGTAAGAGTTTTAAAGTAATTTAAAAGGAAAATTTTCTGGGCTCTTATTAATTAATTCTAAGATAATAGATTAACTAAAAACTAATTTAAATACATTAATTAGATAAAAATATTAAAATATTTATCATGACCTTAATAAGAGTCCTACAGGTCCTATGCAACTAGTTGAGTGTCAAAAGTTGGGTTCGGATGGTCACGGGATTAATTTAAATAAAGATGTTTAAATAAAGTGGCCGAAAGTGAAGTAAATAGATAATAAATAATTTACAAATTTAAAATATGTTACGGTTAACAAAATTTTATCTTCAGAATATAAGGAGTCTAAATAAAATTATTCGGGCATTTATAATAAGGTTGTAAAGAATTTTTGATTGAAAACGCTATAGAAATAACAATAAATAGTAAATTAAATAAAAAAAATATTAATTTAACAAGATATCATCTTTGAGATACAAGAAGTCTAGGAAAAATTATTTTGGGTGTTCAAACGTTGTTTGGAAGGTCGCAAGGATTTTTCGTTTGTAAACTTTGATAGATAACTAATAAATAATTTAATAAATAGATAATTAAATAAAAAATGTAATATTAACAAGTTATGATCTTTGAGATGTGAAAAGTCTAGAAAAAATAATTCGGGGGTCAAAAATGAGGTTTGGAAGGTCGCAAAGTTGTTTCGAAATATTTAAAACCAACTCAATCTACCAGATAAATTAAACTGATATAATTAGTACGCTTTATTCTAAGTGGATATTATATTGTAGAAAAATAATATTAAGTCAGTAGTTTTTTATAATATTAATATCAGAAAGATTATAAAATAAATATCATAAGGGTCGTCTTATTCGTAAATAATTACAAATAAAGTATCAGGCTCGAAAATAATATCAGAATACGGCAGAAAACTCGCCGTGAACCATATTTTTTTTCGTTCGGGACATAGGGTTAAGCATATAAACACTTAATATACTTAGAGAATAGGTTGGAATGGATTATAGTACCTTTAATCGGATCGAATTGAATTAAAAACGAATCTTGAATTTTGGGGAATGAGACTTCGGGTTCTTTGGTCGAGAGACCTTGGGATCGGATTGAGGTTTGTTCGGGGATGCTCTGGGTTGTAGGAGATGATCGGGATGATTGAATTGGGTTTCGATTGGGCGTAGCTATGAAACCCACTTTTCTCTCTCTTTCTTTCTCTCTCTAAAACTCCATGGATTGAAGCTTGTTTTTTTTTTTCTGGTTTTTCTCTCTCTTTTTGACTGGTGGGGCGTGGGAAATATTGTGGTGTAAATTTCGTGGGTCAAGGGGGTGGGGTATTTATAGGAGAATTTTGGTAAAAGAGAATAAGAGTGAATTTAATGGGGTTGGGTTCATGGGATTTGGAATGGACGAATTTGGTTTGATTTTAGGGTTAGGGAGGAAGTAGAGGCTGAGTAGGAGACGGAGAGACGGAAGGAGTTTGAGGTGAGGGAGGAGAAGGATTGTGCATGTACGCATGTGTGTAGGAAAAATTTAAAAAGAATACATATATATATATTGCATGCATAATTGTATTAAAAAAAATTGCATTAAGAAAAATAATTCTAATAATATTATATTTAGAAAAAAAATTGGGTCGAAAATCCGGATCGTTACAAAATCACTCAATCCCCATGGTTCTCACGCCCGCTCCAAATCGTCACCGCACCTCCCGCGAAAAACTCACAATGGAGGTCAAAGAAGCAAGTCATGTTTCTTGATGAATATTTTGATCCATTTTGATTCATATTTTATACTTTTTTGTTTTTTTGGTTACACTCCTGCTAAGATTCATCAAAAGAAAACCACGGTTTAGAAATAGGGATAATCAGGGCTGGCCCAGCAAGCCCTCGGGCTTGGAAAACTCCTGGATTGGGGCAACACAAAAAAATTTAAGTTACATATAAATATAAAAAAAGTTTTCCATTTTAGCACAAACCAGTTACTTTGTGTTGTGGTCATTGCAAGCAGTGAGATCTTGTTCATTTTGGTATTTGAATTTTAAATTTTGGATAATAAGTGAAGAAAAATAGAGAGAGAAAAAAAAATTATTGAAAACTGTGCACAGAGAGAATCCAAAATTCAAATTCTAAACAAACAAGGTTTGAGTGACTTGATTTCAATTCACACAACCCCCTGTTGGAAAATAGAATTTAACCAACGAAAATTTGGTGGGACCCACACCGCGTGAGGTGGACCCTACAGCAGCGAACAAATTCCATTAAGAGATGAGTGAAAAATTGTCTCATTATGGGAATTGATAAAACCAAGGGACGCGTGCGCGCGCGCCATCGCCGAACATCTAGATGAGACCTGGGCTAGGACCGGGACTCAGGATTCGTGGGCCCGCGACCTGTGGTTCGAGATCTGTGGTCTGTGGTCTAATCTAGATTGGTTTGGAATTGATTGTGCTTTATTGGGTCTATACCATTCGCGTTTGGATGGTTCAGTTACAGAATCAGTTGTCGCAGCTAATTAATACTGGGTAAAATGCCCAGAATAAAACCCACGATTTGATTAAGGAATTAATTGTTGGATTAATGACTGTAGCAGTTTTTCTCCAAAAATTGAATTCCCTATATTCAATATGAAATATTGAATTGACTCTATTGAATGGGTAGGCTCGATCCCCCATTCATATATATAACTGGTCCGGTTTCAACCGGTTTTTAAAACACATAAACCGGATCGAAATTATTTTTCCGATTTATAAAATTTTATAAACCAGAACCGGATCGAAATTATTCAACCGATTTAAAAAATTCAGTCAGGTTCGGTTTTTCCGGTTTCAATCGATTTTCCGATTTCGAGTAACAGCTCTAATAGCCACCACCCACATGCCAAAACCACCGTGACTGCAACCATCGTCAGACACTCCGCCATGCCGTTAGGCCAAATCCGATGACCCTCAGAAGAGAAAACCAACGGGAGAATTCCGAAGAAAATCACTCGATCCCCATGGTTCTCACGCCCGCTCCAAATCGTCACCACACCTCCCGCGGAAAACGCACAACGGAGGTCAAAAAAGCAAGTCATGTTTCTTGATGAATATTTCGATCCATTTTGATTCATGTTTTATACTCTTTTTTTTTGGTTTACACTTCTGCTAAGATTCATCAAAAGAAAACCACGGTTTAGAAATAGGCATAACCAGGGCCGGCCCAGCACGCCCTCAGGCTTGGAAAACCCCTGGATTGGGGCAACACAAAAAAATTTAAGTTACATATAAATATAAAAAAAAATTCCATTGTAGCACAAACCAGTTACTTTGTGTTGTGTTCACTGCAAGTAGTGAGATCTTGTTCATTTTGGTAATTGAATTTTGAATTTTGGGTAATAAGTGAAAAGAGAGAAAAAAAAATTATTGAAAACTGTAACATCCTTTTATTTATAAGGTGCTTTTATGCCATACTTTAGTAATCTAAAGGGGTAAAGTGCATTTTTTTTTTAAGAATTGTGCATGTGTGCCGTGTGTTGTGTTGTGGTGAGGCGAGTGTGTGTGTCCTTAAGGAAAAAAAGAAACCCAATAGGGCTGGATATGCTTCAACGTAAGGAAGGAAGGGGAGAGAGAGAGAGAGAGAGAGAGAGAGAGAGAGAGAGAGAGAGAGAGAGAGAGAGAGAGAGAGAGAGAGAGAGAGAGAGAGGGAGAGAGAGAGAGAGAGAGAGAGAGAGAGAGAGAGAGAGAGGGAGGGGGAGAGGGAGGGGGGGGGGGGGGGGGGGGGGGAATTCGTGAGAGGGAATTCGTGGCTGTATTTCACGAATTTATTCAAGGTACCTAGAAATCTTCTAAATTCTTGAAATAAATCCTGAATGTTCATCTGTGAGTCTATTGCATCGTGTTAAATTTTAAGAAAATAACTCGAAGTGTTTTGGCCTACAAAATTCGTGGACCGAACTGGTGTCTGGTTCGTGTTTGTGCTGGCAGCATAGACACATGTTGGAAAAACGGGCATAACTTCTTGCTCGGGTGTCTATTTTGCGAACCGTTTCTTGATTCAAAAACTAGACTCATATATCTTTTTGAATATGGATGGGTTGTGCCGTGAATCTTTCTAGATTATAGCAGTTTTTCAATTAAAGTTCAGATTTTGGGGAGTTCTAGGATTCTAGACAACTTTTGGCTTGTGTTCTTCGTGAAATTCCTCAAGTTCTTCACAACAAAGTTTCTCTGATAGAATACCATATAGTACTTGCCTCATAAGGAATCCTATGTATCCATATGAATTTTAGTATAAAGTATAGCATGTTACTGCGCACAACTAATTTTCGTGCTTAATACTTACCCTGATATTTGCTAATGTTTTCAATTAAAATTTGGGGAAGGGAGTCTTGTTTCACGGAATGGTGCCCTCTCTCTTTTCCTTTTCCCCCCCTTACTTTTTATTAGGGGTGGCAAACGGGCGGGTTTGGGTCAAATTGGGTAAGTTGTTAGTGGGTTGGGTCTTTAATGGGTCATTGACCCATTTAGACCCGTTAACTATGAGTCTAATTACCCATACCCAACCCGACCCATTTATTTTAAAGCAAACCCGACCCGCCCATTAACCCAATTATATATAAACTAAAAATTATGATCGAAAAATTTAAAAAGTAAAAAAAAATTATGATCGAAACTCATAAATTTTTTCAAAAAGACGAGAATAAGTAATTTTTTTTGTCTTATTGATTTTTTTTTGTCTTTATTCAAAAAGTTATAAGTTTCGATCAAATTTTTTTACTTTTCTGATTCCTCTCATCAAAACAAATTAATAAGTCACAAAAATATGACACAAAACAAAAAAAAATGCAAAAAAAAATTGAATAAGGACAAAAAAATAAGTCAATTTTTTAATCCAAACCCTTTGCGGGACTACCATGAGAGAAATTTATTCACGGCGGAGCACAATTTCACGGGTCCATTCGCCCAATTAATGGATGAGATGTGTTTTCAATTTTGACTGGTCAAAATAATTGTTACCGGTCACAATTGATTTTTAATTCGCACCATTCAAAATATTTTTGGACCCGTGTGATGTAGCACAAAACAATTGAATAAAAGAGGGAGAAGGCCATGCTCCTGTGGGGGGGGGAAAGAGAGAGAGAGACGGGGGGTGGGCAGGGGGAGGGAGAGAGAGAGAGAGAGGGGCGGGGGGAAAGAGAGCGAGGGGGGGCGGGGGGGGGGGGGGGAAAGAGAGAGAGCGGGGGGGAGAGAGGGGCAGGGGAGGGAGAGAGAGATGGAATTTGGGACCAATTAAGAGATGGAATTTGGTGGGTTACTTTCATTGCCCATTGGGTCATTTAAGTTGACCCAATTAATGCCCAATTATGACCCAATTAATAATGGGTTAGTTGGGTTTGAACTCATTCTTACCCAACTAATAAATGGGTTGGGTTGGGTCTATTTTCTAATTGATGGGTCTGGATTTGTTAATGGGTCTGGGTTCAATTTGCCACCCCTACTTTTTATATAATCTTTAACAAGGAAAGAAATACGCGATGGGGTGGAACACATAATTCCCGTCCCACATAGCTTAGATTAGAAATTAAGTTTTGCCTTATATGAGTTCCGCGGTCGTGTGATAATTGCCACCCGAAATAGGTGGTTAGCGTTGATTAAAATTGAAGAATATATTAGTTACTCCATCAATGCTTACCCTTCTTGCCATTCGATAACGGGAGAGGAAGGTTTCATACGAACTAAAGGCATTTTAGAAATGTATATAAAACATGCATTTGTATTTATTTTGGAACTTTCGTTAATGTTTGTTGACGTTTAAGTTTTTGCATTTGAATTTTACAAAGTGAAAATCTATAGACCAATAATTTTTGGGTGGTGATAATTTTAAAACTTTTTTTTGTTGGTGCCAAAACTTTAGTGCATAAAAGTCTTGTACATTGCCCATGGTACAAGTCTTTTGTGCACTAGAATTTTGGTACCAAAAAATAATAATTTTGGTATTATCATTTTTTTTTGTTTTTGTTTCATATATACACCAACTCCAATGTTTTGATAATGAAAAAATGAATTGAAGTTTGGGGAAGTCTAATTTTCGGGTGGATCAATGTTAAACGGGGTAATGGGCTCTCCTTAAGAGAGGAATATAAGGGGAAGGCATATTCACAAGCTAAATAGTAATAGTAAGAAATTAAGCGTTACTTTATAAAAGTGTAAGTGTTGCCACGTATTGATAATTGCCATTGGGTGAGCTAGCTTAACAAATTCCTTCCTCAGGTCAGGCATGGCGGGATGCTAACTTCCAACGACTCCGAACCGTACAGTAGTTACATTCAAACAGACGGCTAGCTCTTAACTTGTTAGCTCCTAACTAGTGCGAGTGAGGAAAGACATTAGCTCTTGTACTGGACCTTAGCTACAAGGTAGTGGGCCTAGTGGCCCGCCCCTCCTCAACCGACCGAACAAATATTGCATTGATATGTTGAAGATTCCTGACTCTTCTGATAAGACACCCCTCATTGTCTCCTTTGTCTCTTCAGAATGGCGGTGAGTTTATCTACCTCGGTCGGTGATAAGGTGGAATCGAGAATGTCGACCTGCGCGCGAATGGGACGGACGGCATCTTTGTGGTTGTAGCGAGGAGAGAGAGCAATAACGACCTTGCGGTTCTCTTCGAAATCTTCCTCCAGCTGCTGGTTGTCAAGTCGGTGTACGTGGTGAGCATGCTGGCAGTGGCGGATCCAGAGATTTTCTGAAGATGGGTCACTCCTTAAGAACCGGTTCTATACATTTAAAAGTTGTAGGCGAACTCACATCAATTTTTATTATTCAATTCGAAAATGAGTATATAATATGTCACATATTTTTTGTTAGTGTTTAATTAATTTTGAGCTAACATAAAAAATAAACAAACTGTAAAAATAAGCATTTTTGTTTATTTTTACTAGAACTTATAGTTATCCTAATTGATTTGTGTAGCAAATAATATTAATTTTAATGGGTTTGTGGTACCAATGCAACATATGTTAGTTTAATTTTGGGTTCGAGTCGCAATAGACTCAAAATTTTGGGGGGAGAAGTGTGTTTTTTTAACTTCTGAAAACACAAAAACAAAATTATAAGCGCTGGGTTTTTGAACCTCCACCGTGCATGTGAGGCGCCATACTTTACCATTGGAACAAGAGAATAATAAGATTGTGTAGTTTTCGGAAGATTAAATACATATATTACTTCCTCGAACTTGGGGGCCCTCCTCCCCAGCCCTATTTTCAGCTGGGTCACGTGACCCATCTGGGCCTACGCTAGATCCGCCCCTGCGTGCTGGTGAGCATGGTGGACTTCTAGTCGTAGATCAAGCAGAGAGATTGTTGTGCTGGTTAAGAAAGTCACTCTCAGTCCTTATGTGTGCATTTTAAAAAATGGACAGTAGTTCTCCGTGCATTGGGCTACCTTTCTCGAGTGGCCCATACTTTGTTCGCCCTAGATACATTGGGCTGGCCCACCCATCACAGATGCGAATCCCTGATTTCACCCCGACCCATCACTTCTCTCTATCTCTCTCTAATGTTTTGTTTGAAAAGAATAGAAAGGAAAATGGGAGGAAAATATTACTATTCACAAAAGGCTTATTTGTACGAATGGTCCCCAAAGTATTTCCGAATTGTCAATTGGTCCCCAATATATAAATTGCGCCTATTGCATCCCCAATATTTACAATGCGCATTTAAATGGTCCTCGGAGCTAACTTCGTTCAATTGAGCCGTTAAAGACAGGGGTATTTGTGGCACTTCATTATAAAAGTTCCTCGGGTGGTTTACTGACAGAACAACCTTTTTATCCTTTGCACGTCGTTTTTGCCACCGAAGAGGTAGTATGCAAGCCGAGGCAGCTCCGGTGGGCCCGTTTCTAGGGTATGCAATTTGGGTCGGAGAGTGGAATGGATATAGGTTAGGGGTTGGTTTATGGTGGCGAAGGGTGGTGAGTAGGAGGGAGATGAGAGAGATTGTGGAGGTGAAGAGCACAAGGATTAGGCATTTGAAGCCACATCCACCAAACCCACAAAACAAAGCCCTAGGAAAGATCTGCACATGCATGTAGAATGTATACAGTGGAGACTAATTGAAATAGATTGGTTGCACCAAACTGAGCCACTCACTGGTTTTTTTTTTGGTTCTTTACATGCTGGAAAGAAATTGTTTACCCTGCTGAATCCAACTTTTGAGTTGAATCAAGAAAAATACATTCTGCTTTAAGATGTATATGCTGGAGGGCCAGATTCAAGAATTAATTTGGACATAAGACCTGCCATTCCCATCAAGAAAAAGCAGTAGACTTCCATATCTAAGCATGAAACGTATGCTCATAGGGACAATAGAGAGAAGGGGCAAGTGTTTTGAGGTTGAAGATGAAGTTTTGTGGGGGTGATGGTTGTTTAAAGAGGGAGTTCCACAAATACCCTCGTATTTAACGGCCAATTTGGACGGAGTTAGCTCCGGGGACCATTTAAACGCGTATTGTAAACGTTGAGGATGCAATAGACACGATTTATAGATTGAGGACCAAATTGACAATTCAAATATACTTTGGGGACCATCCGTACAAATAAACCATCCACAAAACTAGAAACTTTTCGCACTACAAGAAATTACACCATTCTTGACTAACGGTTTAGTCGGCAAAAAAATACAATGCCACCGACAAAATATTTGTTTAGTCGATAATTGTCTGTTTGAGGATTTATGAGAAAATATTTAGTGGGCTCTAATTGTGACACCATTGGATACAAACTCTAAAGGCTTATCTACTTTTTTCGTTCCTACAAAATAAGATCGGTTTCGTTTTCGTCCTCATAAAATTTTTAGTTTTAATTTTACCAGTATTTTGTAACCAATTTCAATGTTACCTTTTCCGTCAAAACTTGAACGGAAAATTCCTATGTGGATAACGGCTAGGTGATGTGGACCATTTAAACCTTTTAAACGTCTTCCCACCCTCTTCATAGCCACCACCAGTAAAGACCGTAAATCCCCAAATTCGTTTCCTCCAAACCCACTGAGTAACCCTCGATCGATTCGAACGAGACCTCCTCTGTTAAATTACTTGAAAACTCTTCAGTTGCACCCCAACAAATGACTGAACCGTTCAATCTACGAGTTGCGCAAACATGATTAGCCTCGAGTGCGAAACCAGAGTACTCGAAAGCCGAATTGGATGGAACTTACAATTGACCAGAATTGTTACTTCCTTTACAAATCCCAAAGCCAATAGATTCAACCCACAAGCACTACTTCCTCTACCAAAAACACTCGACATTGATAAATTAACGAATTGGGTTTGAATAAAACTCGCCATTGATGAATTGCTACGCCAACAGGTAACCCTATTGGTATTCATCAAGACTCCGCAAGAAAACCCCGACCTAGATGAGGCTTGCGCTACTGGGCCTGACGCCGCAGAGGGTGTTCCGGCCGCCAGCGATGTAGTCGAAGGAGGTGGTGTTTGGAGAGAAAATGATGGGTTGTTGGGCGTTTTTGTTGAGCTGCCAGCATTGGATTTGCTATGTTTGTTGTTAGGCGAGGATGCCGCAGACGGTGGCGGAGTTGCAGATGACAGCGAGAGTGGTGGCGGGGCAGCCGAGGGCATGGGCTGGCTAGAGGGTGATGGAGAGGAGGGTGATTATTCGGTGGGTTTGGGAGGAGATGAATATTGGGATTTGGGGAAGACGAATAAAAGGGTAAAATGGTCCATATCACCTGGCCGTTATCCACTTACGAATTTTCCGTCCAAGTTTTGACGGAAAGAGTAACATTAAAATTAGTTAAATACAAGGGTAAAATTGAAACCAAAATTTCTGTGAGGACAAAAATGAAATCGAGTTTATTTTGTAGGAACCAAAAAAATAGATAAGCCAACTCTAAATTTTATCACCATGAATGTTTTTATAATGGTCGATTTGAACCGAATTTCACATCTTACCAATGATAACATTGTCACCAAAATTGAACATCACTTAGGTCCCGTTCAGGAACTCGTTTTAAGTACTTATTTTTTAAGAAGACAATTTCAAGATCAAAAATAATGTGTCTACACAAATAATTTTCTTAGCAATATGGATCTTGTTTGATAGATCTTATCGAGATCTTTTATATGGTGCAAAAAAAATAAAAAAATAAATTTTTATTTCCATTATTTTTGAGTTTAAAAATATGAAATAAGTACTTATTTTTTAAGAAGGTGTTCTGGAACGGGGCCTTAAAATCTTCCTCCAGTCGTTGGTGGAGTTGATGGTGGACCAGTCGGTTTACGTGGTGAGCATGGTAGTAAGCGTGGCAGATCTCGGAAGAAAGCCACTCTCAGGCTCCGTTCCAGTTTCTTAGAAAAGAAACTTCTTGAAAAGAAAGGTAATTTTAAGCACAAAAATCATGTGTTTACGCAAATAATTTTTCTACCAATATAGATCTTGTTTGATATATTTTTTTGAGATCTTTTAAACTGTGTAAAAAAAATTTAAAATTTATTTTTCATTTTTATTATATTTAAATTTTAAATTACCTTCTTTAAAAAAAAAAAGTTTAAAAAGAAAGCGGAACGCCTTCTTAGTCCTTAAGGTTGCATCTGGAAAATGGGCTATTGTTCTCCATGCATTGGGCTAGTTTACTGGAGCGGCCCATACTTCGCCATAGATACATTGGGCTGGCCCACCCTTCACGGCATCCACCGCTTCTCTATCTCCTCTGTGACGGGATCCCTGGTGAAAACCCCGACCCACCACTTCTCTCTCTCGATTTCTCGAGATGTTTGATCAAAACAGCGCAGCAGGAATGGAGGTATGAAAGATCCCTCTTCTCTGTGTGTGTGTATGTGTGTGTGTGTTATCCGTATATGATCTACTTTAGGTGTCGCCCCAATCTCTTCAACTGATACTCCATGTATATTCCTAACTTTTTACCGAAATTTATAATTTACTTTAGCCGATAGCAAAAGGATTTTGGTATAGTTCTAAGTTGTAACAAAAATCCCATCCTTTTTCAAGTTATTTTCAGAACTTTTGGTTTTAATTTTGATTTCTTTCAGAAATTTAGCCTTATCTATCAATCTTATGGAGAGGAATTTCAGGGTAAGCAAAATTCGTTTTTGCTCTAGTTAGGATGAATTTTAATTGGGTTTTGTTCAATAAATTCATTTACTAAAAAAAAAAAAACTGTAGAAGGATAAATTTTAGGATGAATGTGATCGGTTTGTAACAGGTGACAGATTAATTTATCTTCCATCTGAAATGATAAGAAGGCAAACTTGTGTAAGAATAACGGAATATGGAGATTTTCATTTTGTTTTATTTTCTGTTATTTTTTTGAGCACGGCTATTTCGATTTGTTAACTTTCTTTTGTTCTACTCGTTGTTAACCATTGAAAGGAAGCGGGTGCTGATTGTGGTAGTGATGTTGATTTGGAAGAAAAGATTGAGAAGATCCTTGTTGCTGATGACGAGGAAAGACTGATCACATTGTTGACAAGCCCGCCACTATTAATTGATGGCACACCTCAATATTGCCGGGACCATCTTTTGGAGAGTCTCTGCATGAATGATGCCGTAAAATGTGCCACTGCGTTGCTGGAAGGAAAACTGGGCGGCATAAGACTGGATTTGGATGGGGATCACCTCTTGCATCGTGCGGCTAGATTTTGTTCATCGGACCTGGTCCAGTTATTTCTTCACCATAAAGCTCGAAGTGATACCAGATATTCTGATTATAGATATGATGATGGGAAAGATCTGAGGAATGGGTTGCGCCCACTCGATATAGCGTTTAACTTTGCAAGGTTAAAAAGAAGAAAACACACACATAGTACTTCTTATTCCTGATTTTGGCACTGTGTTTTTCATTCCATCTTATTTTTCCTATTGTGCAGAAGTCAGTACCCGTCTCTGGAGTCGTATCCATTTGGAGGGCAATCTAGTTTTGAAATGATACTGTATCTTTGCCAACTCGGAGCGGTTTGTTTGTTTTCATAGAATGCTTGCTTATATTTACTTTTTTTTAATCTTCAGCTGTCAAAGGTTTGGATATGATGTGGATGAAAGAATTAAGAGGTTTCCTCCTGGGGCTCTTTTATTGACTTGTTGCAGGGAAACATTGGGGATACTATTAAGTTTCTTGCATGTTCATCCAAGGACGTTGCAAAGGAAGCTTACCATTGTGCAAGGAAAGGAAAGCTCATTGAGTTGGCTCTCTTGCTGATTGTGGCTCGTGAAAAGATTTTGGTCCCTATCAATTTGGACGTCAAAGGTGGTGTTGGTTCAAGCGGAAGAACCACCATCCTGCATTGGTTACAGTTTCAAATCCTAATACTAACTCATGAGGAGAAATTAATGGGAGACTGTAAAAATGGCAAGTTAACTAAGATTCGCAGGAAGAAGATGGTTATGAGGTCAGCTGCACTATTGCTTGAAGTTTTTGAGAGGGCTGGTCATGCTATTGAGGAAATTATTCAGTACCTGTCACGTTCACCTTGCGTATGTGTTTTAATACCTCATATTCTGCTTCCTTGCTTCATAAGAGAAACAAGACATATTTGCCCAGGCATTGAGATATGAATACAGAGGGAGGACCGGACCGGGTAGCATACCGGTGAAGGGACCATGCAAATGGGTCACCGGTCCAACCGGTATCGAACCGTGATGTCATAATTGCATAATTAATTTATTAAAATTATATATAGCCTCAAATTTTACAAGGAAAATAAACCAAAGTCACCCGATACCAATATATTTTCACATGGTAGAAGTGTTATTCTTATAGTCCTACATCAGTGGCAAAGTAAAACATAATGCGTTGGCTTCCCTTTTGAAAGCTCCGTGCGATTCGTTTGAGCCTCGCGCATCCTGGTGTACAACTTTAAATTACTGGCTGCTTCGTGCATATTTGTGTTAAAGAGTAAATCATATGCCCTGAGCTTGTTTAGCACACTTCATATGCATGTCTGTGAAACGAGTCAGTCCAGAATGACTATCTGATACTTGATTTCATCAATTTATCATCTGTGTTCCCATATAGGCGAGAAGTGAAGAAGTGGGGAAACATGCTGTTTTCTGGCTTAAGGAAGCAGGATTTAAATTCAAGAATGGGGACTTTGATTTTAGCACTATGGACTGGTTTGAGTACGCAGTTGTTCAATATCTTTTTTTTCCAGATTGTGTTTCTTCTCTTTATGCACATTCATTCTTCTTATATCTCTTGTCGCAGTTAATGGTTAAACCTTGAAAACTTGTGTACCCTTATTGTGACAGCATTGCGCTTACTGATTCCTTAAGGACCAAGAACAGGATCCCTACCAAGGATGCTCCATCAGGTGTTTTTTCGTGCTTTAGAACTCTATTCTTACAATTAAATTATGGAAAAACAACACCACTGGGATGATGTGGCAGTGGCAATTCTGTAAATTGAAGCCATTTTTCTCAGTGTTCTGCACTCAAACTATGCATTGTCATTACTATTAAACAAATGTAACTTATACTTCCTAATTTATTATGATGAATTGAAAATGGCTCACAAACCTCAGTATACAAGCTTCTGATGACTTCATTTTTCTTCCTTTTTTTTTTTTGCACAGCAGAGACGAATTCCAGTCCTCGCCTGCCTTTGCCGCAGCAAAAAATTCCGGCTTTGCCCCTTTGGGTTAGAAAATTTGTATTTGTCATGTCCCTTACTATATTAATGTTATGGGTTCAATTGTCCTAGGAATTTTTTGGATTTGATGCTTTACACTATTTGCTTTCTGCTCTTTGTTTTCTTTTTTTTGGACTGAGATGATTTGTGTCATAGTAAACAACTTTTCCTTTCAGTGACTTGTAACTGATTGATTTTCTAGGGATGGGGAAGGGAAGGGGGAGGGGCGATAGGTGAATTAACCCAACATTTTTGTGGCCTAATGCCATGTTTTTCAGAGATATTTTATTGGAAGCAGAGGAGGCATGTGTGTTAGACTCTTATGCTCTTTGGATACTCCTAGGAGCATGTCCATTACTTCTTCAATGTAACTTAAGCGCAAAATTAGGCCCGTATAACCGTCTACTACTAAAAGCGTGTCCAGTACTTGTTCTCTGCATCTTTATTCAAAAAACCGGAATCATTGCATCAGACCTTTCCTGGTCTACGCCGACACTTCTGCGGCAGTTCTTGAACCATTAGAACACGTCCTACTTGATGAATCTCTTCCCCATAACCTTGTAATCTGCTTTCATCAGAATCCCACTTATGAACTTTAAGTATAAGTGAATCCATTCTGAATTGTAGTGTTTAGAATTGTATTGTGATGTCTGCAATTGAATGGTAACGTGTAGCATATCCATGTTGCCTTTAACCTAAATAAACAACTAGATTTTGTCTTCACATAAATCAAACGACTGTTTTTAATTTAGCCAAACACTCGTCTTCTTCCCTCCCTCCCTCCCTCTCTTTTCCGTTCATATTGCATTATAACAAAACCTTAGAAGCTACCACTCTCGTTATCATCTGGTCTTTGAACAAATATGGCAGTCAGTTCAGTCTTGCAGATCATGAGGATCTCATCGTTTCTCTTTTTCTTTGATCTGATCTTCTGAAGGCAACTCGCTGCCAGATCTGAAAGGAATTCATCCGACAAAATTTCTTCTCTTTTCAAACTTCATCATCCTTGAGTCAGTCGTGTCTGGCAAAAAATGTGCCGGGTCCCGTCCGCATGGTGCACCTGCCCCGTGTCTTGTTGACACTGGTACTTTGCCCAAAATGGAGGATCCATGTTGCATAGGATACGACATTGGTATGAGCTTGAGTTATGTGTTCTCTCCCATACCCAATTTAAGCACCTAGACCCTCAGTTTTATAATATTTGAGCTTGCTTTAGCTTTGTGAAGCAACATTTCTAGCCTTTCCCATGGATGGGGGGACAGAAATTTAATACTTTTTCTTAGTCCCATATGTATAACGTTCTCAGATAATAGGACTTACATTATTTCGCATACCAGGTATTACATTCTTACAAAAGAAATCCACCAGAAACACCCAGTATTCTAGCCGGATCAGTAGTATGTGGTTTTTGCACCGGTTTTCACCGAATACGGTCCGGTATTCACACCTTTGGTCCTGTACCCATAGCTGACTTGTAAACACGTCTTTCCCCAAAGATTTTAGTTTTGGATGATTAGACGCGCATCCGATACTCGTGCCTGAGCTCATGGTGGTGGTCTTTTGTTTGTAAGATATAGTACTAAGCACTGTGTTTTCGTGCTGCCTTATATCGTGAATAAGTTTTTGATATGGATTATTTGTTTGAGCAGGTTCTTAGTCCTTGGTCCGCTGCCCAGACTTCCCCTTTTCACCAAACCCGTGGTTTATCCTCTACGGACAAGTCACATTACACAAATCATATCCCAAAATCAATCTCTCGTTCTCATTATTCTGCAAGTTTGGATGTTCAAGCAAAGAAGCAAACTGAACCCATAGAGCAGAATGTTCCCCAATGCCTGTCCAAGGTGAAGCTTGCACGTTTTGCAAGGTTGCTTAGGAGGGGGATGAAAATTGCTTGATTCATGTACGAGCTCTTTGGAGGTCTCACTTGTTACTTTTGGTAAGGATTGTTTTCTTGCAGCTTCTGTAATGATTATTATGTGTTTCTGTGCATGCATGCTTGATGCTTCCAATGCCATCATGTCTATCGAGACCAGGTCGCCTCGTTCATTAGCTTACTTTTAATTATTTCGTTTGTCGGTGGTTTTTTTTTTTTTTTGAAAGGCTTCGTTTGTCAGTGTTGGAGCGTCCTAAGTAGCCCCTCATTCTGTGCACTTGCTACCATGATTGTTGCTTTGCAGCAGATTTGGGACTTGTCTTCCTTGATGTCTAAAACACCGACTAATTACTTGCTCTTAACGTCTACCAAAGGACAGCTGTTGGAAGTCTTAAGACTCGTTTGGGTGGTTTCAGTTGATGCTTTACATTTATGAAACCAGGGTGGGGTTCTAGGTTTTATGGAGACTACAGGGCGGCTATATCCAGCATGGCTTTCTTACAGTAGATGGATTTCCAGAATCAGGGCGCTGCAAGTGCTGGATGGGCATGTAATAACGGTTTTCAAGGGCTGGTTTCTAATGAGTTCTTTTGACTTAAGGCACCGTTTCATTTTTCACTGGATTATAGCATCGGGTTGGACTATAGACACAAGGAGACCACATTTCCTACATTTGGTTGCAACTAATTGCGGTCAACCATTACATATCCATCCGATACATTACCTAGGACGGTGTGGTATTGTTAATTCCCCTGAGCATTAATCGGATGGGATTGGTAATCTGATGGAGTTAATTTTGTATCGTTTCAAATTTGTTTGGGGTAATATTGATTGTTAATGGTTTCAATGAGGAAAAGACACCCACTGCCTCACTGAATGAGATAAACTCATCCTTCTATTTGTCTAGCTATAAAGGTACAATTGCTCTTATTTATACTGATGAAAATCTACGTCACAGTTGGAAATTTTCTAAACGCATGAACTTCCTAAGCCCTTGGTCTCAAATTAATTGTAGTAGTTTTGGCTGTGGAAAGGAATCTTAGCTAGGCTTAAATTGTTCCAAAAACTCCCCCAAAAAAGCGACAGGGACGACACAGTAGGGATGGCAACAGGTGATTAAAAAGGTTTTGAACTTTGTAGTTTCGCAAAAAAAAAAAAAAAAGTTTCAACCATTTCACACAGATAGTTTGGAGAAGGTTTATGGTGTTATTTCAAAGATATGTTAATTCTTTGAAAAGGACCTTGAAGACAAAATTCAGAATTACTTTTTTTTTGGGATAGTTTGGAGAAGATTTATGGTGTTATTTCAACGATATGTTTATTCTTTGAAAAGGACCTTGAAGACAGAGTCAGAATTCACCAACCAAATAATATCCTGAAAACTGAACCGGACAGAACGATAAGTTTTGTGTTACCATGACTTCCAAAACTAAAACATGCGCAAACTAGAAATAAACTGCCTTTCAAAGATTTGTTGCCTATTTATCATGAGATATTTGACTTTCCCTCATAGTACTTAATAATACTTAGTATTCTTCAAAGAAGAGGAACATGGGCTTTTCTGCTCCTAGATAACACCACTTCTGTTAGGAATTTGATTTCGTTCCAGCAGCTACGGCGTTGAGCACGTTACAGCAGCAAAACATAGTGAGATAGGTTGAAGCTGTTGAAGTCATGAAGAGCATCATGCTGACATGACAGTTGAACAGACTTACTGTCTTAAACATTTTCCAACAAACTAATGCCAGCCTCTAACTTTGTTATCTTGCCATTTCTTGGTGGTCTTTTTGGGTTAGACGAACATGCCTATTCAATGCTTCAAACAATTTATCAGGATTCTGCCAGCCTCGAACTCTGTTATATTGCCATTTCTTGGTGGTCTTTTTATGTTAGACGAACATGCCTATTCAATGCTTCGAACAATTTATCAGGATTCTAAATAGTTGAACTTTCTAGCCTTCGCATTTGTGAGATAATGTTGCTTTGTTTACTTTTAGTAATTGTTGCCTGGCACAACAGTTGACGAGAGTTGGCAATTGATCAAATGGATTTTGTAATTATGCAGTTGCTTGCGGAGTTCGTCTTGGTTGAATGTGGAAGATTTCCTGGTCAAGTTTAAAGGCTTTTATGGTCATATGTTATGTATGCATCTGTCCAGATGCTTGTGAACTTGTAACGATGGCATCACGCTCTTTGACCAACGATGCACATTCTGATCAGTATTTTGGTATTGCTCTTGTAAGGCTAAGACTTATGAATTGATGGAATGTATCTGTGCTTTGTGAACTTATCTTGACACTAAGCTCTTTGACGAACCATGCACTTTCTAATGTAGGAGTAATTCATAATTCTGGTCTTCTTATAAGTCTGTAACTTAGGAATTGACATGTATCTAATTTTGCAAATAAACTTTGAGTCGATGCATGTTCTGCTGCTGGATAATTTTTGAGTACTGCTAATTAGCTAGTCATCCTTGCTGTGCGTGTCAACAGAGTCTGCGCATTCCTTTTACTGTGATGTGATAATAGTTTGGGAAGCTTGAATGTGGTTGTAAATCCATCTCATCTTTTGAATATCTGGCTTGTCCTTTTAATGCCATTGGCAGGTTAGGAATGTAGTTGCAGTGGCCCTTATTCTCTGTGGAATTTTTTTAATACTACAGATTTAATTAGAATTGGGAGGAGGCGAATATTGAAAATGCTAGAACGGATGGTAGATTGATTTGAAAACCCTTGACCGGAAAGTGCTGCCTGAACTCTCTATGGTCTCTCCTGAGTGCTGCGCAACATCCAAAACTGTTTACTTGCCATTGGTTGTAAGTTTGAACTAAGTTTGAAAAGTAACTAGAGCGTGGAGCGGGAGCACGAGCAGAAACAGAGATGGGAGCTTGAAAACGGGGCACCCAGGGCGGGGCCCAGAGCTGGCCCTGCGAATAGGTCGGCTAGAGATAAAACTGGTGGTGGCAATCTCACTGAAGGCAGGGGATGGGTGGTGAGTTTGGGTGAGTGGGGGGAAAGGTGGAGGTGGCACAGTTTAGTGGAAGGAGGTTGCATGGTGGGTGGCTTACATTGTGGAGTACGGGGATTGGTGGCTCTGCTGGAGGTGAAAAGGAGTAGGTGGTTGGTGGTGGTATAATTGGTGGTGGGTCGGGATAATGGTGGAAGAGGAGATGGATAATGGGTGGAGAAGATGGGGATAACGAGGTGGTGATGGAGAGGGATGGAGGAGGAAGTGGGCTGCTGCCAGCCGGTAGAGAGGGGCGAGGGGACCACTGCTTTGAATAGCCTAAGCATCCTAGAAAAGTACTAGTAGCAACGAAAAAACACCCAAGTTGAATAAGACCAATACATTCAATGTCTTTTGTATCACGTAAATGATGGTTATTTCTCAAATATTTCCATTGTCAACACCCCCAACATAACTAGAGTGCAACCCATAGACATAAATACTACTCCAGTAATGAAATCGTTTGCTTATAAAACTTTCAAGCAATAAACAAATGCATGGCAACTTTACCGGCTAGTCATTACACTCTGTCATCAAATGTGAACTTTTAGTCAACGTTAGTTAAAAAAATACATCAAAGCAGTGGTGGCTCCACATAGAGAGCACCATGGTCACATAACCACCAAAAATAAATAAATTGCTATAATAAATGTAGAAATTTTAGGATAGCCCATGCTTTGAAATAGTTTGAACACTCAGTCCATACATCAATGAACACTCAATTCACAAAATTTTGAACACCTAGTCCGTACATCAATGACCACTGATCAATGGTAAAATTACGGCTCTTTATTTGAGACTGTTTATATATTTTTCCATCATATTTCTTAATATATAAATAGTCTAAAAAATTAAGTTCTCTAATTTTTAATCCGTTAGTGCGAAGATAGTATTTTTCTAATTATTTTATCCTAAACGGTTATAATTAATTTTTGGCTCTAGGGCTTTCATATGAGAGCCTTAAGAGAATCGTAGAATCAAATGAAGAATAGATACTTGATTATGAGAGCCCTATAGACAAATATTAACTATGACATTTTAGGATAAAATGATCATAAAAATAAGATCTTCGCACCGGTTGAAACAAATTGAAAATTGGAGCACTTAATTTTTTTACCATAGTGTTTAATATATAAGTAGTGTTAGTCTCTCTTCTTCTTCTTCTTGTTTTTTTTTTCCAGTCCATATTGTCTTAAACATAATCTCCTGATTTTTTTTTTAAAATTGCCGAATTGCTCTGTGGCGCCTAGGTGGGCTTGGTGCTTGGCGGTGGGTCGCCACCCAACTAGTGGCGAGCGCCATTTAAAATATTAGATAGTATATTGTAAATATTTTTTTGAACAGTACCACCCCGAAAAGTTCTGGAATTGCCACTGCATCAAAGGAACTACTTTCAGGAATTCACTTCGTATTCCATGGGCGTAGCTAGTCTCTAGTATATTTTCTTCACCCATGTTTTGGTAATACACTATATTTATACAATGGCCAGTCAAGAATTTGATCCGAGGAAACTAGTGAAAAACTAGGGATAGCAACTAGCACCACTTACCCCAAACCCGCCCCTCCCTAATTGGGGCACGTTTCTGTCAAACTTTCGAGTTTCGACATGGGGTTGGGGTAACATTAGAAAAAATGAATCGAGATCAGGTGCGGTACAAATTTAATGTTTCTTTTAAGCAAAAAAAAAGGAAAAAAATTATTCGTCAAATGCAAATACTACATTGGATCAAAGGAAGGTTCGGGTAGATATTATAAAATGCACCACTTACCCCCAAACCCTCCCCGCCCGAAATTTTTTCACACAAAATTTTATAATTTTACACATAAAATTATAATTTTGACACCTAATAATTTTATCGTTATACTAAAATATAGATTTGTACCGTTACATTTTCAACAATTCTTTTTACTAATTAGATTACACAATTTCTTCACATTTTTTACGGGGCCGGCCCGTCCCACTACGCCCGTTGCCATCCCTGCGATTTGAACAAGGTGCCTTTTTTTACCACAATTTTGGAGTCTTTTTTATTGTTTATTAATTTTTACACACCCAAACATATATCTAGTCACAAAATCCAAGGGCCCCACACACATCACACATTGTGGGAGATTATTCAGTGTCATTGGGGCACGACGTGGCGGCATCCTAAACCTCTCTCCACCACATATTATTGTGGCGGTGCCCCAAGACACACACACACTCTCTAACGGTTGACTTATTTAAAATTGCCTATCTGACTTGAATATTTGGGGATGACAAGTAAACATGAATATGACTACTCAGTGAGTCCGATTTTGTTCACCCTCACTAAATAAGGGTGAACATTACCCTCACTCCTATTGGTTCTTTTGAACTTGGTAGGTTCCACAAATTTTAACCATAGTTAGCATCAAAAAGCCAAAAATTATGGAAGTGATAATTATGAAAGGAATAACTGTTATGGAACTTTTTGTCTTTGCAAATTTATTCTCTGCGTTGCAAGAGTAAAAAAAAATGCTTGAGGAGTGATACTGCCGTGATCTATTTCTCTACAGATTTCTCTTGCCTTCTGTTCGTGAAAATATTATATTCTAGCTCTAGATCGGAATTGTTTGAAGAGGATTAATAAACTAAGGACAAAGGGAAAAATTATTCAAATGGAATAAATCTTATGACTCTGGTTTGGATCGGATGATACAACCTGCAGCGACGTTGCCGAAGCGGAGCAATCCAACGACGGCGTCCAGAAATTGAAGCCAAACTCTCCCATGCATGCATTCAATTGCTAATTAAGGGTGTTGTGTTTATTTTCATCACAGGCTCTTCCACCTCAACTAATGTCACAGAGTGTCAATTGGAAAGGATTTTATCTTTGCTAAAAATGCCGAAAGATGAGGAAGATGAAAGAACATGAGATAGATAGCCGATAGGGATCCGAGAAGATCGATAATGTTGATGCATACATGTTTTTCATATATCACAGTGGGTTGTTTTACGATTACATGTTAGGGAAAAAAACGAAATAATTTCTCATAAAATATAAAACTAGTGATTCTTCAACAATTTGGATTCGGCAATCACTGTGAATAGTCCAAATTCCACGCCCCTATCACTCTCAAGTGTTCTTTAATCAAGCAAAGCAGGGAATAATTTACCAAGGGACAAAAGATCGGCATAAGTTCTCACTTCAATAATTTTTGGATTCTTAATGTTAACTATAGCTAAAATGTGTGGGACATATAAGTTAAAAGGGAACCAATAGGATTGAGGGTAAAATTTATCCTCATTTAGCTAGGGTGAACAAAATTGGACTCTGTGTCGCACTGGTTTTTTTCCTTTCAAAAACATGATGTTAGAAGATTAGACATCAAATTGCTAAGAGAAGTGTCCATCTATATGTTGGGTAAAAATACCCGATCACCCACACAACAAAAGCATAAGGAAAAAAACAATCACACACTAAACTATCCTTGGTTAATACTACATTCACTTCAATCAACTGGGGCTAGCTTAGTTGGTCAGGATTCTTGCATCTTAATAAGAGGTCAGGAGCTTCGAGTCTCCACACGCAGAGTTCTTCTTTGAGAGGGTTTTTCTTTTTTTCTACCTTATAATGAGCTTATTTCTTGTATTGGTTGCCGACCCTAAGTGATTGGGACATAAGACTCGGTTTGGTTTGGTTTGGTTATTTCTTGTATTGGTTGAGTTGTTAAGCTTGATTGTCTCGTGAACTCTCACAATTGATATAGTATCCTGAGTTTGTACTTTGTACTTCATATCTTATGTAAAAATGATCTCTTCCATCGATTGACAAAAAAAAAATACTCCCTCCGTCCCAAATTGTTTGTCCGGTCCGCAAAATGAGGACTAAAAAATATTGCATTTCTCTTAAGAAAAAATTCAAATTTTTTTCATAAATTAAAAGAATTCATTGATATCTAGTAAATTGTTAAAAAAAACTTTTAATTTTTCTTGCAAAAATTATAATATTTTTATGTCTTTATTTTGCGGGTCGGACAAACATTATGAGACGAAGGGAGTATACATTCACTTTTAGCGTGCCAATGACAATTTAATAATTTCACACAAACAAAGACAAATAAAGAAACGTAAAGGAAAGGGAGTGTGAAAATCATCCCCTCTCTTTTATCTGCATTAGTAATAAGTACATGACATTAATTGAGTAAATATATGCATCCCATCAAAATTCTATAATACTGCGTTTGCTCCTTGCACCAAGAAGGAGTTTGATCAGGAAACTGAAAGTACTGCATCGGAGGACCACAGACTTTTGATGGCTTGTGCTCGTCCACACTCGTTTAGGAGAATATTGAACGTGTTAAATGTGAATACCTGCAAAGAGGCACATTGCTTATCAGTATATAGTCATTAGATAGTATCTTGTTTTTTCCTTTTTCCTTGTAAGCAAAAAAATTTCAACTCATTCAGCAAAATTCACTTTACCATAGTCTCTCTCTCTCTCTCTCTCTCTCTCTCTCTCTCTCTCTCTCTCTCTCTCTCTCTCTCTCTTTTTTCTATTTCGTTCTTTTTGCATATTTGAGTTAAACTTATGATTACATTTTGGTTTCGTTCTTTTTACTTTCTCAATAGTCCCGTTCTTTTCCTCTTATACTGAAATTTTCTGTTTGCATCTGGACTGATCTGGGTTACTTGAACTTTTTATGGCACAGGGTAACGAACCATTTGTTTCATACCAAGGTCTTGAGCAATTGCACCGCTTTATCTTTGTCATGGCCATGACGCATGTATCTTACAGCTGCTTAACAATGCTGCTGGCAATCGTGAAGGTTACATTCTTATAGCAGTTGCGGTTTCTGAAATGAGATGTTTGTGTGTTTTCTAGTTCAATATTCTTGTCCAGTGATTGAGACTTAAGGTTCGGTTCGGTTTGGTTTGGTATATACTTGCTCCATGGGAAAGACCTTGTAAGCCTTAGGAATTTCATGCGCTGTGTTGTTTCTCCATGAAGCCAGTCAAGGTCGAAGCCACTATTTCCAAGGAGTCATTGCCTTTAATGATGGGAATGGACTAAAGAGCATGATTTGGAGAACAGTTTCATTTGCATATGTGCAAGATATCAAATGTAAACGGCATGATTTGGATACAGTTTCTGTGAATGGACTATTAAACACCTTCTATGTTAACTAGATGATTCAATTGATTACTTGGGTCACAGCCTTACATTTATTTCTGGTTACATGTTACTAATAGTTTCCCATTCAAAAAGGAATAGGAAAACAAGTGCATCCAAGTACCAATTTAACACCCAGATCATGTAAAGAGTTTTAAATGGTCCTTGTGCAGTTGTGTTTGAATGCTGTCTGAGTTGCAGAAAATTCTGTTAATACTTCATAGTAGTATTTCTTGTTGTTCTTCTGTTGGTTTAAGCTTATGCTTGGACGGTATTGAAGTTGTGGGTGCACCCTGTGGCTGCTTACTGGTTATTATTTGGTCAGATTCACGGGTGGAGAGCATGGGAGGATGAGGCTCATATGGATCGGCATGATTCATTAAGTGGTAAGCTCTAAACTGGTGATTGATAAGACTCACATGATTGTCAGTGTTTTCATTTATTCTAGCCTGGTCAATTGGTTTAAGTCCCTTTTCACGTGCTATAGTTTTTATTTTAGCTAGCAACTGATATTTAGATTGGAAGAAATGAGAGTAGGGAGTGGATAGGAGAAAAAATAACGCCTAAAGAGAAACATGTGAGATAGCAGAGAAAAAATAATTAGTGGTCTGTTGTGGTCTGTAAACTTAAGAAACAATTTGCTTTCATATTTGGTAGATACATGTCATGTTAACCAATAAAGCTGTTTCTAACAGAAATCACAAGAGAGATGACAGTGCGAAGGCAATATTTCTTTGTCAAATCTCATGCATCAAATCCGCTGACCAGGAATAATTTTCTTATCTGGGTGGTATGTAACACACTCTCTGCCGTATTTAATTGAAAGTTCTGTTCATAACTGAGGTAGTTGTTCCTAAATGTAATTTGTGGCAACTATCTGTCTCTTTATCCTCTGAGGAATGGCAGCAGGAAAGCTTCTAGAAGTACGTATTCGTTCTTGTTTGTGTAATATTGAACAACCAGTTGCTTTCACTGCGTTCTTTTTGCCAGTCTACGTCAATGTTTTGTTGTTTTTCTGTTTCTTTGTTATGTATTAGTATAACTTACAAACTTGTTGCTTCAAGAAAAATTTGGCCATCTGAGAACACAACATTATGAATTTCTGTCCAATGAATTGAATGGAGCTTGGAATTTTTTTGCTTCATTTGCCATAATCTTGGCCTAGAATTTGGATCATTGGTTCTTGGTTTTTAGTTCCTTGCCCATTGTTCCGCAGATTATTGCAACCGCCTGCTTGGGCAAATGAAGTCCTGTTTAGCATAACATACACAGCATTTCCTAGCAATTATCGTATATACTTCAAACCTATCTTTATCAGTTCTTAATGGACTCTGGTTGGCCGGGCTTCCTAACAGGCCAGGCCTACATATGGCAAGTGAAGTGAATTCAAGTCATCTATTTTTTTTTTTTAATTCAAACTTCTGGGTTATTGTGGAGTATGGGTGCTCTGGTTCATTTTGGTTGTTTAATCATATCATGATTCCTGCCTTGGCTCTGTGGTTCATTGGACTATAATTCCGAAATTGTTGCTCATGGCACCTACTTAATATACTAAAGAAGCCACTTATTCAATTCAAAGCACACAACTTATGCCTGGCTCTCTGCTTCTGGAAAGTTTACGCACCTCTAGAAAGATAATATAAGAGCAACGGTGCTGGAATATGGAGACTATTCTGTGGACTAAGTCATATTACTTTAGACTCCTTGGACCACTTCCTCTTTCAGCGATTAGTGTTTTTCCTTCCCCATAAATCCTCTTTTGGAGGGATGCCGTAGCTACATATGCATAAGTAACTGTGTACATTTGGCTACGGTCCGTGTGCTAAGCCTGTGACATGTCATCACGTACCCTTTATTCCAGTGTCGTCAGAAAGTATTTTTAAAGTTGAAAAATAGCTCTGTTTTTTCGGGTTTACGAAGTTACATACATTCGATTAGGGGCCTAGAGGTTGACATCAGAATTCAAGAGTGTCTTTTGGTTTAAGGAGGTGTTTTGAATAGCCTAAGGATTTGAAGATGGAAAAGGAAAGTAATGACCGGAGGGTTTCAAATATGACATGCTTTTATTGGTATGAAGTGAGAGGGTGTCGTGCTACTCCTGTTGCCCTCTCTTTTATGTTATATTTGTAGATCCCACCGTCAAGTAGTGTATTTGAGAGTGTGTTACTTTTATGATATACTATGCAAACTGTAATATTTCTGTAGCAGTTCAATTTATATTACCATGTGGCTTCACTGAACTGCTCTTTGGATGAAGATCTTTGATAGAGTTATGAAATTGCAGACCTGTTTCTTCAGGCAATTTAGGAATTCATGAGGGACTCGCAGTCTCAATTTAGTATATAATACAATGGGCCATTGGGCCATAATGTGAGAACCTCAGGTATATACCTATTGAAAGTTACAGTAAGCAGTAGACAATGGATCTGGTTTGAAGCTGTAGCTACCTCAAAGAAATTCCAAGTTGCAGATTACATATAATGGACTACACTCGTCAAAAATACGTACGGCGGATCAACAGAGGTCATCTGTAAAATAGTCTTCGTAGAGTGAGTCACTGTAGTTTGTCGAGCTGTGGACAACGCTTAGTGAATGATGTATGAACTGTATGATATGGCCGAAAGAAAAAGACAGGTTCAGTGTTGCTTTGATCTACCTGGCAGACAGCTTTATCCGTTGTACCAGTCAATGCCCTGTAAATGACCTATGCCTGTGAAACACTGTTGCTTGAAAACGTGGACTGACTCAGAGTCCAATGGGTTTCACTTTTTCAGGGCAGAATTGATGAGCTACAAGAGCCTCTGTGGCTATTACAATCTTCCCCATATTTCTGACAGAACACAATAAACTAGTATCATGTCAATTTCGTAGGGATTCAAACCAATCTCACATTAATCCACTGATGCACTGTGCTTAGTGTAGCAATTTGGACAGTGCTAACTATTTGCAACTTTGGTGAGAGCATGATGAACTAACGTCCTCAGTCATTCCTTTGCTCGTAAAACTTGCCACCAGTAGTACAGTTAAGATCAAATTCGAACCGCTGGACTTCTAAGTTTAGACCTTTGATATGAACTTGTCAGATAATATCATTGTCTTCAAACCAGATAGATTCATTGTATCCTAGAACCTGTTATCCATTTATGCCCCATTCTATGTTTGTTAGTTTTGCTATTCAGACACTTCAAATTATAAGGCTCGTTTATACTGGAATGTTGTTACTACTAGTTTACTATTTACGGTTCTAGTTTGTCTTATTCATGGCAGAACCACAACCTTACATCAAAATATGATTTTCACAGTTACATGATCCGCTCTATGGAAGAAGAATTTCAAAAGATAGTTGGCGTAAGTTAAGTGAAAATCTTTGTTTCCGGAACTGCTGAGCTTTTGAATCCTTCAGTTGAGTTGCCAATGGGCATGCCTATTTCCTTCCATATAGATAAAAGCGAGTTTGGTGGACAAGAGTATTGTCCATCGTCCTGCATAAATGTTCCATTTTGTTCTTCATTATTGCACCTCAATGGTAGCTTTTGATTCTGTGTCTTCTCTGACATGTCATCCAGCCCACTCGTATTTGGCCGAAAGTTTTCTCTGACGTGTTTCTTTCTCTCTCTTGTTTTTTTCTCCTCTTACCTGAGATTTTAACTTCGATTTGGGCAAGAGTATATATAAGTAAAGGCTGAAGATGGCCTTAGGGTATCTTCCTTTGTTCAAGCCATTTTGGTAAAGGCAAAGCTATTTTTTTAACATGTTAAAGCAAGTCCACTCGTCGATGCCGAAATGACTTTGTCAAAGTCATTTTTTTGGCTTGCTACAGCTTTAAAAAGCCCAAAAATTGCAATGTAGGTGCCTTCCTTATTCCTTGTTTTTCTAGGTAGTTTTTCCTTTTTATGGACACTGCTAACTTGAATGAACATAAGAACAAACCTGATCCCCCGCTTTGGGCACAATTTGATTGCTGTTCCAATGGCTATCTTGTTTTTATTTTCTGTGATACTTCTGCTCCTTGTTTTGGGTACATTTGAAGCAAACAACTGAAAGCCAGGTTTGAATTTTTTGCAGCGGCCCACTCTGGGGATTTGTCGTGGCTTTCATGCTCTTTAATGTCAAAGGTATGGATATTTCAATGAAAAAGCTGAGGTAAAGGCACGAAGATAATTGGTTTAAGGCTATTTTAGCTAATTACAAGCATGCATCACTGTCTCGGTCACATGGATTCCATTTTTAGTGTCAGGTTTGGAGACATGTCTAATAGTCAGATTCCCAAATCCGAAGAGGCTAAATATTCATATTTCCTGCATTCTTCTCAGTTTTTAGTACAAAATGTTGAGAAAAATAAATACTCTACCACACAACCTTGTCAGCTGCATCTCCAATTGGTTCACTGGACAGTGGACACATACAGAAACCTTTACTACTCAAGTATTAATCACTCCTCAAGGGAATTTTACGCTTTAATGTAATTCTATGCTTCTACTCCCTCTCTTTGGCGGATCAGCTAGAGGAACAAGTTCCATTGATGATACAACTTGCACAATGATTTTATTTGAGCCTTTAATATTTTATTTGCATTACACTAGTGTTTAATAGGGTTCTGTACTTGCAGGTTCTAATCTCTATTTCTGGATAGCTATCATTCCTGTCACAGTAACTACCTGTTATGAAGCAGTTTGGTAGTAGAAATTGGTGGAAAGTGATTTTAGAAGTAGACTAAATGTCCATGAGCTTTTCCCTCAAATTTAAAATAAGGGGGGAAAATAGTAAGAAGAAAGAAGTGACATACTTAAGTCAAACTTATTTGGTTGGTAGGCACAGAAATTCTTCTAAATCATTTGGACGTGGACCTTCTTGACACAATGTAGAGGATAATTTGTGGCGTTTGAACTTTGTCCAACTGTTTGTTATTTACAAAGGTCATTTTTCTTTATGCTTCGTGCTATAACACTTGTAATGGTCATTGTATGTCATAGATGTCACTTGCTTAATCACGTCATTATTTGCTACTGTTACCCTGTTCAAATTTAAGACTTTACCTGTTGAACCGTCCCTATCTCACATGTTTTAGGTTACGATAATGTCATGATTTGTCACTTTTGTGTATCAAGTTTTATACTTAAGTTGATGGTATATGTGACCTTAGCATTGTACTCAACTTGCAGGCCGTTGTGGGTACGATGTCCAAAGGTTAAGTTCACCTTCACTTTAATGTTTAGAGCATCTCAGTCAAATCTTATCTTTGATGGCGAAGCTTTTTCACTCCCTCATATGACGTCCAAGCTTTGTGAATTATGTAGGGTTGAATAGTGAATCTTGCACGTGAAAATCAAAGTAGTTGTAGTTTGGTTTATATGTTGTGTTTCGAGGGAAATGTGCTTCATGAAAACAAACAAAGGTACAACCTCTCTTCCCTTCAAACACATGCACACATCAGGAGTATATTCTTTGTCAACGGAGATTTGGTTGCTAATATTTCAGTTATTTCAGATTTTGTTTTCTTGTTATGGGAAGGCCTCTCACTTTTGGGTTCACTATAATAACAAAATCTTGTATATACAACTGGAATAGGACTGCTAAATATTGTTCCCCCTTTAACTGATGGTGGGTGCTGGGAGGGGAAGACGGGTTATAGAGCTTCCATTCGCATCATTCTGCTTTCAGTCAAGCTCATTTTCATGTTGTTGGCCTAATCTTTTACCATTGCTCATGCATTGCTGAATTAAGATGATTGCTTTCCCTAACGGATTTGAATTTATTTTGAATCTACACATTGGGGATTAATTCCTTATGTGAATGTGTACAGTTCTAGGCCAACCAAGTCACCCATCTCTAGTATTAACATCATTCTTTTAAGATGTCTCTTTTCTTATGCATATAGTAATAGATACTAGCTGTTGTAAGTTCAAATGATTTTCTTTGGGTTTTTTAATTCAAACCCATCCATTTTGGAGATATGCCAATTATTCGACGTGTACTTTTTCTTTCTCTTGATGCAGCGAGTACTACATGGAGTTTGCCGTTACTTTTCCTGAATTATGCTTTCTAATTAAAAGATGTTGGACTGGGGAATGGATTGCTCCTCACGCTATTTTGCATGGTTATGTCCCAAATTGACTAGATGTTCAGAAAAAATATGAAAGTTGAAGAAACAGAATAGGAGTTTATGTAAATTATAGTAGTTTTTAAAATTGCCCACACACATATGTTTATATTAAGCACATACACTTAGATATACTATTATGTAGAGTTGGGTACTAATTCGAAACTACGTTATCATTGGTTTATTTAGTTCACGTTGTATGTATTATCTTGGTTTGGCTAATGCAATTGACGATATTTATAAGCATGAGGTAACAATTTTTTAAACCTTTGTGCTTTTTCACATCATGTAGATGCTTTCTGGATGAGAAGTGTTTATCTCACAGGTCAATTAAAAAGGCTACTTAATATTTTTTGAAGATTGCTCACTTTTAGTTTTCTCTTACGTAGCTCATGCATAAAGAGCTTTAGCAGCATATTCTTTTATGAGTCGCATGTGTGGATCGTTGATCAGTCTTCGAAGATTTCATCCTCTACTCAACAGTGGACATGTTTCATCAATAGTGAATATAAGAGTCTCTCCTTTTTTCTGTGGTGGTTTTGCAGAGCATGGAGAAACTTCTGGATCTTTCTGCATGTACTTTGGAGAACTGCGATGATGTTTTAGACATGGCTGCTCAAAAAGTAAAGTTTTCGGTCTTACAAATGCAAGTATCAAGTGGCCATGCATGAAAACTGTGTCCTGTTTGCAAGCAATATAATTGTATTCAAAGCAATTGAACCTCTTATAGTCTTATGCTAATAGTGTTCTGTTAAGATGGTTCTTTTTTCAAAACTAGACCTTGAGAGTTTTTTTTGATAGGCATAGACCTTGAGAGTTGAGAGTGAGGAGAGAAGTCAAAATGGACATCAGTTTCATTTTCAGAGCCATACTATTTCTCTATCCTCATTTCGATATCTTTTAACAGCCTATAGAGAAATATTCAGAATCGAAGTCTCTTTCATGCCGAGAACAACCGCAGAACTTAAGTTCTGACAGAAGGTACGTTGTTTCTCTTGTGTCAGTGTACTATCTGCTCAGCTATGGGATGTACTTTTTATACTGAAAAAGACTTATTGTAAATTGTTCATTTCAGAATCTTACATCTTTCCCAAACGCGTGAAGCTTAGTCTTGTGTTTTCTAACTTCTGCACTGTTAAACGTGGATTTATGTCTAGAAATGCTTCATACAAAAGCGACAAGGACTGATATAATCTCCAGAAGGAGGTGTTAGAAGCATTGTTTACTGTTCCTGAAAAATCTGAGGAAGCACCAGAAAAAAACTATCCCAGTGAGGAATGTTAGAAGATCGAGGGGATTTGGTTAGGTTGTAGTTGGACCTTTAAGGGACAGTACAATTGAGTGTAAGACCGTGGTTGCAAAACTACTTGTTACAGAGGATGGTAAGCAGTTTTATGTGTATCTTAATACATTTATTCGTGACATTATTTCCAAAGAGATTGCAGAAAATGTAGAGGTCATGATCATTGTCTGCTTATCCTTTGGCTTTTCTGAATGTCTTGAAATCTTCATATTTCTGGTTATAAGCAACGAACTACATAAGCTCAAAGTTTTGTTTTAGGAAATATAAAGCAGAAATTTTGTAGCTATCAAAATTCTGAAGAGATATTTAGCAAGGTTGTGAGGTCTGTGAGAACTTTATGAAAACTGAGACTTTTGCAAACATGCTCGTTTGAAGTAAATTTGGATCGGCTAGAAATTAGCGTAATCCAGGAAACAGCCTCCTAAAGTATGAATTACTTGTATGATTTAAGTTGCTCATTGTTCTTCATGATCTGTTTGTTTCACCCAAAACAAAGAGTTTCCCTGTTGTCTTAAAGAGTGTGGCTATGCATCTTTTTCCTTTTTGGCAGCTTGTACGACTCACCATGAATGCAATTGACTGACCAACTGTAACCATGCAACATACACCTGTCTTTGTTATGATAACCTGGTAGCAATGCACTCTTGATGGAACAAGAGGTTCTTGAACCCATTATATTGGAAAGAACATGTTTAGTATAGTAGCACAAGCAAACAAGAGGTAAATAGGGACTTTCCTTGTATTGGATGGCTTGATGTTCGTTGTTGGATCCATATCTGAACAGCTTAGTCTTTTGGAACAATTGTTGATCTAATATGGTATCCGAGCTTTGGGTTTTCGAAGGCACTGGGTTCAAGTCTCTCCAACTATCTTCATTGTAACCTATTGATTTCCTCCTGCACGTTTTATTCAAATCAGCAGACAAGGAGTATTTGATGAAGTCCTGTCAGATGGACTGCTGACTATTGAGTATTGAATGACCATATTGCATTGATTTGTAATACACATGTCGGCACGACACTGTAAAAGATCTTTTCTGGCTAAGCTTTGCACCTTTAATAGACTAGTAAATCAATTTTGTGTTATTTTTCTCTATTTCCCTGCTCTGCTTCCTTTCCCAGTACTAATAATTTCTGATGCATGCAATAACTTTGTGAATAGAAAATGAAGAGGATGAGAATAGCTATCAGGTCCTACGCAAAGGTGTTAAGAAATATTGGACAACAATGAAAGAGTACTATAAAGCCATAAGCCCTTATTCAGCATTCTCTTACCAAGGACTTGTATGGAATAAAATATATATAGTAGTTCAGTGTAATCATCCACTTCAATTGGGCTAGTATTTGTACAAAAGTTCATCCTGGGGCATTACATAATTAGACATTTGATAGTTTTATATTGCTTGACAGGCTGTTGATTCTTTTGCAAAGGGGGACCATGAACGTGCAAACAAACTACTAGAAGAGGTAGGTAGGTTAAATGTGAAGTTACCTCATGGCAAAAGTAATAAATAGAGCGTGTATTCAAGCGGTGAGGTCTTTCCGGCCGTCTTGTAATTAACAACCCACTCGATCTATTTTTATATTTTCTGTACCAGGGTGTGCCATAACGTGTGGTACATCTTTTTTTGAACACGCACAATTTGTGGCTAAATTCTTCTTGTACAGAATGTTGGAAGTTGGATAGTGCCTGCTTCCTGTTGGATTTTCTAGCATAATGAAGCTGTGGAAGTGTTACTAGTTACAACTAAGATACCTAGACGAGGCCCTAGTGTTGTGCATGGAGAATTCTATGTTTTCACTTCTTTCATATGTATGACGCTTTTGCTCATACATTTGCATTTGCTTAAGAGCTGGTTAATAAAGGAGGCATAATGCATATAGCTACCAAGGCAGAGCTAGGTGATGGCATGTGGGTAATGCAGAAGAAAAATGATATAATATGGTGGTAGTTTAAAGTGACTTAATCAAGGAATGTTGAACATGATTAATTTTGTAACACATTGACATGCCCTCTCTTGTTAATTTTAAGTGCTGGTTAGTTTGGATTGTTAGTCACAATTTGTTTGTGTCTTCTTTCTCTTTTTCCCTCTCTGTGTGTGCTCGCTGGGTGACGTATCCAGGGACATTTTTTCAAGGAGAAGGCCCGGGAAGCAGATGAGAAATCTGCAAAAAAGTTTCTTGAAACCAGGTAAATGTGTAGTTTATTTCGTTCAACTTTGCTCAGTTTCCAATTATTGACCCACATCTTTCACATCTTGATTCATAAAATGACTTGACACACTAAGTCTCATGGCAGAGAGGAGGATGTAGTGTCTCTTGATCTGCATGAACAAGACCCCAAAGAAGCCATAAGCCTTTTAAGGATTCATTTATCTACTCTTTCTGGCATCCCATGTAGGTCAATCATCTATTCCCAAAGTTTACATGTTTTCCACAAATGAGAAGTGAAATATGACATGGTTTTACTTGCTTTTTATCAGCTATTGAATATCTTAAGATCATAGTTGGGGCCAATGCTGAGGATAGCAAAGAAGGGGCTCGGAAACCACGGGTATGTTTTGCTATAACTCAGATTCTTATATTCCATTTTTTGCCTCACCGGGATTGTTGTGTTCGTTTTCCATTAACTGCAAATCATAAACAAAATGATTTGCGTGGTTCCAAAAAGTTATGCAGTGTTGACCTGCAAATGCACTAAAGGTTTTTCAGCCTAGTGCTGCTTGTAGCGCCCAAGGAAGAATCATTAGTTTGTGAAGGAATGTAATTCAGGTAAACAATTGTATTTGTATGCTCCCCTGTTTAATCAATAATAATAATAATTATTATTATTATTATTAGTATTGTTATATATATAAACTAGATTATTCGTTCTCAAACGAAAACAAAATAAAAGACACATTACAGCCTTAATTACCATTGGACTAGATGAATGAGTGGATGACGACGTTCGTGAAAGACTATAGTATATTGTATTTTTTTAAGAATCACTAAAAAAAAACTTGTGTGCTCGCGAACAAGTCACGATCTTCTTCTTTTTTGATCCGCGCAAACAAGTCACGATCATTCCTTGATTTTGATATCACTTTTTTTCTTTTTATTTTCCACATATTTACATGTTTTTGTCACCCATTTTTTGAGGACTGTAATCATGGATACACAACTTGCTATTATTCCAATTATAGACATTAAGATATTTCAATCCAACTTCGGACTCACCTGGCAACCAAGGATCTCCAAAAACTTTGTGGTACGAGGTTGACTCTCACCCAGCTATTCTTGTGTTGGGTCAATTTATACGAGGCTTTATCTCGGCTTTAATATGGACCTTGCTAGTGAACATTACAACCTTGAGGTTGATCCCCAAATTAGTTGATTTATTGGGTTGGATAGTTATAAAAAAAAATTCTAATTTTGACCATAACTTAGACAACAAAGAAACATATTCGTGTTTTAATAATTAATATCCGCCAAGGACATGCTAAGAACATTTGTTAATGCTAAAAATGTCCTTGGCGAGTATTAATTATCTAAACACGTTCTCAGTAGTTATTTTCCCGAAGATTTCCACCGTAGAGATCCAACATCCATTACACTCGGATCATGAAAAATAAAGGTAAACACTTAAGGCTAGGAAATTGATAATGTTTGGGAAAATGATGACCAATGATGTGTTTTGATAATTAATACCCGTCAAAAGCATGCTGAGAATATTTGTTAATGATGAAAATGTCATTGACGAATATTAATTATTAAAACACGTCCTGAACCGTTATTTTCCCATAATGTTTCTGTTTCATATTTGAGACATTTGCATCTCATGGTTGATTGGAGCAACTGGATAGGTGGGTTGTGAAAGAAATTGGAAGACGAATAGTGGAAGGATAATTTTGACCAGGAAGAATAGTACTAGCCTTGTTTTGGAGAAAAATATAAGATAATGATCGAACAACAAAGTAAAATTTGGAAACGAATAAGGTCACTGTAATTTGACAAGGATACAACAGTAAATAGGTTTAGGGGTGTTCCGGTTTCTTAAAAAATAAATTTTTAGAAAAGGAAGGTAATTTCAAACTCAAAAATCATGTGTTTACGCAAATAATTTTCCTACTAATATGAATATTATTTGATAGATCTCATTGAGATATTTTAAATGGTGCAAAAAAAATTAAAAAATTATTTTTTATTTTCATTATATTTGAACATGAAATTACATTTTTTTAAAAGAAATATTTAAAAAGAAAGCGGAACGGGGGCCTTAAAATGTCGTGGGACTAGAAAAACAAATCGTGGCATTATCATTTACCAAACGGTAAATTTGTCCACACGGATAATCTGTGCACAGATTTTATTGTGGGGCCCACCACGGGTTTCACACAAACGATCTGAGCTGTTCATTAAATGTAAACATTTTTTCAAAGGTTCCCTTAAAAAATAAGCTCAATCCAATGCCTATAGATTTTTGATCTAATCATCTAATTTTTATTACCCGAAAATCTGAATAAAAATTTAGATGATTGGATCGAGTATCTATAGATATTAAATTGAGTTTATTTTTATGGGGATCCTTAAAAAAATATTTTACATCTAATGAACGGCTCGAATAATTTGTATGAGATCCGTGGTGACCCCACAACAAAATTTGTGCACAATCTATGCACAGATGTATGGATGGCAATCTCGGCCGACCCGTTCGAACCCGTCCCGTTCCCCGCTCCGAAAATCCCCGAACTTCGGGGATTCGTTTGGGGATTGAGTAGGGTATGGGGAATTTTTTTTTTAAAAATTCAGGGATCGGGTAGAAGACGGGGATAGGTCTATCCCCGCCCCGAATCCTACCCATCCCCGTTCCCTGTTCGTTACCCGCCCCGTCCCGTCCCCGAATCTCTGAAATATATATATTTATATATAAAAATAAATAAATTGAGGAGCTATTATGTGCCGCAAATACACGTGCATGCCAATGTGTGTTGCAGAATTCTGCTGAAACTTTTCAATGATAAATATGGGCGTTCCTGATACCTTACTTTGTTTTATTTTGTTGGCTTTTCTAATTCTATTTATAGAGCTTTGTTGGCTCTTAACTTTCTGGCCAACCAACAACCGTTACTAGTACTGTTTCCTCAGCCTTTTTCCCTGAAAAAAAAAATACAAAACAATCCAAGTCCTTTCGACTTTCACATGCTAGTATATGATGTTAGGTGCTGAAATTGTGAAATACAGGTGCCCGAATTTCGAATCCCCAAATTTCCATTTTGGATCCTCGTTCCCTAGGGGTGAGCAAAATAACCATGAAATCGTGAATCCAGTCCAAACCAATCCAAACCGAATAGTTTGGTTTGGTTTTTTAATGATGTGGTTAGGTCTCGGTTTAAAAAAAATAGAAACCGTGTTAAATGGTTTGGTTTATAGATTTACGTTAATGGTTTTGGTTCCAAACCGATCCGAACCGTGTGATATATATACATATATATATATATATATAATTTGTTTAGATATACTTAATAAACTTAAATTCTTTATCTAATACTCTATTTCACCACCATATTCTTTTCTTTCACTTCCAATATTAATTTCCTAACTTCCTATTCCTACAATTTCATTACGCTAAATATACATGGTTTGGGCTTAGTAAAGTAATTTCCTACTTTTTTTTCTCGGTAACTTATTTTCTAATGTATTCTATTCTTATTTAGTTGGTTGATGTTAGTAAGTTTTGATGATTTTAATATATTAATTTCAATATAACTTTTAGTTTAAGTTATCTATGCAATTTTAAGTACTTAAAATAGTTTATAATAATGATATCTCAATTTTAAGCTAACCATGGTTTCAAACCGAAGCCAAACCACCTTTGAATGGTTTGGATTGGTTTGGTTTTATGAATTTTATGGTTGGTTTGGTTCTCTAAATTCATAATCCGTAAGTAGTGGTTTGGTTATTGAATTACTATAAAACCAGACCAATCCGATCCATGCTCACCCCTATCGTTCCCCGTTTGGATCGGAGATGGAGGAAAAAAACAAATCTCCGTTGGGATGGGGCAGGGAATGGGGTAGGAGATAATGGGTAGAGGGCGGAGGTAGTACCCCGTCCCCGACCTCTCCCCATTGCCATCCTTCCACATATGTATCTGTGGTTAGCAGGGTTGTTACCAAAATGAAAGAATTTTGCTATGGGTACTACACTATCGTACCGAAAGTGTACAACAACTGAGGTGGAAAGGGGGCCCACACCAAAGATTTGAATTTCAAAAGAAGCAAATTGGACGACGTAAGACTGACATCAACAAACTGGACGACGTTGTTTTGTTTATTTATTTATTTACTTTTTACTTAGAAACAGACAAACCCCTCTTCCCAAACCTTTCCCATTTTCACGATCAGAAAAACACCGAAGAACAGCGCGAGAGAGACCATCAGCTCTCCCCCACCGCCAGCGACCGTCGCCGCCGCCACCACCACGAAGGTCTCTCTCTCTCTCTCTCTCTCTCTCTCTCTCTTCGTATCATCTCGTCTCTCGTCATGTAAGTTTTTTCTGTTCTCTATAGGTCTCTTCCATGACTGTCCACTCACTCGAATCTAGGGTTTCGAGCTCACTAACATCCACTGTGTTTGTTTCAGCGTTTTGAAATAAAAATGAAATACTTTTGCGGCGTTGTTGTATTAAGCCTCTATTCTCCCCAAATGAGTTGATGAGTTGAAAAAAAAAAAACCCCCAAATTGCATTGCCGGAAAAAAAAAAAAACCCCTAATTCGAAAATTAGGGTTTCATTTTGAATTAGGGGCTAGTAGGTTTTGCACTGAATTCATGTGGGTTATGGGAAATTTGGGGTGGATGTTAATATTGGGAATGGTCAGTTTGGTATGTGGGGTGAACTTTTGCACTAAATTCAATTTGGTATGGGAAACTTGAGGTGGATGTTAATAGTGGGAGTGGTCAGTTTGAAATTTGAGGTGGATGTGCTCCAAATCTAGAGGTTGTTAGGGATTCCGTTCGGTATCTGTGGGTCATTTGGTGCGTCCGAAATGAAGTTTTGTTTTCCTCAAAATTGTTAGATGTCGACATTGCTAACTCGTTTTGCAGGATAATTGCGAGGTAGTTGTGGGCCTTACTTGAGGGGCTTGAATAATGATACTAATGTTTCTATGTGCAGTTCCTCCTTGAAAAAGAACTACGTACCAAGTGATACAAGATTTTTATTTCATAAGCAGGGAGTTTTATGTGCAGTTCCTCCTTGTAACAACCACCAGTGATGTTAACTCCCCAATATCGGGCGAGGTTGTTGGGGTCAACTCAAAGCTTACTGAATCACCTGATTTGGTAACTCCTTACTCCAGCCTCTTGTATATAAGTATTTTGTGGATACATGTTTTGTTAGGCCACACGGAGCACATATGTTGCCAGCAGTAACATTTCATATTTTTATGCACTTATATTAGTTTGCGAGATACTTTTAAAAAAATGTACAGAATATGCCACCTAAATACCTATATGGTTGTACCATTGGCAGGAAAAGCTTACTATTGAAGGGATGAAAATGGTGGCTGAATACAAGGCTCGAAAGAAGAAAAATGATGAAAGGGTAATTCTTGCAAAGAAATTCTTATCACCCAAGGTCAAGGCCCCCCAAAGACTTCAGAACCTTCCGAACACATTGCTAGTCAAAGCATGGGGTCAAGCCCTTCAAGTGCAGGAAATATGGCGAGTCATTGAAGCTATTCAAGTGAACCAAGGCCAAGGAAAATGATCAATTTGTTGTAATATGAAATATAAAGTTGTAATTTGTTGGAATATCAAATTGTAGCATCAAAGTTTTAGTTTTGTGAAATCTAACTTTGTATGTAATTGATAATTGTGATGAGAACGGCCCGGTGTGGGTTTTAATTAATAATATGACAATAGATTTTGACTGTGAATGTGACTTGTGAATGGTGATGTAGAATGAGAAATATCTGGTGTGGGCTTGTACATAACCTAATGTTGTTCCTAATGTTGTTATTGCGGTACTGACTGAGACGCGAGACGTCGGGCTAGGACCAAAATCAAGGGAGACTTTGCCAAAATTTTTCTATGACCTTTGTTATTCGTTTTGACATTCTACCAAATTTATGTCCATTTCCAGTAGTAAAAAATATGATCCATCATCGACAACAAATAGAGTGGCGTAATTTTATGAACAAAAATAAATGCATCTCATGAAAGGAGTAAACTTGAAACAGAAATCTCCATATCATCTATCTCATTAAAGGTCATTACAAGACCAACAAACAAAAAAGAAAATGAACAGCTTTTAAGGACACAACATAGGACACGATATGGACACTTTTCAAGAACACAAAAAAGTGCAACTGCTACAAATCTACGGGACATCCCAATGAACAATACAAAAAGGCATAAATTTAGAATGATGTCCCACGTATTGCAGACTCTGAGCAAGCAAAATAGCTGCAACAAACACCAAATGCAGCACCCAACAATTTCAAAAACCTAAACCACCAATTGCGAAAACCTGAAACACCAAAGTACAAGGGTTCAAGAATCAATAAAATTACAATAAATATAGTATTTAGAGTTAACTAAGATCATTCGAACGGAATATAAATTATACTTAGCTAAATACAAGGGAAATACAAAGTCTTATACCTCAGTTTTCCAAATTAATCGGAGTCTCATTAAGGTCATAGCTCCACATACCAATCTGCGATCCACTTGACATCTGAAAAAGAAAACCAAATGTCATATATACATACCCCCGGACCCTTCATTTACAACATAAAAAATATAAATGCATACTTACACCAAAATTCACACTTTCTTGTGTAGCAACCCCAACATTCCCTTCATTTACCAAAGTCTACTCGTACATAATGTCAAAGAAACAATGACTATGGTTATTAAGCAACTTATTTGATTAATTCACTTAAGAAATGATAAGAAGTTAGTAGGTATACCAGTCTATTCTTTGCATTGGCTCGACGACATTGAATCTTATTGCTTGATTCCCGAACTTTCTTAATGATCTTCTCAATCCTTGGTTGTTTCCTATTTATTGGCGGTCGCCCTCTTCGACGAGGTTTGTTTGGATCACCTATGGGTTTTTGTTTATCTTTGGGACTCACAGAACTATCTTGAACATCAATGGGCATTAGTGGCATTGGACACTCATCGTCACACACTTCATTCTCCGCTATCGCTTCTCGCAACTTAGCCACCACCCTCGCACTCTTGGCTTCAGAATATGTGGCATTATCAGCGGCCTCATGGAAAACAGTCATCATCATGTCAAAACGACGCCATTCGGGCTTGCGTTCCCCATTTACATAACTAATCTTGACATTTGTGTGACTCCTCCTCATATTTTTTCTCCATCTTCGTAGAACGTATTTCTCTGACACTCTATTAAGCTTCTCTTTTGTCCAAACCACGAGGATATGCTTGCACACGATACCCTTACACTCAAACAACCGGCAAGTACAACTACTTTCTATTGACGCCTTATTGAAGCGGACATGGAAGGTCGCAGTTTTTAAATATTCAATCTCACCACATTTGATGTCTTCTTCTATCTCAAATTCAGAAATACCATCTATTGTCTTCACAACGATCAAGGTGCAAGCAATCTTTCCAGCTAATTGAGTTCGAAAATCCTTGCATTTGACAATTGTGTATGCTTCTTGGAATTGATTTTCAAAGCCATATGGAGACACGTTCTTAACTTGTACATTGAAACTACGGGCGTCTTCCTCATCTTCTTTTTGCACCTTATTACGCAAGGCATTATCATATTGCCCCACAAATTCTTTCAATGTGGTCTTAGAATGGATGTAGCCATCAAAGAAGGCATTCATGCTCTCGCTCCGCTGGGTTGTTGACATTCCCGCCCAAAAAATATCTTTCAGAAATGCCGGCACCCATCGGTGCCTCTCCTCATACAAGTCACATAGCCACTGATTATCCCCTAACTGATATGTAAGAATCATGTTCTTCCAATTTTTTTCAAATTCCCCAATAGACAATGAATCAAACACAGTATTACGGAGACTAGATTTAATCGATTCATAAGCCTCATATGTATTCAATTTTACAGGTACCTTTTTCAAGATATGCCACAAACACCAACGATGCCGCGCATTTGGAAACACGATACTTATTGCATTTTGCATGGCCTTGCATTGGTCGGTGATGATGGCATTAGGAGTACACCTGGACATGCAAGCAAGCCATGTCTCAAACAACCATACAAATGAATCAGTGTCCTCTCGTAATATTAACCCACACCCAAACAAGATTGACTGGCCATGGTGGTTTACACCTACAAATGGAGCAAAAGGCATATCCCACTTGTTAACCAAGTAAGTGGTGTCAAATGTAACCACATCACCAAATTCTTTGTATGCCTCCCTACTCCTCGCATCGGCCCAAAAAACGTTACATAAGCAATTTTCCTTATCTACATCCATGGCATAAAAAAAATTACCATTGTCTGCTTGCATCCTCCTGAAATACTTATGCATTGCCTCGGCATCCCCTTCCTTGAGTTCTGAGCGTCTTACTTGATCCATGTAGTTCCTTGCATCTTTTGCCAAAAATGTCATATTCTCATGCCCCTTAGCCTCAATCACACATGAGCTAATAGTTTGCTCATTTTTATTCCAGCTAAACGATTGAATTCCATCATCCTTTTCGTATGTTCTGGAATGACCCGATAGAACTTGAGATACCGAGCTTTGATTGGGCACATTTCATGATTATGCTCGAGTTCAATTGTACTCAATATCCACTTCCCGTCGGTATGCAAAGAGATATTCATTGATGCTTTACATCCTGTTTTTGCTGTTGGATGGGCTTTAATTGGGTTGAGTGCTTTTGTCCTCGCCTTTCCACCCTTATGACAACAGTAAGTTACATACCCTTTTTGTCCATCATCACGCTTCCTAGAGCTTCTTGTGATCACAGCAAAACCTTGCGCTTTGGCATAACTAGCATAGTAATTACGGGCTTCATCTTCTGAATTAAAGGACATTCCAACCTTAGGTTCCTGTACATCATCCAAATTTGGAACTTCCTCCAATGGATAATTAGATTCATCACAACTCATTCGTACATCCCCCAAATTTGGAACTTCCTCCAATGGATAATCAAATTCATCACAACTCATTCCCAAAATAGTTTCATTGTCATCTCCATCAAATAAGAGTGGCGATGATTCATGTATTCCCACATTTCTACAAACAAGCAAAATATCAATTTTAGACACAAGTCAGTAGAGTTATATGTATTTTCATGATACAAAGGCAAAAAAGAGAGAAATCTCATCTGCCACATCCAAGTTTCCTCTTCTTTGCAGTCAGACACATTAAGCGAGACTACGTGGTATGATTTATCTTCAGTAGATATTGGTCTCATAGTAAGTTTTCATCTCTTTGTTACTACTTCCGTACTAAAATGTTTGTTTCGGTCTGTAAAATGAAGACTAAAAAATAATGCATTCATTTCAAGAAAAAATTCAAATTTTTTTCATAAATTCAATGAACTCGTCAATATTTGGTAAATCTTTGAATTTTTTAAAATTTTTTTTTGCAAAAATTGTATTATTTTTATGTCTTCCTTTTTAGACCGAACAAATATTATGGAATGGAGGGAGTTCTTGTTAGACTTGGCTTCGATTAGTGGTAACTTTGTATTCAATCTCATACAGACAATGCAACTACAAATATCAAATGATTTATTTTCCTCTTTATTCCATTCCTTTCTTAACCTAGCAGGGGACCACATGACCTTTATACAAAAGGCCAAAAGACAAAAATATTCAACACATACCGAGCACATTAACAGGAAGGAACAAGACGAGATTAAAGAGTTAATTTTAACCACCAACCTCAATTCGGTGGTCCCTGAAAATGGTGTTAATAGAGAGGTAGAAGTTAAAAGGGAGGGTGTGGAAGATAGAAATGGGTGACTGGGAGAGAGAGGGGAAACGTCCATGGTCGCCTGGCACTTTTGGGGTCTGGGTTTGTTTGGGATGGGTTTCAGGGAATAAGTTGGATTTGGAAAAAATCTTACTTCCTTTTTCTCCAATTTTCCCGGGTTATTTTTGGAGTCCATTTTGAATTTTTTGGGTGTGGAGCCCCCTTTCCACCTCAGCTGTTGTACACTTTCGGTACAATAGTGTAGTACCCATAGCAAAATTCAAAATGAAAACAACAGACACGCTGCTTCTTCTGTCTTTTTAACCTTCAAAGCAGACATGACACAGCGCACTGCAGCCGCCGCCGCCCACAACCCAACACCAGCGCCTCCCCACCTCCGGCGACCGCCACCACCGTCAGGATGGCTTCAAAAGTGGCGCGTCACCTCTCTCTCCTCTCTTTTCGTCGATCCCTCTCTCCTCTCTCTCCATATACCCCTCTCTCCTCTCTCTTCGTTGACCCCTCTCTTTGTCGACCCCTCTCTTCCTTGACCACTCCCTCCGTCGACCCCTCTTTCCGTCATTCCCTCTCTTCGCCCCCGCTCGCTCTTTCTCCTCGGCTCTTAACAGCCCTCCCAAGAAACCCCATGAAGATCGAATTCATTACAGTCCTGGTTGTGATTACGAACACTGGCTCGTTGTCATGGAGGATCCCGAGGTTGAGCCTAGCGGCAGTGATGAGATGATAGACTTGTTTATCAAAACACTAGCTAGGGTTATTGGAAGGTTTGAACAACGAGCCATTTTTGTTTTTGTTTTTTGTACCTTAAGCTGTTCAACAAAAGGCTCTATTTGTTCTTTTATTCTTTCTTGATTTCATAGTTCTATTTACGTGTATATTTTAATCTACAGTGAGGAAGAAGCAAGGATTAATATCTACTCAATCTCGAAAAGCCCTCGTTATGCATTTGGAGCATTGGTGTCTGAAGATATTTCAATCAGTCTTAGAGGTGCTTAATGTTGCATTTTGCTTCTATGTTTTATAGTAATTGATATGTGGTTTTTTTTATTTTATTTTATTTCTAAGTGTGTGATACAATACTTTGCAGCATTGCCAACAGTGCGTTGGGTGATCCCAGATGCGTACGTTGACGTGGAAAACGAAAAGTATGGAGGTATTGATTTCATATCCCATTACTAATGGAGTTATATCTTTTAAATGTTTATTTTGACATCTTGGCTGTAAATGAATAAATTTTTGTATTATATGTAGTGTTGGATCGATTGGTTGGTCATGGCCATGGTGTGTTAGGATGTGACTACTTGTGTTGCCTGAATATGGGAATGGATTATTTTAGGGTTGCATTTTGGTGATGGAGCAGCTAAGTGGAGGCATGTAATGTTATTGTAGTGATTTTGAAGTCTACTATATGGTAATCACTGTCTTATGGTTGTGGAGATTTTGGAAACTAGAAGATTGTGTGGAGGTAAACTTACAAGATTAGACTTGGAATATGAATCAGTCATGTTGAGGTGATAATGGATTATTATCGATCTAGATTGTTTGTGGTTTTGGGACTTCCTAACTTCTTTAGTGCAAATGGTAAAGTTTTCACTTTTGGTCATTGTGCAATGGTTGCTAGAAGAATTTTTACAGGAGCATTCGACCGAGTTAAATGTATATTGGTTTAGTACAAGGAGTTAAACCTCGAGATGTTGGGTATTTGGAGGTGGTCTTGTGGAATATAGGTCACTGTTATTTGAGAAGAGGTATTGAGAACTAATTATGTTGATCCATTAAGCTAAAGACCTTATTGAATTTTTGTGATTGATGAGATTGCAGATACATATATAGCGATGCACAGTTTTTCTTGTAGATGGTCAAATTTAGTCGGATTTTGATTGAATGTGTCTCTGTAATTTGTGTGTGTTTGACAGTATCATTGGTGTCTCTATAACTTCGGTTGAGGTGGTCAGTGTAAATTGCACTAAAAAAAGTCGTAGTCCTTTGACCCTTGTTGGGTATGTGGAACAGTGGAAGTGAAAATGAAATTTGGAAGGTCCATTTATTACTCGATAACTCAACTTGAATTTGATCATGTGTTTGGATTCACGTGAAGACTGGATTTGAGGATGATTCAACTAAATGGTTTTGGATGGTGTGATGTATGATCTCTAGTTGATTAGTAAAATCAATTAATGGCTATGAAACACCGACACCTCTAAAGGTCGACGTATCGCAGTGTCCGGACACGGGGACATGCATGGGGTGTGTCTCATAATTTAATATAAATTTTTTAGGGGGACACGTATGGTGGCGTGTCCCATAATTTATTAGTTCCATTATGGAACTATGGATGTTTATCATGTTTTGTTTTCAATTGGGTATTTGGATTGTATTGAACTTATGAATCATGGATGTCTTGTTTTGTTTGAATGGTATTAGAACTATGGATGTTATGTTTTGTCAACATTTTGCCATTTAAACTTGGAAAAAATTGAATATATATATACACACACACACACGTGGCGTGTCCCCTGTCGTGTCCGTGTCTCCATTTTTTTAGAATTACTGTGTCCCAGTGCCCGTGTCCGTGCATCATAGATTAATGGCAAAACGTGATCTATTGTGCGAAAGGACATGTGACAAGGAAACGAACATCGATATCTTGGGGTTTAATGAGTTAAATAAGACAGATTTGGATTTCGAGGTTGAATGTATAGTACTAGTTAGTAGTGGAAGTTTAGTCATTAGTCCTTGTCTTATTTGGTTTGGGCTAGAATTAGTTTGTATTCTTTCCATGACTGATAATTCCAAATTTGATTGATGGCTTGGTTAATTTTCTTCTTTTCTGTTTTGGATTAGTACTTCTTAGGTGAAGAGTGATTGTAATTTCATGTATACTTTTGCTGATGGTTTATTGTTATGGATGGTAGTAAGATGTTCCGGAAAAAAAGCTTTGGGAGGAGGACTAATGTGTACTATCATAATTTGACTGTTATGGAGTTAGATCTCATGGCTAGAAAATGTATATTGAACGTTGAAGTATCAAGATAGAGTGTAGTAATTTTTCTTCTCTTTTCGTGTGCTATTGGCGGAGTACTCAGTATGTCGTCTTAAATTGAAGTGGTCATTTGTTTATGGTAACAATGATAGTGGACTTGGGAGTTCACTTAGATTGCTTGTGTTGTAACTTGTAAGGCTCGTGTATGTGAAAAAAGAGAGAGTGTATGTGAAAAAGAGAGAGAATAAGATCTAAGGCGTGATTTAGTGAGTTTTTATACTCTTGGAACTAAAAGAAATTCCATTAGCTTCGAAGTGTAAGGAGATTGATTGCAGATATTGGGTTTACTTGTTTCCTAATCATCAAGCTTGATTACTTGTAGGCTAGGATTCTTTTGGGCTGTTTCGTTATTGTGAATTTGGTGTATACGCTTCTTGAGTAATTTTGAATAAATGCTATTCTAACCTATATTAATGACCCGGTGTATCTTCTTTTAGATTGTGAGCCCGGCCGAAACCCTCAATATCCAACCTCACGTCGATCACCTGGTGTATCTTTTTTCTAGGTCATGAACCACACAGAAACCCATGATACCAAAAATAAACAAGCGCGTAGTATCCACAACACTCAAGATGTACAAAGTAGTCACATTAGACATCGAAGTACTACTCATCTACCCCGGCAAAATTAGAACCATATTCAAGAAACAACCCGTACTTACATAATTTCAAGTAGATATAAATTCAATGTAAGGTAATTACGTATGCCTTATTATGTATCGTATTGTCTTTATTTTCCAAATTGTATGACTGCTGGCTGTATTTGTTTGTTATCGTGGCAGGGGAGCCTTTTATGCCCCATGTAAGGAGGGAGAAGGTACATAATCAATATGTCAAGAATGTGCAGAATCTTGGACCCAAGATCACTTCTTACCCACTCTCAAAAAATCCTGGAGGTGTCCCAGCCAACAACATGGCAGGACCGTCACCCGGTAGTAATATGTGAGATGCACAGAAGAGATATGCTAAACTCTTAGTAGGCAGGCTGTAGATACAATGATGAAAGTTTTATGCAATAGGGTCTATCTTACAAACATTTTAATCGTTTTCAAGTTGCAGGTACACTTATGAATGTTGTTTTGGTTTACTGTTGACCTTTAAGAGCGTTTTGGAATATTGTTCAGTGTTTGTCTGCAAGCTTCTAGCTTTATTTGAGGCTTCCGTACTTTTGGTTGTTTGTTAAGTCAGATGATTAATTGTGGATTTCTGTTGCCAAATTGCTTGAGTAATTACAATTTGCCTCAACTATCGGATTATGTTCGGTTCACTTCAAGCCTTCAAATTTAACGTCTCCCTACAATTATGACATTCCATGTATCTTGTCTTAGTTCCTACCCCATTAAACATTTTGATCCCCGGACACAAGTAACACGAATGGGAAATATACTCCGAAATAGTAAAGACCATGCTATCTAGAATAGATGCGAAAATATTTGTTTGGTAATCATAGCATGGTGTTGGTAGAGGAATCGATTACGGTGACCGCAACAAATGGGAGGATAAAACAGTAGGCAACATCTCTAAGAGCTTCCCTTGCACTGAGAGCATGTTATGAGAAGGAGGAAGCCAAATTACCTAACCTCCTCCCACGAGGAGGTGGAATGGTATTCCTCTTAAGCTCGCTAGACTGAATTTTCATTAGGCTACTTAGTTGTTGGGTACTCGAAATAGTTCCTGGATGTATTTTTTGTACTGACGTTAACTTAAAATTCACATCGGATGACAAGTGTAATGGTTAGCCGCTAAAGTTGACATGTATGGTTACTGAATGTATTTTTTGAACTTAAAGTTGCCATGTTTTGGCCTTTGTCGTATAACGCATGTCAAAATGCGTCATCTAGTTCGAAAACGCAATCTCAGAAATGCTTGACTTTGCTTTAAGTGGATTTTGGTGCCACGCAAGTTGAAAAAAGCACATTTCATATGTGCACAATTTACTTGGAGCGGCGTGTGTTTGGACTATTTTTAAAGTATGTTTGTAAAAGATTATATTTTGATGAATTATTAGTAAATGAAGTATACGTCGGCAAAAAACTCGTGCAGAGTTGCAACATTTGAGAACACCACGTAGTATTCTTAGCCATGCATTTGTTTACTGGTTGAAAATTTTACAAGCGAACGATTTCATTATAGTAGTAGTAAGTCTATGGATAGTTATGTTGGTGGGGTACTTAGATCCGGTTGACAATGGAAACATTTGAGAAACAACCATCATTTACGTGAAACAAAAGAAATTGGATCCATTGGTCTCTCACAAATTTATTCAACTTGGGCGTTTCTTCCTTGCTATACTTCTTTTCTAAGATGCTTATGCTATTCAAAGATTTTTAATTGCGGAATTGCTGCAAAAAACAGTGGTCCCCTCGCCCCTCTCTACCGGCAGGCAGCAGCCTACTTCCTCCTCCATCCCTCTCCATCACCACCTCGTTTTCCCCCAATCTTCTCCACCCATTATCCATCTCCTCTTCCACCATTTTCCCGACCCATTACCACTTATACCACCACTAGCCACCTTTTCACCTCCAGCTGAGCCACCGATCACCATAGTCCACAATGTAAGCCGCCTGTCATGCAACCTCCTTCCACTAAACTGTGCCACCTCCACCTTCCCCCCCCCCCCCCCCCCCCCCTCACCCAACTCACCACCCATCCCCCGCCTTCACTGAGATTGCCACCACCAGTTTTATTATCTCTAGCCCACCTATTCGCAGGGCCGGCTCTAAACCCTGCCCTAGGTGCTTACTGAAATCAAACTCTGCCCATTGTTCATGAGATCCCTTTGGTTGCGATTCGACGAGCACAAACATCTTTCTCTTTTTGTCTGGTTGGTTGCCTATAAACCCTTTCCTCTATAAAGAAGGCATCTAGGAGGACTCGAACACTCAACCTTGCACAATTGAGCAAAGGTGCTCAAAGCCAATTTAGCAATTATCAATAGTCACGCTAAGTACATTCCAAACCTGCCAATGGCAGTAAAAGAAATGTGCAGACTCTGTTGACACACACACAAAGGATGACTAGCTAATTAGCAGTACTCAAAAATTATCCAGCAGAAGAACATGCATCGACTCAAAGTTTGTTTGCAAAATTAGACACATGTCAATTCCTAAGTTACAGCCTTATAAGAAGACCAGAATAATGAATTACATTAGAAAGCGCATGGTTCGTCAAAGAGCTTAGTGTCAAGATAAGTTCACAAGCACAGAGAATCCGTCAATTCATAAGTCATATCCTTACAAGAGCAATACCAAAATACTGATTAGAATGTGCATCGTTGGTCAAAGAGCGTGATGCCATCGTTGTAAGTTCACAAGCACCTGGACAGATGCATACATAACATCTGACCATAAAAGCCTTTAAACTTAACCAGGAAATCTTCCACGTTCAACCAAGACGAACTCCGTAAGCAACTGCATAATTACAAAATCCATTTGATCAATTGCCTACTCTCGTCAACTGTTGTGCCAGGCAACAATTACTAAAAGTAAACAAAGCAACATTATCTTACAAATGCGAAGGCTAGAAAGTTCAACTATTTAGAATCCTGATAAATTGTTCAAAGCATTGAATAGGCATGTTCGTCTGACCACCAAGAAATGGCAAGATAACAGAGTTCGAGGCTGGCAGAATCCTGATAAACTGTTCGAAGCATTGAATAGGCATGTTCGTCTAACAATCAAAATTACCCCAAATAATTTTTAAACGATACATAATTAACACCAATCCCATCCGACTAATGCTCAGGGAATTAACAATACCACACCGTCCTAGGTAATGTATCCGATGAATATGTAATGGTGACTGCAATTAGTGCCAACCACATGTAGGAAATGTGGTCCCCTTGCGCCTATGGTCCAACCTGATGCTATAATCCAGTAAAAAATGAAACCGTGCCTTAAGTCAATAGAACTCATAAGAAACCAGCCCTTGAAAACCGTTATTACATGCCCATCCAGCACTTGCAGCGCCCGATTCTGGAAATCCATCTACTGTAAGAAAGCCATGCTGGATATAGCCCTATAGTCTCCATAAAACCTAAAACCCCACCCTGGTTCTCATAAACGTAAAGCATCAACTGAAACCTACCCAGACAAGTCTTAAGACTTCCAACTGCTGTCCTTCAGTAGACGTTAAAGAGCAAGTAATTAGTCGGTGTTTTAGACATCAAGGAACACAAGTCGCAAATCTGCTGCAAAGCAACAATCGTGATAGCAAGTGCACAGAATGAGGGCTACTTAGGACGCTCTAACACTGAAAAACGAAATATTGAAATCTGTAGGTTAGCTTAATAAACAAGGTCATTCAAATCCCTTTCAAAACTGACCTGGTCTCGATAGACATACCAAAAACACTGCTTGATAACATGATAGGGAGTGCACGTGATGGCATCAGAAGCATCAAGCATGCATGCACGGAAACACATAATAATTATTACAGAAGCTGCAAGAAAACAATCCTTACCAAAGGTAACAAGTGAGAACTCCAAAGAGCTCGTACATGAATCAAGCAATTCTTATCCCCCTTCTGAGCAACCTAGCAACATGTGCAAGCTTAAGCTTGGACAGGCATTGGGCAAGCTTAAGCTTGGACAGGCATTGGGGCACATTCTGCTCTATGGGTTCAGTTTGCTTCTTTGCTAGAACATCCAAACTTGCAGAATACTGAGAACGAGAGATTGATTTTGGGATATGATTTGTGTAATGTGACTTGCCCGTAGAGGATAAACCACGGCTTTGGTGAAAAGGGGAAGACCAACCCTGCTCAAACAAATAATCCTTATCAAAAACTTATTCACGATATAAGACAACACGAAAACCAGTGCTTCGTACTATATCTTACAAACAAAAGACCACCACCTTTCAATAACTTCTCCATCTAACTAAAATTCACGAGCAAGTACCAAAGACATTGGGACGCCAAGAGATACGAGCGATATGGCATATGCATGCAACCTTTGTCACATGGGCTCAGGCATGAGTATCGGATGCGTGTCTAATCATCCTAAACTCAAATCTTTGAAAATTGGGATTTGTCCACGAGTGGGCTATGCGTACAGGACCAAAGGTGTGAATACTGTACCGTTTTTAGGTGAAAACCGGTGTAAAAACCACATACTATCGTTCCGGCCAGAATACTGGGTGTTACCGGTGGATTTCTTTTGTAAGAATGCAATACCTGGAACGCGAAATAATGTAAGACCTATTTTCTGAGAACATTATACATATGGGACTAAGGAAAAGTATTAAATTTATGTCCCCCCATCCATGTGAAAGGCTAGAAATGCTGCTTCACAATGCTATAGCGAGCTCAAACCAAACCGAGCCTTATGTCCCAATCAATTGGGGTCAGCTACTTGAAACCTTTTTCCCCATTGAGCTCTGTCAATGGCCAGGTCACGTTTTATTTGGCAAATCCCATGACAAAAACACATTGATTTGTATCCCTCATTATTAGAATGTAATTTATTTTTCTTCCATCTTTAGAGCGTTTGTTTAGGAAGTATTTTGATTATATTATGTAAATGAGAAAGGTGGAGATTGTTAAGGAAATTAGCACAGAAGGAAAACATTTTGCAAGAGGATTTCGTGCACATGCCATATCAGAAAGGGAAATGAAGAAATCACGTGTGTGGCAATATGGAAGTGTTTTTCAGTCACAGTGCTTGAGCAACTCAAAGACAGGTAATATACAGTGCTCAAGCAACCATCCTGCTTTCCAGTAGTATATTTATATACGGTTTAGTTGGGTTTTGGAAGACACGGAAAGATATAATTGCTGCACTCCTCTGGCTTCAATACAGAGATAATACCTAAGGAAGACGCAGCTTATCTCTTGGAGGAACATACGGTCTATTGATCATCAACCTTTCCGAATAACTCCAAGAGCTTGTTTCAATCATTGATTCAAATGTTCTTCTGGTAGATTCTGGAAGTATCTCGGAGGACTTGAGGATTCAAGACGTGCGGCAATCAACCACTTGGTTTGGTGCGGTGCGGTGTACGTGGATTCAACAAATCGATCTTTGGTCAGTCGATAAGGATTCACGATTGTTTAGCTAAGGTCGTTTTTGTAACTGCACAAAGATTACTTTTAGTGGTTCAATTTCCTTCCGTGGTTTTTGCCCTTTCTAATGGATTTTCCACGAATGTTCGGGTGTTCACCTGTTATTGCTTTTCGTTCCTTTTTTACTTTGCTTTTGAGTATTTGATCGTGAAAAAGGAATTTCAATTGGTATCAGAGTGGGTCGCTCATTTTTTTTAGGATTTCTTCCTAGAGCGGATTTGTAGCAATAATGAATATGAACACTAACATGAATTATCCGTCGAGTCGCGCACCTATTCTGGATAGTGAAAATTTTGATTACTGGAAATCTAGAATAAAGGCTATCATGAGGTCTATGGATGAGGAAATTTGGAATTCTTGCATTACTGGATATAGTTATCCTATGAAAACAGTAGAAGGAAAACAGGTCCCTAAACTTACTTCTGAAAAAGCACCTTTACAGGCTAATAATCGTGCCTTAGACATATTATTTAGTGTTGTTGATGTTAATGAACATCGTAAGATAGCTAATTGCAAGATTGCTAAAGAGGCATGGGACATTTTAGCAACTTGTCATGAAGGAACGCATCATGTTAACCAATCTAAGTTTCAAAGGCTAACTACTGAATTCGAGATAATTAGATTGGAGGAGGACGAGACGTTTAATCAATTCTACTCTAAATTCATCGGTATTGTTAATAGTTGCGAAACCCTCGGTGAGCCTATTCCTCCTTTCAGGGTGATTAAGAAGATTTTGAGATCCTTGCCAGAAAGGTTTAAGATGAAGGTCACTATGTTTGAGGGTAAACGTAAACTCAATGAAAAATCTGTTGAAGAAGTGGTAGGCCTCCTCCAAACTTATGGAGCTGATATGTTACAACATGAGTCTCAAAAATAAAAAATTAAACCTTCGGCTAAGCCGATTGCTTTTTCAAGTTCTCAAAGCTGAGTCTAGGGATTCTGATTGTGACAGTGAATATGATCTTGAAGCTATGGCGTTGTTTACCAAAAATTTCAAACAATTTTTCAAGAAAGTGACCAGTAGTGATGGGAATCCATGTTGCTCGGACTCGGGTAAGGGAATCGGGTGCGGGTACATTTCCAAGGGTCGGACATCTCAAAGCTAAAAATAGAGGATTCGGGGATATGTATCCAAATTTGGACACGGGTGCGGGGATACGCTGAGTATTTTTATATAAATAGAAATTTTTATATCAGTAATAAAAAAATAGTATATATATATATCTTGGATATGAATTTTTTATTTATATTATTTAGGGAAATATAATATATTTTATGTAAAAAATAGAAATTGTCATGGAAGTGCCAAAGGGGGAGATTGTTAGCTCCAAAAGGTGGTGCTATTTTTTGGTTGGCAATTCCATTGACAAAGCATAGGTTCTTTTGCATTTCATCCTTTATCGGGTTGTAATTTCTTTTTATCTTTTCTAAGCATAGCGAGTCTGTATAGGATTAGAGTGGAAGGAGTCATTTATTTTTGTAACTGAGAGTTAGTCAATTGAATTAAAACGGAATGGATTGATCGGGTGATCAGCCAGATATCAATTGGAGAGCAACCTGTCTTAAATGAGGTAAAATTTGGGAGTGGAACAGATCGGACCGATCAGATCGGCTTGTGACGTGGCACAACTAATATATATAGTGGTCTCCTTGTGGCTGCTAGGGTATGAAACTAAAAAACGAGAAAAGGGAGCGGCAGTCAAAAGGTGTTGGGTTGATCGAAGGTCAAACAACACATATGGGTTTTTATATTTGAATCTTGGAGTTCCTATTAAATTGTTCAAGCTACAATGAAACTCTAAGAGGGGTTCACAATTTTGATTCAACTTACTTGAGTTGGCCTTCGGTGGATTCCGAAGGATAGTGGAAGGCTTGTGGATTCAGCGGCGGTCAAGCACTGGGTGTGGTGAACGTGGATTCGGCAAGCAAGTCTTACGGCGATTTGTGAGGATTGAGAATCATAGGGTAAGATTACTTGTAACCGCACAATGGTTTATAGTGTTTGATTCCTTCTCGTGGTTTTTTACCCATCTAGGATTTTTCACGTATATCCGGTGTACATCGTTTATTCTTCGTTCCTATTACTGCTTGATTATTGGGTTGGTAGCAAAACAAGAATGTCAGGCCACTTAGCTAAGGTGGTTTGGGCATGTCTACCACAGACTTGGAGATGCAGTAGTTAAGAGAGCAGAGAGAATAACATTATTGGGTAGCAATGCTACGGGGAGGGGAAGACCTAAAGCGAGCTCAAATATCATAAAACTGAGGATCTAGGTGCTTAAAATGGGTATGGGAGTTGAACACATAACTCAAGCTCATACCCATGTCGTATCCTATGCTACATGGATCCTCCATTTTGGGCAAAGTACCAGTGTCGCAGTGTCGCAGTGCAGGTGCAGCATATGGGCCGGACCTGGCACATTTTTGTCAGACACGGCTGACTCAAGGATATGATGTTTGAAAAGAGAATAACTTTTGATGGATGAATTCCGTTCAGATCTGGCAGCGAGTTGCTTTCAGAAGATCAGATCGAAGAAAAAGAGAAACGACGAGATCCTCGCGTTCTGCAAGACTGAACTAAGTGTCATATTTGTTCAAAGACCAGACAATAACAAGACTGGCGGCTACTAAGGTTTCATTGTAACGTGATCTGAACGGACAATAGAGGGAGGGAGGGAGACGAGTGTTTGGATAAATTAAACGCAGTCTTTTGATTTATGTGAAGACAAAGTCAAGTTAGTTGTTTATTTAGGTTAAAGGCAACATGGGCCACTGGGCTAAAGTTTGAATGGGCTATACAACTTTTAATCCAAACCAAAGGATAAATGGGACAAAAACCAATCTAAATAGGCTAAAGGATAAATAGGCCAAACTACTGTTTCATAGAATTTGGGCCACAAATGTAGCATTAGAGAATTGTCGGGGCAAGTTATAAACTCAGGTTCATAGCAAAAATATATTAAAAGTTATCATTTTCCGTACCCCATACCCGTGTCCAGATCTCGATCCATATCCACGTATCCTAATTTTCAGGGTTTAGATGTCAGATACATGGGTATACACCCTGATACCCACACCCATATCCATGTAACATATGCCGTATCCATTTTAGCTAACGTGAGGACAATACAAGAGTCCATGTAACACAGCAAGCAACACGGAATTTCACAAAATGCTTGATAATCCTGGTAATCGTTAGAATTTCATATTTTTTAAAATCTAGTTTATGAGATATGTATGGACAGTTATTCAAATGCAACGAAAACAATGAACCATGTCACCACTTAAATTCGAAAGCTTATGTTTCGTAATTCAAACGGCGAGATATGCTTCACGTTACCATTCAATTGCAGACACCACAATACAATTTCTAACACTACAATTCAGAACGGATTCACTTATCAATACACTTGTAATAAAAGAACCTAGCATGGTAAGCCAAGACATAGTATGAAATTACGAATTTGCCCTTTCAAGTTTTGTCTTCCAATTTCTTCTTCAATGTGTTGAGGTGTGGGTTGTTTAGGTATTCTACTCTATGGGGTATTTTAGACTTTTCCAACTGTACTCTACCTTTTTTTTGTTCTGACCATCACCCATATTTCTCGTTTCTTTGTCGGCAAGGTAGTACTGTTGTAGCAGCGATCCTACCTCATCAAATCACTGTTGTAGCGGCTGTTGCCATCCTTCAATGTTATATACTAATTTATGTCGAACTCCTCTACAGCTCTTGCCTCTGAATCGTCTTTTTCCCAATAGGTATGATACATTCTTCACTTCTGTTAATGATTTTGTTTTGGGTTAATCGAATTGATTCTTTCGTTCGGCAACCACTTCTTGGACGTCGTCTCGTCACCCGCTTCTACGCTGCCCCAGACATTGCCGATCGCTTCCGAGTCGGGTTCCTCCGATATCTCCCTCCCTGAATTGGTACGTTTTGATTTTTCAATTGGGTTCTTGATTTATCGTTGGTTTTTATAACGCCATACGTCCCGGAATTACTTGCCCCTATGAGAAGCCGTGCAACTTAGAGAATAAACAAATTACTTTCCTTCACTGTATTCGATTTGGGTGTCACAGTTCAATTAGTAATCCTCGTCTCTCTCCTTCTCCTTCGTGGCAATACTTGCCTTGGTTCAAAACTATAGGAGTAGATGCCTCTGTCGTAGTGGCCACCACCCATTTGATAAATTGCCTCAGAGAGGAGCATGTAAGTGGTTCCTACTGATGAATCGTTCTGCTTATTTAACATCAGTAAATGTAAGAAATTCGAACATATCCTTTTAATTGAGGGAATTGTAGAAAGGAGTTTGACAGATTCTCGATAGGACTTTAAATCTTCAATCAAATTCAGTCTTGGGACTTCAATTACAAAGCAAGAGGTTACTCATTTGAATATGAGGCCAATCACTTTGAGCAAATTACTATTTCTAATGCAGGAACCCATCGACGTTGGATGATAATGAACTGTTAGAGTGGGCCGGGGTAGACATTATTTATTTTTGAGCTATCAAGCTGCGCATATTTCACATTTTCTTCTATGTTGATAGTCCTTAAAAAGTCCATAATCGAAACAGAGCACTGATCGGTTGCTAAGGATGACTAGATGTACAACGGAATTTCCTGTACCTAATCCAAGCATGTCATTTTCGGGTTCTTTGTATTTCAGTACTTGGGTAAATGGTGTCAGTTTAAGGTTGATTCAAAGAAGTTCATTGTTACTGACAGCTGATCTATGCAAAAATGTGTCATCCATTACACTGTTAGTTGGGCAGAGGAACTTTAGAGTTATGGTCCAGGCATAGGCTCAAGGGAAAGTTATTTGAGCAGTGATGTCAAAGAGCTCATCATGTGTTTTTAGGACATTATGACGGGTTTTTTATAGTTGGTTGTTCGGGGCCATTTACCCGAATCTCGACCGATCCTGGTTCTTGAAAATTAATAACTAGACAAACCTCTGTTGGCTAAATTGATTCCATGTGGCCCTTTATCTCTCTTTCACTATTATTGATAAGCATTTCGGATAGTGTAGGAAAACTAACCATCAAGTTTTGTGCCTTATCTTTTCAAGGTGATCACCCAAATTTGGAAACATCCTAAATTGAAAATAGAGAGAAGATATGGGACCGAGGTCTCACAAAATGAAAGTGTCGTGTGGGAGATGAAAACTGATGCATGGAAGTACTTTATGATTTTTTGATCAAGAATTGCATATTAGGTAAGACTTAAACCAGGAAAAAGAGAGAAATTAGATTATCTTTATCTGTTATCATCTTTGACTAAATCACTCAAATTATCATGTGGGCAGGTAAACCTTTTGTGGACCCTACTCGATGAATCAAAGTTCAAGCGCACCTGTGGTATCTCAAGTTGCAGTGATTTGGAAAGACAATGAAGATACTTTAGATTTAAGAGAACGTGATATATTGGTGCAAAAACATGATGGCCACAGTGAAAGGATCAAATATTACTACAGATGTTACGATTCCTTACAATATCCGATGCTATTTCCTTTTGGAGAGCCCAACAGGCATCGTGCTATTTCCTAAGTTTCAAAGTGATGTAAGTTATACAATTTCTTACGGCTAAAACATTGGTCATCCACACTATTAATGTTCAAATAAAATGAGATGGATGATGTGTTGGTTCTCTGTTTTTTTTGCAAATATGCTACCTTTTTTTTATAAGAACATCGCATTTGGTTTCACTCTCTTCTTCTACGAGGCATATGCATCATTCTCTGGCCAAGCCGCATACAACGATTGGTATCTGGCCTTTTATAACATCTTCTTCACATCTTTTTTGCCGATAAAAGAAGAAAGAGTACCAGAGCTGTATAACACAAAAGGTGTGCCAAAATAGTGAATCCCTTGGATTGGAACATTTGAAATTGATTTCTGCTTCAATAAACTCTTGCTATTTCTCTACCATCATCTCTACGAAAACGAAAAACACTTCCCGATATCAATTCAACCAATGAGCACGCGGAAACGTGCGAAGCACGAGCATTAGACTAGTATATACTTAAAAGTCCATAAGTGGGATTCTGATGAAAGCAGATTACAAGGTTATTGGGAAGAGATTCCTCAAGTAGGACGTGTTCTAATGGTTCAAGAACAGCTGCAGAAGTGTCGGCATAGACCAGGAAAGGTCTGATGCAATAATTATGGTTTTTTGAATCAAGATGCGGAGAACAAGTACTGGACACGCTTTTAGGATTAGACGATTATACGGACCTAATTTGGCGCTTAAGTTACATTGATGAAGTAATGGACATGCTCCTAGGAGTATCCAAAGAGCATAGAAGTCTAACACACATGCCTCCTCTATAAATGTGTCTGAGCTTCCTATAAAATATCTCTTAAAAACATGGCATAAGGCCACAAAGATGTTGGGTTAATTCACCTATCGCCCCTCCCCCTTCCCGTCCCCTTCTCTAGAAAATCAATCAGCTACGAGTCACTTAAAGGAAAAGTTGTTTACTATGACACAAAGCATCTCAGTCCAAAAAAACGAAAACAAAGAACAGAAAGCAAATAGCATAAAGCACCAAATCCAAAAGATTCCTAGGACGCTTGAACCAATAACATTAATATAGTATGGAACATGACAAATACAAATTCTCTTACCCAAAGGGGCAAAGACGGAATTTTTTGCTGCGGAAAAGGCAGGCAAGGACTGGAATCTGTCTCTGCTGTGGGAAAAAGAAAGGAAGAAAAATGAAGTCATCAGAAGCTTGTATGGCATTTTCACCAAACCAAGCCTTGTGTGCCATTTTCAATTCATCATAATAATTAGGAAGTATAAGTTACATTTGTTTAATAGTAATGACAATGCATAGTTTTTGAGTGAAGAACACCGAGAAAAATGGCTTCAATTTACAGAATTGCCACTGCCACGTCATCCCTCTTTTGTTGTTTTTCCATAATTTAATCGTAAGAATAGAGTTCTAGAGCACGAAAAAACACCTGATGGAGCATCCTTGGTAGGGGTCCTGTTCATGGTCCTTAAGGAATCAGTAAGTGCGATGCTGTCACAATAAGGTACACCAGTTTTATTCGGCCACTCAAGGTTTAACCATTAACCGCAACAAGAGATATAAGAAGAATGAATGTGCATAAAGAGAAGAAACACAATACGGAAAAAAGGTTATTAAACAACTGCGCACTCAAACCAGTCCATAGTGCTAAAATCAAAGTCCCCATTCTTGAATTTAAATCCTGCTTCCTTAAGCCAGAAAACAGCATGTTTCTCCAGTTCTTCACTTCTCGCCTATATGGGAACGCAGATGATAACTTGATGAAATAAAGTATCAGATAGTCATTCTGGACAACTCGTTACACAGACATGCATATGAAGTATGCTAAACAAGCTCAACGGCATATGATTAAGTTACTCTTTTAACACACATAAACGACTCAGCCAGTAATTTAAAGTTGTAAACCGGGATGCGTGAGGCACAAACAAATCGCATGGAGCTTGAAAAAGGGAAGCCAACGCATTATGTTTAATTTGCCACCGATGTGAGACTATAAGAATAACACTTCTACAATGTGAAAATATATTGGTATCGCGTGATTTTGGTTTATTTTTCTTGTAAAATTTGTGGCTATATATAATTTTAACAAATTAATTATGCAACTATGACGTCACGGTTCGATACAGATTGGACCGGTGACCCATTCGCCAGGTCCCTTCACCGGTACGCTCACTGGTCCGGTCCTCCCTCTGTATTCATATCTCAATGCCGACCCCAAGTGATTGGGACATAAGGCTCGGTTTGATTTGGTAATGCCTGCGCAAATATGTCTTGTTTCTATTATGAAGCAAGGAACCAGAATATGAGGTATTAAAACACATACACAAGGTGACCGTGACAGGTACTGAACAATTTCCTCAATAGCATGACCAGCCCTCCCAAAAACTTCAAGCAATAGTGCAGCTGACCTCATAACCATCTTATCCCTGCGAATCTTAGTTGACTTGCCATTTTTACAGTCTCCCATTAATTTCTCCTCATAAGTTAGTATTAGGATTTGAAACTGTAACCAATGCAGGATGGTGGTTCTTCCGCTTGAACCAACACCACCTTCGACGTACAAATCGATAGGGACCAAAATCTTTTCGCGAGCCACAATCAGCAAGAGAGCCAACTCAATGAGCTTTCCTTTCCTTGCATAATGGTACGCTTCCTTTGCAACTTCCTCGGATGAACACGCAAGAAACTTAATAGTATCCCCAACATGTCCCTGCAACAAGTCAATAAAAGAGCCCCAGGAGGAAACCTCTTAATTCTTTCATCCACCTCATATCCAAACCTTTGACAGCTGAAGATTAAAAAAAAAAGTAAATATAAGCAAGCATTCTATGAAAACAAACAAACCGCTCCGAGTTGGCAAAGATACAGTATCATTTGAAAAGTCGATTGCCCTCCAAATGGATACGACTCCAAAGAGGGGTACTGACTTCTGCACAAGAGGAAAAATGAGATGGAATGAAAAACACAGTGCCAAAATCAGGAAGAAGAAGTACTATGTGTGTGTTTTCTTCTTTTTGACCTTGCAAAGTTAAACGCTATATCGAGTGGGCGCAACCCATTCCTCCGATCTTCGCCATGATCATATCTATAATCAGAATATCTGGTATCACTTCGAGCTTTATGGTGAAGAAATAACTGGACCAGGTCCGATGAACAAAATCTAGCCGCACGATGCAAGAGGTGATCCCCATCCACATCCAGTCCTAGGCCACCCAATTTCCCTTCCAGCAACGCAGTGGCACATTTCACGTTATCACGCATGCAGAGATTATCCAAAAGATGGTGCCGGCAATATTGAGGTGTGCCATCAATTAATAGAGGCAGGGTTGTCAAAAATGAGATCAGTCTTTCCTCGTCATCACCGGAAAGGATCTTCTCAATCTTTTCTTCCAAATCATAACTACTACAATCAGCACTCGCTTCCTTTCAATGGTTAACAACGAGTAGAACAAAAGGAAGTTAACAAAACGAAAATAAAACAAAATGAAAATCTCCATATTTCGTTATTCTTACACAAGCTTGCCTTCTTATGATATTAATATGTCACCTGTTACAAAACTATCACTTCCTACCTAAAATTCATCTTCTACAGTTGTTTTTTTTTTTTTTTTTTTGTTGTTGAAGTAAATGACTTTATTGGGCAAAACCCAATTAAAATTTATCCTAACTATAGCAAAAATGAATTTTGCTTACCCTTAAATTCTTCTCCAGAATATTGATAGATAAGGCTAAATTTCTGAAAGAAATCAAAATAAAACCAAAAGTTCTGAATATAACATGAAAAAAGATTGGATTTTTTGTTACAACTTCGAACTATACCAAAATCCTTTTGCTATCGGCTAAAGTAGATTATAAATTTCGGTAAAAAGTTAAGAATCTACATGTAGTATCAGTTGGAAAGATTGACCAAGGTTTGTTTCTATCCAAAATGAAAAACTACGCAGCTTTTAGAATAGAACCCAAACACACATACAAACACCTCATATACGTATAACACACAGAGAGAGAGAGAGAGAGAGAGAGAGAGAGAGAGAGGGATCTTCCATACCGCCATTCCTTCTGCGCTGTTCTGTGGATAAAACATCGATCGAGAGAGAGAGAGAGAGAGAGAGAGAACCCGTGGGTCGGGGTGAAATCAGGGATTTCGCGTCTGTAAAGAGAGAGGGGGAGAGAGATAGAGAGAGAGAGAATCGGTGGGTCGGGGTGAAATCAGGGATTTCGCGCTTCGAGTCTATGACGGGTGGGCCAGCCCAATGTATCTAGGGCGAAGCATGGGCCGCTCCAGAAAACTAGCCTAATGCATAGAGAACTACAGCTCATTTTTCAAATGCACGCATAAGGACTGACAGAATCTTCAATTCTTACCCATTTATTATTACACCCAAAAAAAATTGGATGAAAAAAAAAGTAAGGATTAGAGATGTTTTTAAATGCGCAGCTCCGGGTGTGACTTTCTTTCGAGAGCCGCTGCCAAAGGATTGGAGATGATCTGAGAGTGGCTTTCAACCCCGCCACCAAAACCACGTTCACCGACTTGTTCGCCATCAACTCCACCAGCGGCCGGAGGAAGATTTCGAAGAGGATTATAAGGTCGTTATAGCTCTCTCTCCTCGCGACAACCACGAAGATGTCGTCTGTAGGTTGACGTTCTCGATTCCACCTTCTCGCTGATCGAGGCGAATCAACTCGATTCAAATAGTTATATATATAATTCAAATATCTTAAGATGTTTAGTAGTCGGTATTTTTAATTGGTTCATTTTAGTGACTTACCAGTATTTTATTTTCTTAGTTTAAGACTTGAGACAATTATTAATATTCTACTCTTAATTAATTGGTTAATGTTAGTGTATTTTGGTAATTTGAATAAAATTTGTTTTAATATAAACTTTCATTTAACTTATCTTCGTAATTTTAAGTACTTTAAATATTTTTTGAAGATGATATATTAGATCAAATCAAACCCTGGTTTAAAATTGAAACCGAGCTGTATTTTAATGGTTTTGATTGGTTTAGTTCTATAACTTTTGTGAGTTGGTTTGGTTTTTCAAATTCATAATTTTTATGTATTGGTTTGGTTCTTAATTTACTATAAAACCGAACCAATTCGGATCATGTTCAACCCTAGTAATCAAGGTGTAAAAGGGGCAATGTATTTTAACAAGGAAAAGTAAAAACAAAATGAATTGCTAATGCCACGATAGGTTTGTCTAGTGCCACGACAATCATGCATGTGTGACTCTTTTGCCCTCACGTTTGTATCTCTCTTTCTTTCCGTCACCACTTTCTGTTGTCCACCACAGAGTCGCCGACTCCACTTGTCTCTTATTTCAGCTCCACTCCCCGGCTTAACGTCTCTCTCTCTCTAGGGACACAATACACTATTCCACCAATGGCCACTATCAAGATGAGGATTCTTACTCTTTTCTCACATCTGCCTCTTCAACCAAATTCCTTTATTTGGTCCCAACTATAACTTGTAGAAGAACACCTCATCTTCAACCTTATTCGCATCATCGTCAGTGAAATTCGAATTAAGAAAAAACGTAACCAAACTCTAGTTTTTCTCTTTGCATCTGTACATAGATCTATATCACATGAAAATAGAGGATTTGAAAAATGAAATAAACCAGAAGATGTCGTGATGCTCTCCTTTTCTTCCTAATTGAGACAGAAAAATTGAGTGTTTATGTAAAACAAGAAGAGTATTTATTTACGTTAGGAGATGGGGTATCTGTATAACTATTATGAGAGAGAGAGAGAGAGAGAGAGAGAGAGAGAGAGAGAGAGAGAGAGAGAGAGAGATATATATGCAGTTTGCAATTGACGGTAATGGGTAGATGGATCTGGTGGTGAAAATTTTATTTGGTGGTGTGTCAGTTCAGGGGTCTTGATGGGCGGGTGAAAATCGGAAGAGGATGAGAACTGAGAGGAAAAAGTGATCAAAGTGGGTTTTCTTCTACTAGCTATTTCGGGGGGGGGGGGTGAATATGAGTGGGTTTGACCAGCGAGGGCAATATGGTGAAACCAAATTAAATATCGTGGCATTAGAAAGAACCATCATGGCATTAGCGCCAGCCAATGGGTAAAAATAGGGCTGCTCAAAAAATTCGGTGAACCGTGAAATCGGTCTGGACCGAACCGATTCGTACCTTTTGGATTTTGTCCATGAATTAATGGTTCAAACACGAATTGAAAAATTAGAAAACCGTGACTTGTGGTTCGGTTCACGGATTTTTATTACAAAATCGTGAATTAACCGAATCGGACCGTGAGATATTTATTACATGCATACATACATATATGTGTGTGTGTGTGTGCGCGCATTTATATAATAAATTGTTAGTAATGTTAACACTTTTCCCTACCAATTTTAGTATTTTATCTTAATAATGAGATATAGTGTAGATGTAAATAAAATATAGGGAGTCAATCGTTGTTTTTTCGCATAAATTATAGGGAACCCTAGTTGAGTTACAATAGTTCGTTTTTTTTCCAATTTTTTAACGTTATCTACCTAATAAAACACAAGGGTGTGGAGACCACACAAACACAAGTTGAAAAAAGACTGTGATTCATTTGACCCAAGGGCTGATGTATGCTCTCCAACTCTCTTAAGAAAACACCCACACTCTTACAAATATATTACAAAAATGTCATCAGTTCTTTTTACCCACTACTCGACTTCTGGCGTTGGCATAAAAAAACAAAAATATATTACAAAAATGTCCGTGCCTACGGTACTACCGGGGTGCATAGTGCCGTAGGTACGGGCAAGCACTAATATACTATAATGATACAATCTTACTAGTGTTTAGATTCTTTGAATCTGATTTTTGAAGTAGGCTTTTAGTAGTTTATGTAACAAGTACTTTATGGTGGTGTTAAACTTAGTTCTGAATGTAACCTTCTTCCCTTTTAGTGTGGGATATATGCTTGAACTTTATTTTTGTTAAAATCCGTAGACAAAATCGTAACCGATTCATGAGTCACGGATCGGATTGGAACTGGACAGTAGGGGGATTCAAACTTGACAACCGTGACTAGCAGTTCGGTCCTCAAATTCCTAGAAACCCGAACCGATTCGGACCGCGAGCAGCCGTAGGTAAAAATCTGCATAACTGTATCCAACCTTTAAAATATAAAATAACATCCAAAGTGGGTCGAGCTTGTGACCTGAAGTTTTTATAAAATAGGGTTAGAATTACCATATTAAGTCTATCTATTCATTGTGGGGGCTTAAACACACATAAATTGCCTTTGCTATGCAAACAACATCGCCCTGAACCTCAACACGATCACTCTAGCCCGTGACATGGATTAACTCGTGAATTAACATCGATAAAGCTTGCACATGTTTTGACATACACCTCTTCATATGTAAATATTTTCGCGTCGAACTCGTGTACGTAGTAGTAATGTCACGTAATGTTTAATTCAATGCATGTGAATCGCACATGGTGCATGTGGGTACGCATCAATAGAACTACCATATGTATACGTTTTGAGTCCAATTTAATTCCAGGCCCGGAATTGCATACATATTTGATGTAATGGATATTGCAAAAATTTTACGTAAGGCCTAAAGTATAATAGGAAAGTTATTAAACGTTTTTATATAATTAAACAAACCTTAATTCTTGGCTTTCTTGAGTAATAACTAGTTTCTAAATTTATGTATGTGTTTGATTTAGTTAGAACCTAATAAAAGTATAAATATTCATAAATGCATATAACCGTATCTGAGTCCCTTTTTTCTCTCAGTCCTTTCCTCTCCAAAGGCCAATGGAGAGGCTTCACTCCTTTCCTTGAGCCCGTTTATATAATAGAACTACCATACGTATACATTTTGAGTCTAATTTAATATAGGCCCATAATTGCATACATATTTGATGTAATGAATATCACAAAAAAAATTATGTAAGGCATAAAGTGTAATAGGAAAAAAATTAAACGTTTTCATATCAACCCCCCTTAATTGTCGCCTTTGTTTCTTGATCTTGAGTAATAACTAAGTTTCTAAATTTGTGTCTGTGTTCGATTTGATTAGAACTTGATAAAAGTATAAATATCCTATAGTATGTAGGACTGTATCCGAGTCTTAAGGCTTTTAATAAATATAATGGTCCAGGTGGGCCGAGCTTGTGACATATAACTCCGGCTCAAAATTACCATATTAAGTCCATATTATTAGTTTTGAGGGCTTAAATTAAGGGAAAATGACGGCTCAGGACGTGTTTTGATAATTAATACCCGTCAAGGATATGCTGAGAACATTTGTTAATGTTGAAAATGTCCTTGACGGGTATTAATTATCAAAATATGTCCTAAGCAGTCATTTTTCCTTAAATTTACAAACATAATTTCCTTTACTATGCAAAACATCATTGCCCTAAACCTAGCAAAGGCCCACTCCTACCCCTGCATGGTTAAACGCATGAAGTATCATCAATAATAGTTACACATGTTAGCCTTATGGCATGGAGATCGAAATATATTGAGTAATGTTCGTGTGCATGTTTTGACACCTCTCATAGACAAAACAATTATGTGTTGGGTTTTGTACTTAGTAGTAAATTTTACTTGTATTGCCAATTTCAAAACATGCAATGCTATAGCATGGTCAGCACAGGGATCAACGAACTTACTCTTAAGAGCATCTCCAATAGGAGATGTCAAATCTGATGCGGAGCTTGTAACGACAATATTTGACACTAATTGACAAACCAACCCAGATGTCTTTTTTAAGCCAAATCCTACGTGGCTTGTGACATGGATGAAGGGGGGAGGAAGCATGCCAACTTTGACTACCTACACCTTGCCTGCCAAATTTCAAAAGATGACTATTTGTATTTTGACATAAGGGTTGAAAAGGAATAATTTGATGTCAAATAAATAAAATTTGACATAAGGGTTGGAGAGGAGGTTTTGATGTCAAGAGACCACTCTGTGCAATATGGTAGGTTAAATGACTATGTGGAAACTATTCTGAAATTCAATCATTCAAGTTGGATCGAGATACAGTCAGATAAGCCTGGTACAGAACTACCCCCAACTTTCTGCAGAATGTATGTCAGATATAATGCACAGTTGAAGGGCTTTTACTGAGTGGTTGTAGGCCTGTGATTGGGTTGGATGGAGCTTTTTTGAAGGGTTTATATGGGGGACAAATACTTAGTGCAATTGGGGTGGATAGTAACAACAACATGTTTTCTATAGCCATAGCTGTGATAAAAGCAGAGACTAAGGATTTTTGGAGTTGGTTCTTGAAAATATTGTTGGAGGATATTGGCATTGTGGAGGAGAGGGGATGGACATTTATCTCAGATAGGCAAAAAGGCTTGATAGATCCATTCAAAGAGCTAATGCCAAATGCAGAACATAGATTCTGCCTTAAGCATTTGTACTCAAATTACAAAAAGAAGTTCAGAGGTAAGGAATTGAAAGATTTGATGTGGAGGTCAGCCTCTCCAACCACAGTTTGGGAACATAACCATCACATGAAAACATTTGAGGGTTTGGATAATGAGGCACACAAGTGGTTAAAGGACATTCCAGCTGAGCAATGGAGTATGTCCTACTTCAGCCCCAGAAGCAAGCGTGACTATTTGGTGAACAATCTGAGTGAGTCATTCAATAACTACATTCTAGAAGCAAGGGATAAACCTATAATTTCTATGCTGGAATGGATAAGGAGAAGAGTTATGAATAGATTTCAAATTAAGAGGATGGGAATGGAGAAATATAATAAGGGCATATGTCCAAGGATCATGGACAAATTAGATGTAATCAAGAACAATTCAAAGGACAGTTTTGCACACTTTTGTGGTGAGTACAAGTTTGAAGTGGACTGTCATGACACAACCTACACTGTGGATTTGAAGGACAAGACATGCGGATGCAGACAATGGGATTTAACAGGAATACCTTGTAAACATGCATGTGTTGCTATTGGCCTCAACAAGCAGAAGATAGAGGAATATGTGCATCCTTGCTACAGTAGAGATACGTATTTGGGGGTGCCCTTAGGAACAAAATCTTCAAGTCAACCAATCGACCTGGGTCCAACAAACGGGGCAAGTTGGGTTTCGCATGAGCCAGAGGCGAATGCATTCCGGATAGAACGAGTGACCACATGTGACAAGAATTCGGTTGGTCTCCCCCTCTCTAAATTTTGGCCTATTTATCCTTTGGCTTGGATAAGTGTTGTATAGCACATTCAAACTTTGCCCCGGTGGCCCATGTTGCCTTTAACCAAAATAAACAACTAACTTGACTTAATCTTCACATAAATCAAATGACTGCGTTTAATTTATCCAAACACTCCTCTCCCTCCCTCCCTCTCTCTCTTATGCGTTCAGATCGCATTATAACGAAACCTTAGTAGCCGCCACTCTCGTTATCGTCCGGTCTTTGAACAAATATGACACTCAGTTCGGTCTTGCAGAGCACAAGGATCTCGTCGTTTCTCTTTTTCTTCGATCTGGTCTTCTGAAAGCAACTCGCTGCCACATCTGAAAGGAATTCATCCATCAAAAGTTCTTCTCTTTTCGAACTTCATCATCCTTGAGTCAGCTGTGTTTGACAAAAATATGCCGGGTCTGGTACTTTGCCCAAAATGAAGGATCCATGTAGCGTAGGATACAATGTGGGTATGAGCTTGAGATATGTGTTCTACTCCCATACCCAATTTAAGCACCTAGATCCTCAGGTTTATGATATTTGAGCTGGCTTTAGCTTTGTGTAGCAGCATTTCTAGCCTTTCACATGGATGGGGGGACAGAAATTTAATACTTTTCCTTAGTCTCATATCTATAACGTTCTCAGATAATAGGTCATACACTATTTCGCGTACTAGGTATTACATTATTACAAAAGAAATCCACCGGTAACACCCGGTATTCTGGCTGGAATGGTAGTATGTGATTTTTACACTAGTTTTCACCTAAAACGGTATGGTATTCACACCTTCGGTCCCGGTTCCATACCCGACTTGTAGACACACCCCAGTTTTCAAAGATTTGAGTTAAGAAAGGCTTGATGGTTAGACATGCATCCTATACTCGTGCCTGAGCGGCTGAGCCCATGTGACAAAGATTGCATGTGTATGCCATATCGCTCGTATCTCTTGGCGTTCCAATGTCTATAGTACTTGCTCATGAATTTTAGTTAGATGGAGCAGTTATTGAAAGGTGGTGATCTTTTGTTTCCGTGTTTTCATTTTGTCTAATATCGATCGTGAATAGGTTTTTGATAAGGCTTATTTGTTTGAGCAGGGTGTTGGTCCTTGGACCTCCTCTACGAAGAAGTCAGATTACATAAATCATATCCCAAAATCATTCTCTAGTTCTCACTATTCTGCAAGTTTGGATGTTCAAGCAAAGAAGCAAACTGAACCCAAAGAGCAAAATGTGCCCCAATGTCTGTCCAAGGCGATGCTTTCACGTTTTGCTAGGTTGCTCAGGAGGGGGATGAGAATTGCTTGATTCATGTACAAGCTCTTGCAGCTTCTTTAATGATTAATTATTACTCCCTTCGTCCCATAAAGTTGATCTCCTATGAAACTACGTGCAATTTTCGAACTTAAAAATAACATACTAAAGAATTTTTTGAATTTTTTACACCGTTCAAAAGATCTCTGATGTGAAATTTTAATGTACTCGCAAGCGCACGAATCGTACCAATAGTATAGTTATGCAAGTGCGAGGTCGAACCCACAGAGACTTGTGATTTTTTTTATAGGAAAACTAAATAAACTTAAATTGATTATACCCTAACCTAGTTGACAAAAGTATGATTGGTTTTTAAACTAAAAATTAAATAAAGCAATGACAAAATAATAATTAAACTAGCACAGAAAAATAGTGAGATTGCCGGTTGAGAAAAGTAACTAAGGTTTTGGAATCCACACCCACAAATATTTAGCAACTAATCTTATGCAATGGTTTTTCATATAATTTCTACACAATGATTTAGAAGCTAATCTTAATCATCATGGATAATATGTCGTTAAGCCCTTTTTATTTATGACAAAAATATGTTCCTCCTCTGCTTCGCATGTTTAAGTCAAAATCATCAACTATATCCGCGTAAAACAAATCATATATAGTAGATATCCCGTACTTAAATATTAACAATGACAAATCAAGCAATTCGATTGATATGGTGATATCAAATCATGGAAAAAACCCATTCCGATTGAATCCATATCCGAGTTTCAACCAAATTAATTAATGAGTTCAGAACAATAAACTATGAAAGCACGTAGAAAAAATCAAGTGCATAAAACCAATCAATAAAATTCATGGGGTTTCATCCTCAACCCTAGTTCACAAGTTTAGCTACTCATGGATAAAAACATTGTATCAATTATTCGGCTAGAATCCAAGAAAATAATAAAGCTCACAAAGATTTCTTCTGCTCTTGTTCTTGTGTTCCCAGCCGTGGCTCTCCAAGTCGAACTTTCAATCCATGGTACTTCAAGTCGAACTTTCAATCCATGGTACTTCAAGTCGCCATTCATCCACGGAACGAACCCTATATATTCTTCTCATTTTATAGATGGTTCCCAAAATTGCCGTGAATCTTCTCAATAAAGGAAAATCCTAATCTTCCTAATCTGTTCGTTCTCGTCAACTAGGCAATCTTTGGGCTATAACACTTCTTCAACTTTCGGCAGAAGTAATATAATAAGTGGGGTCCCACCTCGTGAATTAATTTGATCACGGGTTTTGCTTCTTGAATCCAATGGCCGAAATAAACGTTATTATAATCTTTTTCCTGCAAACTAAACAATATAACATAATCATCAAAAAGATAATAGAAGTACTCAACTAAGCACATTTAATAACTAGCAACATATGGTATTGGGGCCAGTAAGTGTCAATATTATGTGCTCATCAATCTCATCAAAATTTATCAAACAAGATTTATATTGCATGAAAAAATATTTCGATAAGTATGTGTTTCCGTGCATACATGCTTGATGCTTCCATGCCATCATGCATGTGCACTCGATCCCTATTATGTTAAGTAAAAGCGAGCAGAGTTTTTGGTATGTCTACCGAGACCACGTCAGTTTTTGAAAGGGATTTGAATGACCTCGTTTATTAGCTAACCTATTGATTTAATTATTTCATTTGTCAGTGTTAGATCGTCCTAAGTAGCCCCTTATTCTGTGCGCGCACTTGCTATCATGATTGTTGATTTGCAGCAGTTTTGCGACTTGCCTTCCTGCTTGATGTCTAAAACACCGACTAATTACTTGCTCTTTTAACGTCTACCGGAGGATGGCAGTTGGAAGTCTTGAGACTTGTCTGGGTGGGTTTCGATCTGTTGATGCTTTACGTTTACGAGAACCAGGGTGGGGTATTAGCTAGGTTTTATGGAGACTATAGGGCTATATCCGGCATGGCTTTCTTACAGTAGATGGATTCCCAGAATCAGGGCGCGCTGCAAGTGCTGGATGGGCATGTAATAACTGTTTTCAAGGGCTGGTTTCTAACGAATTCTATTGACGTAAGGCACCGTTTCATTTTTCAATGGATTATGGTTTAGCACCAGGTTGGACTATAAACGCAAGGGAACCATGTTTGTTACATTGTTGAAACTAATGGGTACCAATCCAATTTAAGGACGGGAAAGGATCCAATTTCTTTCCTGAAACCATGCATGGAGTTTAATAACTTCCCACAGGTCAATGGTGGTACTATTTTAGCCCGACAAATGGGGCAAGTCGGGTTTCGCATGAGCCAGAGGCAAATGCATTCCGGATGGAACGAGTGACCGCACGTGACAAGAACTCGGCCAGTCTCCCCCCTCTCGAAACTCCTCCAAGCACACGGCACAGTCGCTGCCACCGCCGTGTTTGAATTTTCTTTTGATGATCATCGCTGCTGCTGCCGCCCTGTCCATCCTCGAGGTCGGGCGATGTCGTTATTCCTCCTAGGTTTTTTTTTTTTGAACAGAAGAAGGAGATGATTAACGTTGCCAAGAAGGGAGAGATGATTTGTTTGCCAAAATTTGTACTAGTAAAGATTTAATGACAAGAGGGAGGGATGATCAATATGAAGGCTTTCCTCATGTGAGTAGGAGTAGGAATGTGGAGTTCTGACATCATTGATTGGTCGAGTAAAAGATGGTTTTCTTTTTTCTTTTCTTTTCTTTTTTAATAAGGAAATTGACTTTGACACTTCATATTTAGCAATTGATACTTCACTTTTCGTTTTTCTTCTATTTGAAATTACAACAATACCCTTCTATGTATATGTGTGAGAAAATGGATAAATACTGCCAAATAAAGGGTAAACGGGTCCGTACATGCAAGGGCAGGAGAGGAGTGAGTTGTTGCAGGGAGCAAATGACAGACCCTCTAGTATTTATAGACTGGGTATACTTGCTTTCCAGTACTATTCATCGGAATTGGTCCAGCCGGATATCTAAATTTTGAAGCAAAGCTGGATGATTCGTAAACGCCCTTACCTATATCGGATTGAGATGATTTTTTACAGGGACCCTAAACAAAATGAGCGGCGCGCAAAAGCAATCTGTGTTCGGCTGTTGTACTCCTATGTCTACTGTACTCCCTCCGTTCCATATTGGGTCGACTATGGAGTTTAATAACTTCCCCAGGTCAATGCCGGTACTATTTTTACTCCAGTAACTCCACAACTCCAATAATTTCATTTTTTTTTTCCCGAAAATCAACCTATAATGAATTGAATTCATTGATAAAATATAGAATGCTGACCGGATCCCGTTCTCACAATGCAATGAGCAAAAAAGGAAATCACACGAAGAAATTACATAAAAGTATCATAATTCATGTAAATAAGGACTATTTGCAATAGGTCCAACCAAAAAAGCAACGGAATAATGTTCACAAATCATATAACCGAAGCCCTTTTTGGGTTCTATTTTGGGGTATGTAATGGACTAAAAACAAAAAAGAATGCCCTAAAAAGAACAAAAACTTCAAGTTAACCGATCACCAGGGTTCGACAAACGGGGCAAGTCGGGTTTCGCACGAGCCAGAGGCGAATGCATTTTGGATGGAACGAGTGTCTGCACGTGACAAGAACTCGGCTGGTCTCCCCCTCTCTAAGCTCCTCCAAGCACACGGCACAGTCGCGGCCGTTTTTGTATTCTCTCGTTTGGTGATCATCGCCGCCGCTGCCGCCTTGTCCGGCCTCGAGGTCGGGCGTCGACAGTGTTATTCCTCTTAGGTTGTCTTGGTGGGCTTCGTCGTGGGGCACTTTCGTGCAGAACCCCAAAAAATACAAAGCGATCATCATGACAATCCACACTAATTCTGGTATATTGTCTAACGAGAGAGAGACCATGCTATTGTTATATGAGAGAGAGAGAGAGAGAGAGAGAGAGAGAGAGAGAGAGAGAGAGATGATTAGTGTTGCCAAGAAAGGAGATGATTTGTTTTGCCCAAATTTGTACTAGTAAGATTTAATGACGTGAGAGGGAGGGATGATCATGAAGGTTTTCCTTATGTGAGTAGGAGTAGGAATGTGGAGTCCTTATGTAGTTATGTGAGTAGGAGTAGGAATGTGGAGTTCTGACGTCATTGGTCGAGCAATGGATGGTGTCCCGGCTCATGTGGGCTACCCACAGCCCCGGGTGTATCAGACAAATTGGAGTGTCTACAACTCTATACAAGTGGACTCCTATTAAAGGAGCGCCATGTCCAAATCAAAACTCTGGCTGACCCAATGCTACTTAGAAAGTTCAGTTTTCACCTTTTTTTTTTCTAATTGTTGAAGTGATTTATTTTCATAAAAATAATTCAATTTATTTTAGAACATAAGATGCAACTGTACGTGGGTTTGAATCCAATTTTTTATTAGGCAAAATAATGATTTTTCATTGAGTAAGATAATAAGTAATTAAATGGCAAATAATTACTCTCAACGAATGAAAATCTACTAGTAATTTTTTTTTGTTTTGGATCTTAAAATCTACTAGTATTTGTTTTGCAAAATATAGAGATGGTGTAGAGGCTAGGGTGGATGCTCTCCACTTACCTTTAGAAGGAATTTAGAGTATCTCCAGCAAGCAGAATTTACAAAAGTTGGCTTCAAAAAAAAATTGTATTTCGCTTGACTCCACGCTCCAAAGGTTTTTAGATTCGAAAATTTACAGCTGCTATTGATTCCTATGGGCCTTTCTATATGAAATTTTGCTTTCATTTGATTTCAATGGGTCTCCCTAGTGAACGGTTAGAATTGGTCCCATAAAATTTACCAAGTTGCGAATGAACTGGCCAAACTGAGTAATATTTTTCTTGTTTACTTATAATAAAAACGCAAAAATCGTTGGACAACTGAAAGCCCTCCACACTCCACAGAGAACAAAATTGTATTTGACTTAATCATCCCCATATGGGGCTGCTTCATAAGAATTTTGTTCCAATTTTAATGGGCCCTCCTAGTAAACAATTAAGCCCTGTTCCGCTAAACACTTTTTTTTTAAAGTATTTTTTATTCTTAATCAATTTTTTTTTGTATTTGTTAATTTCGCGTTAAACTTTTATGAATTATAGATTCATCTCGACGAGACGAATCGATTTTACCTAAATATTTTGGAAAATATTTACTTTTAATCCAAAAAAAGCTACTCCTTTTCTACTCATTTTTTTTTTCTTTCTAAAAATTGGTTATTTTATTTGACTTTTCAACTTAGGTACAAGTGACTTGTCAAAATAAAAATAAAAAACTGAGGTACAAGTAAGTTGGCCAAAAGTGATAGTTTTATTTGCTACGTGTTAATTATACAATAATAATGGAGTGGCTTCCGACTTTTCGTACTCCTCCTTTTTACTAACCACACTTCCCTTTTTGTTTTTATTGTGAAATTACTAAAAATGTCCTTAAACTTTGTAAAAATATCATTTAAGTCAGATAACATCATACCAACAAAAAGAAGGTAATCTTGCCATTTTTCTATTTGTTAACGCCACTCTCTTTCTTTTTATTAGGAGAGTTTACTAAAACAATCTTACACTTTATGATACAAAATAAAGTGCAATAATATTTTAATAAATAAAGTGCAATAATGATTTAGTAAATTTACTTAATAAAAATAAAGAGAGTGGCGTTACTAATAGGAAAGTGACAAAATCAGCCGTCCCAACAAAAATAAAACATTAAAGTGGAATGATGTTTTGTAAACTTCATCCCCTAAAAACAAAAAGAAAGATTGTGGTTATTTGTGGTTAATAAAAACGAGTGCGAAAGTCACTGGCCGAGAAAATATTGAAAAATTCTTCAGCATCCAACCAAATCGCCGTACAACTGAAAACCCTAGACTCCACAGACAACAAAACTGACCCCTCTGACCCTGCCCACGTAAACCTCCTTCTCCGACCACTCGGTGAAGGAAACGGTTTGACGCAACGCTCTGTCAAATCGCTTGTATTCTACTCCAATGGAAGTCGAGGGCTTCTTGTACGACGCCCTTAGCCCTCTCTCCCCCTCCACCGCCGCCGCATCTCCCTCCGGCCAGCCGCCTCCGCCGCCGGTCGATTCCGAGCCTTACGCCGTGTTTCGCAATGAAATTTCCCTGTCCGCGGCCCAGCCCCACTCTCCCACGGCCGCCGCGCCAGATTACTTCTCTCTTGACCTGGATAAGGATGAAACTACGGTTGATTTGACTCCGGTTCGGTCGGCGGCTGCGACTCCGGTTAAGGAACCGGAGAGGAGGCTTGAAGGCGGTTGGTTTAGGGCCAATTGTCGGTTCAGGAGCCCCATGCTTCAGCTCCATAAAGGTATATACTATATATGTGTGTGTGTGTTCTGTGGCTATAGTACATCCCATTCGAATTCAAGCTTAAAGTTTTGATTTTTAATTTATATTATTGATTTTGCTAATTTTCGATATTGAATGTGTGATGAGTTTGACCTAAATTAATTTCTTAAAAGACCTGGTATTATTTAGCTCTGCATCAAAAATTTTGGGTTAATGAGAGAAAAAAAGAAAGCATAAAAATTTGAACTGAAGTTTCAAAAAGTTTAAATAGGACGAAATTACTGAAGTTGCAACACGTTTAGATAGGATGAAATGTACACAACTAAACACAGATTTTAGTACAAACTTTTTCTTGGTCTTTAGTAAACTTTTTTAGACTTTCGCAATTTTTTAAACTTTCTAGATTCATCTCGTCAAGACAAAGGATTAATCTACAAACTTAATGCAAATTTAACAAAAATTCAGAAAAAAAAAAAAAAAACTAAATCACCAAATCTTCTGGAGATGGGTTTAGGCTCTTCTGGGGATTCAAGTAGATCTTAAGGTTCCCTTTGATATATATTTTTTGGTTTTAGAGTTTTTGAAACTCGTTTTCAGCTGAATATTTCTTCAAACAATATCAAATTTTTTAGCGTACTTTCCCTGAAAGCTGTTTTCAGATTCGCAAAACTTTCTGAGAATTTCACTAAAAGATTGATACTGTTTGACAACAATGTTTTGGTTTTTAAAATGGCAACCAAATTATCCCCAAGTTATTTGAGCCTGTTTTGTTTGAGTGAGTTCTAGGTGATTTTAAGCTTCTGTAATGAATGTAATGGGTTAGAGAATTGCTAAATTTGTAGTTCTATGTTAATGCATTGGAAGCATATCCTTGTTGAATTGACGAGTCGTTGATATTGCAGAGATACTGGATTTCTGCAACTTTCTCTCACCAACTCCAGAAGAGCAAGCATCACGAAATGCTGCAGTACGGAGTGTATTTGATGTTATTCAATATATATGGCCCAACTGCAAGGTCTCTCTCTCTCTCTCTCTCTCTCTCTCTCTCTCTCTCTGTTTGTGAGCAGGCGGACAACCTCGTACCACAGTTGTGACACGTTATGTCATTGTTTTATTGCTTGCAGGTAGAGGTGTTTGGGTCGTTCAAGACCGGGCTGTATCTTCCAACTAGTGATATTGATGTAAGTCTATTGCTTCCTCCTAGTTGTTGTATGAACTTATCCTCTTGCGGAAACTATTCCCATCGTTGTTTATGATCATTGGTGCTGTACTTTATCCTTCTCTCACAACCTCTTCATTATTATTAGTTGTGAGCAAGATTATATTGTCTAGGTCATGTATAGTTTAAATCTCTGCTTTGTTTATAAGGTCATGCTATTTGCCTGAATAGGTTGAAGTAGATATTATGCTGATGAGGGATAATTGAAACATATTTCCATGCTCTTCAATTTGTGAGACGTTTGGACAGAGATGGGAAAGGAAAAAAAAGAGACTTTGATCATTGCTCGAAGGGCTTTCATCTCTCTCCACCTAAGCTGTGCAAGAAAGGCCAAAGCCAATCCCTTGGGACATTAAAGTGTCAAGTGATAACAGGCATGAGAAAACTACATCATTTGGAGTAGAGACAATTTGACATAGCTGTTGGTTACTTACTCCTGTATGGCAGAATGTCGCTTTATGGAAATTTATGTGACCAAAGGCGCTTGATTACACTGGAGAATGTTTTTTGTCATGATTCATGATTCTCAAGAACTTATTGTGTCAAACTTAATTAGATTGCAGAGAGTAGAGCATTTCTTTTGCTGACCTGATTTATTACTTGCCATTGTCCATTGGGACTAATTTTGCAATCTTTTTCTTGAGGAGAGTATTTCAAATGCTATTTTTTTTATGTTCACTTCAGATATACTTTCCTTTTACCATGAAATAGTAAAGAAGTTTTCTTTCTACATACTTGATTGTTGAGTTGTGAGTTGATTGTTATAAAAAAATTGGTAATTAATCTCTACAATAAAGAGACCCAATTTGCAAAATCTAGGTTGTGATTCTTGGATCAGATATTAGAAGTCCGCAAATGGGTTTGCAAGCCCTTGCTAGGGCCCTATCTCAAAGAGGCGTTGCCAAGAAGATACAGGTGAGGCTTATTTCACAACTAGAGATAGCCCATGAGCAACTAGAGATTTACAATGACGTAAATTTTGTTCAACTTTTCAGGTGATTGCAAAGGCACGTGTGCCGATCATCAAATTTGTAGAGAAGAGAAGTGGTATCGCATTTGATATAAGGTTCAAGAGTTCTTAATTTTCCTTTTAGGCAATGCCCTAACTGTTCCTAGGTTTACCTTGGCTCTCAGGTCTATGATCTCTTGACGAGATGCAGTAAAATATCAAGTTGGTTGTCTAACTATATATGTTTGGTATCTTTTGTCACAGTTTTGATGTAGATAATGGACCAAAAGCTGCTGAGTTCATAGAGGTTTCTTTTGACGTCTTTCCTTCTATAACAGTTTGTTTCACTTTGCTTGTTTGACATGTAAATAGAAAAATACGCATCCACTCACACAAAAACACATTTAGTTGATTGTACGCGTCCGATACTTGTCAAGAAAAAACAGAGACACACTTATCGTGGAAGTTTTGGTTACAATGTACATGGGGGAGTTCTTTCTATAAAGCGTATGCAATTTCTAATACATGCGTTGCGCTCTTTTCAGGATGCCGTGTTAAAGTGGCCCCCATTACGGCCATTGTGTTTGATCTTGAAAGTTTTTCTGCAGCAAAGAGAGTTAAATGAGGTGTGGATTTTATTTAGTGCTTAATTTCCAAAAAACTTTTCCTTGTGAATGGCCTAATTTTAGAGAGAGTCTCAATATACAGGTTTATACAGGTGGAATTGGTTCGTATGCACTCCTTACCATGCTCATAGCAATGCTACGGGTAATTGAAATGGAATTGCTAATTATTCTGCTGATCAGACCATACACGGCCAGATTAAAAATGTCTTTTGGCTTACTTACCTCCCAAAGAAATGTCTTTTGGGATTTAAGAAGTCATTTCTGTTCCGTCACATGAAAATTTTAGTTATGTTTTGTGGTTCAAATGATGTTTTGGTATGCTTTGATTTTTGTGATTGTTTAATTCTCTGTACGATGCATTTGGTAATGCAGAGTCTCCATGAGCAGCAAGCTGCTCCAGAACACAACTTGGGAGTTCTGTTGGTATGTTTTCTGCTTTACTATGACGTGTGTACTCTCATATAGGAGGAACAAGAGAGATACTTTTGGAAGAAAACCCGCTTATCTTAAAATAGTAGAGCTTTAAGATGATGCGCAATGCATAGGCAGTGTTCTAAAAGGCGGCTGCGCTAGGCAGCGGGTTGCCGCCATGATTTTCCCTAGGCGGTTTGTTTAGGTGCTCAGTGGGCTAAGTGGAGCTAGGCGGGCGCCTCGGGTCTGGACTCTTCAAAAAAAAAAAAAAACTTAATTGCAAGGCGGCCTAGGCAGTGGGTCGCCTCCCAACTAGTGCCTAGCGCCTTTTAGAACACTGTGTATAGGAACAATGTTTTTTGGCAGATCATACAAGTCAACAAATACCAAGTGTAATATCATCACGACCATGGAGTGTTGTTTTCATTGGTTGGCTGTTTTTTTGTGTTAGTAAATGAAGTAAATATCTATTTCTATTGTCTGACTGGATGAGTTTATTTTTGGATTTAGGTTCATTTTTTTGACATTTATGGACGCAAATTAAACACATCTGATGTTGGTGTGACTTGCAATGGGGAAGGCACCTTCTTCTTGAAGAGTGCAAAAGGGTACAACTTTTTCACGTGATGCCAATAGTGCCTTGTTTAGCTCCCGATATAGAGTTACATTGTTCAAATTCAGCAGTACTTGATTTTGACCATTGTGCCTGGGTTTTGCTGCCTCTGTCAGGTTTACTGTGAAAGGAAGGCCGTGTCTTATTGCCATTATGGACCCACAGGTAACATATGATCTTCATATTTCAGTATTTGTATTTCCTGGTGGAACTTTGTGGGAAGTCATATATCTGTCTGAATGACTATTGTCTTTAGCGGTGATTATATCTATGATTCAATCTTGAGTTGTTTTCAATGGATTGGCTGGCTACACCCAAACCTTCTCTGCACTACCCTGTTTGTCTTTGAGAGAGGTTGGGGTCACCTCTAATCCTCAATTGTAGTTTGTTCAGTTTGATAGTTTCTGCATTCGGATCGAATAAAGAGCTATCCTAACTGGACATTAACCTTGACCTGTAAAACCATCAAATACTTTTCAGGTCTTTGACTAGAGATATTTTTGGATGATAACAGGCTCCAGAAAATGACATAGGGAAGAATTCGTTCGGCTATTTCCAGGTTTGATCTCCATGAGTTCATTGTGCTATTTCTGTAGCTTTTATTCCTTGAATCATTTCTGTTGGTCTGCAGGAAGTTTGTATACATTAATAACGTGGTGTCATTTGATTGTGGTGATGTGAGCTATATATTGAGGATGTGATCTGCCAATTAAAAAAAAAAAGAAGGATGTGATCTCAAGCTCTTGATAATCCATCGCTGTTGTGGAAATAAATTATAGAGAGGGCTAAAAGGGTGGAAGGTATAAGATATACTTTCCTTGGGCCTACTGTAGATGTCTTGTAACTACCAATCTGGAAGAAGTTCCTCAAAATATCTCTAATACTCCTGTTACCTTGGGAGTCCATCACTTGCAAAGAAGCTCGGTTGACTTGAGGTTAGAAAGATGGTGTACATGGCTCCATTTTAGTCCCTGATCTAGCACAATGCATGGCACCAACCACATCACTTAATGTGGCCCAAAAACATGTTGCCACTAAGCAAACTAAGGAACCAATAAGTGTTGTCAGTTATTGGGTCTTTTGGTTCATCTTTTTTGAGGAGGGGCTTGAGTTACACCCTTAGTTCAATTCACAGTGCAAGCTAAGTTAAACTGAAACTTTGTTTCTTTGCCTTTGCTGCTTCAGGTTAAATCAGCTTTTTCCATGGCTTTCTCAACACTGACAAATGCAAAGACCATCTTGAGCCTAGGCCCCAACCGGAGCATTTTGGGTACCATAATAAGACCAGACCCCGTATTATTGGAACGAAAAGGAGGGTCTAATGGGGATATGACATTCAATAACTTGCTACCTGGAGCAGGAGAGCCATTGCAGGCCAATTTTGACGACCAACAGGAAATTTACTGCAATTGGAAATTAGATGATGAGGAAGAACCACTTCCCAGAGGAAAATTGAATTTTGATGATGGAAGTACACCTTCCTCCTCAGGAAAGAAGAGGAAGGCATCTAAGGAGGAGAAGCGTGCTAAGAAGGTGAAAGAAAATGGGGAAGAAAGTGGGTCGAGGAAAGAGAAGGGTAAAAAGAAGAGACGGTGGAGAGAGCATGGAGATGGGAGTCAAAATAACAACGGTTTCAGTCGTTATGGTGGGGGTCGGTCGCCGTGGAGTCGGACTTCTTAAGTTTCCATCAGCTTTTCATGTTTATGTTGCAAGAAGCTTCCCACTACCCTGCTACGAGTTCGGGGTTTGCTTGCTTCAGATTGCCGCAAATTACCAACTATCGAAATTTGCAGTGATCATTGGACACGTAAATGCGTACCAGACAGGGTTGTTTGGCTTAATAAGCCAAATTGCTTTTTATTTTGTCCTTATTCAATTTTTTTTTTTTGCATTTGTTAGTTTTTCTTCAATTTTTTTTGGATTATTGCTTTGTCATGACGAGAGGAATTTAAAAAGTAAAACATTACGATAAAAATCCAATTTTTTTTTGAATAAAGACGAAAAAGAATTAGCCAATAAGCTTTTTTTTTTATTCAAAAAAATTTGGATTTCAATCGTAATCTTGTACTTTTTAGATTATTCTCATCATAACGAAACAATAATCAATGAAAAATTGATGAGAAACTAACAAACACGAACAAAATTTAAATAAAGACAAAAAAAGAAGCCATTTGGCTTCTTAGGTCAAAGAAGTTGACGCTAAGCCGAAGGCTTAAGAGTGTGGATGCTGGTGTCTACAAAGGGATAATACAAGTTGCGGGAGTTGATGCTAAGCGGAGGGAGTTTGAATCGTAGAGAGGTGTTTAGGCTGTTTAGCTTTTCTTTCCTTGAAATTTTGATTTTTTCATTAAATTGTTTGAAATTTTGATAATTCAAGTTGCGGGAGTTGAGATTTGTTCTCAGTATCTATTTTAACAGTATCATTGTTGTTTCAGTGTTGCTACAAAATTACCGGAGAATTTTTGTATTTATTGTCTGGCACCATTGTTTGGGCAAGAATTTTGAATGTGGTTGGGGTTATTTTGTTGAAGGTCTTGAAAAAGAGAAAAAGGAGGTTTCTTTGCTTTGAGAAATTTTTTTTTGACTGAGTTCCGGGAACAGTTTTTATGGAGGTTTATTGCGACCGTCCGAGTGTTTTGGACGGTCCAAATGTTAATGAAATTTTTTTGGGAAAGAGTTTAACTTTTATTCGGAAAAGTTTCATTTAAATCCGGACCGTCTAAAGCTGAAATGGACAGCCGAGATCGCACGGCTCCATGAATAAGCCAACCTCTTTTGTTTTTGTTTGGTGTTGATGTTTCTTCATCTTCGGCTTGCTAGCCTTGCCTAATTGCTCACAGAATGAGTTAAGCCAAACTAAAGTAAGCCTTCTGCCTAATTTACTGATTGTTATGTTATCAAATGCAGGTGACAAATGTGTTTCTATGTTATGAATGTGATAACAACAATCAGTAAATTAGGCAGAAGGCTTAACTTTAGTTTGGTTTGGTTTAACAACAAATGATTAAACTATATGTCCCAATTAACCACAAATCTAACTAGATTTTAGAAATGGGGTGCTAGTTTCCGACTTTCCGTGCATACGTGGCTCGGCCGTAATAACTTCTTCGGGTTTGTGTAAACTAGCGGACCGATCAACAAGTGGGGATGTTTCCTCAAGCATGAGCAAACCTCTCGAAACTGGTTAGGAATGAGCGCCACTATTCCAGCCTTGATCCAGCAATGAGGATGACACAAAACTCGTAAAACGTTGATTCAAAAGACAATAAACAAGGTATTAAACTTTACTTAGTATTTTGTTCTCCTCCCATAATTGATCATTTTTCCCACCACTATGAGAAAGAAACGATCAACCTATCGTACTCTTCTAGTGCAATAGGATGCTGCATTCCTCTCTGTCGCATTTTTACGCCCAAAATAGAAATCATGGAATCATCCATTATAATTAAGTTGGGCTTTAATTTTTGACATGGGATGAAATGTCTATAGTGAACTTAACACTAAATCCCCCAGTGTCTTTACTAGTATTTTTCGCGTGTCTATCACCCGTTTCTTCTATTCTGCCTATACATGACAGTTGCAACTTGGATGTTAATACAGTTCTGTACCGATCGGAGACTCGGAGTTGACAAAAGGGGAATATGTGAGAACTCAAATTAGAGACCATAAGTTTGATGAGGCACTTGGCTTAACTCATCCTAGCTACCAATAAATTTACTCTTCAGAGGCCTCCAAATTCTGGATTGGGGATGGTGCTGTGCACTTCTAGACCATTGATCTCGGCAATCAACGGTCCGGATTGTCTAACGGTTGGACGGTTGAAATTACACACAACATTGTGCGATCCGGACCGTTGATTGCCGAGATCAACGATCCGGATATGCACAACACGATACCTCAGAAAGAATCCTATGTAGTCATTAATTAATTTTTTTGAACTCCAGTATAAAGTGGAGCCAAGTTACTGCACACAACCAATTTTCGTGTTTAATACCCGCCTGATATTTGCTAATGTTTTCACGAAATAGTGTCCTATCTCCTTTATACCAAATACTACATGATTCCCATCCCACACAGGCTAGATTAGAAACTAAGCTTTAGTTTATATTAGTTTTGCTCTTGTATGATAACTGCCACCCGAAATGGGTGGACGTAGCTTTATCAACTCGATGTGATTTAAGATGCTTGCAAAAAGTTAAAAAATAAAAAATATACAAGCCAAAAATCCCCAAAAAAATTAAAAATGTCAGAATCCCAAAAAAAAAAAATAGTAAAGGCCCAAAAAAAAAAAAAAAAAATCAGTTACCCACCATGGGTAATTAATGTTTTTTTTATTTTTATTAATGGTTAATTTGACCACGAGAGGGGATTTCAACCTAACTAAATAAAACTATTTTAGAGATGTCTACAACATTATATTTAATTTTGGAATTTTTCATTGTTTGTTGGTGCTTAACCTTTTTCATTTGAATTTAATAACGTACTAGAAATTAATGCAGAGATCAATTTTCTCTTTTTGAAAACCTAACTTCTAAAGAATGCAAAATTACTACCGCACCCGAAATAACACTTAATCTCATACCGTTGCAATATAATTTACTATTTTTGTAGTCTACCGCATGTCGTGTCCCGCATAGGCAATGTACGAAAATATAAGTCCCTTTATAGGTTTTAACATTTTGATTTTCGAATAGTACTTTAAACTCGAATCACATATAATTCACGATAAAGAAAAATAGTTTCCTTTTTGTTTTTTACAGTAGTAATGTCTATGAAATTGAAGAAATTTGTACAAGTGAAGGAAATCAACGAATCCTACATCGCCCAATTAGGATGGACTATACTTTTTGAAAATAATAAACTTCAGTTATGTGTGTGCCGGACTCAATGAAGCGGACTTATAACTGAGTGGGGCATTAAAGTAGCTTCTTTTTTTTTTTTTGTTGCTGTTGCTCCTAGTACGACATGTCGACCCTTTAATTTTTTTTTCCTCCAACAAGCCTGGTAGTTGAGGATATTAACTGCCAATTTTCGAATTTGCATGGTGATTAATAAATTTTTTTGCTGATTAAAAAAAAAAAAAAAAACAAGCCTGGTAGTTGACGAAATAAACTTCAGTTATGTGTGTGCCGGACTCAGTGAAGCGGACTTATATTTGAGTGAGGCATTAAAGTGGCTATTTTTTTTTTGTTGGTGTTGTTCCTAGTACGACATGTCAACCCTTTAATATTTTTTTTCCTCCAACAAGCCTGGTAGTTGAGGATATTAACTGTTAATTTTTGAATTCGGTAATTAATAAAAAAATTTGCTGATAAAAAAAAAAAAAAAAGCCTGGTAGTTGACGATATTAACTGTCCACATGATTCAATTTTTAATCCTCTAAAATAAGTCCTCGTTAGCTTTTATCAATTTCCCAGTGATTAAAGTTGATCCTTCTTCACTTATCAAAAAAAAAGTTGATCGTTCTTTTACTTCTTACGTAGCAGTTTGATCTTTTTACTTTTGATAAATGATTTCCCCCTCTAAAAAACCCTAATTTTCCATGATTTACACTCACTCTAAAGGTTTCAAATCAGGTTTCAAATCGATCACAACTAAGAATTGGATTAGTGAATTCTTGTTTTTGGGCTGTTCAAAGTGAATCTGCGAAGACTGCAATGGGCTTTTTCCTTTTATCTTAATTTCGAAGTTATTTGTTGCAAGGAAAAAAAAAACCGTCAAAGAGAGGAATATAAGGCAAAGGCATAATTTACGTCCCACATAGGCTAAATTTGAAAAGAAGCGTTACTATATAAAATTTTGCCTATCATTGATAATTGCCATCCTATATGGATGAGCTAGCCTTATCAAATATTAGTACACATTGCATTGTTAGGCCTTCGACATTGGCACCCCACATGGGTGGCCTTGCATTAACTATTGATTGCTATACTAAAGATTGAAGTCCCAGTTACCCTCCATGGGTAACTTACTTTTTTTTGTTTTTGGGGTCAATATTCCATCAATGCCCCCTTAACCCTTGTTGCCCGTTGTCTTATGGTTGCCACTATGTCCGGACTAACTTGAGAGTCAACATCCGGGCCGGCCATCTGGCAAAGTTCAACGTCAAGCTCTCAAGCATTAGAGGCGATTCATATAATTAATTTCCAGGTTAATTAAGAGATTAGATAGAGATATTTGCTTATTTCTCTTTCTAGTATGGTTTCAGACTAGAAAATACTAGATAGAGGTAAATATTTGCTTTCTCTTTCTAGTCTATCAGTTATTCGGCTTTTTCGATATATGTTACTCCCAACTTTTTTACTACTTGCAGATCAAAAAAAAAAAAAAAAGCTTTTTTACTACTTGAACAATACATCAATGGATAGAAAGATCAAATTTTGTCTAACCAAAGTAATTAAGAAATTTTAAAGATGGAGAAATCCTCCATTAGAGGAGTCGAATGTGATAAACTATTTTGGTTTAATATTTACCTTTAATTCTTCAAGTTTAGAGTTTAAACAGTGAAATGTCTTATTCTCTACCTAGATATCTATAATGGCCGGCCATGCTTCTTCTTTTTTTTTTTTAATTTTATTCTTGGAATATAGATAAAATCTTGGCCAAGTGACTTTGCTTATTGTATTTTATTTATGGTTTCTTTCAGTTTGTTTAATTGATTAATTGTATGACTATATATATCTTTCATTTTGCTAAATGATTTTCTTGAATATATCTAAGACGGGTATTTTCTTGAATACCCAGAGAGTATTTTTGATGTGTGTAAATTGAGCTGAAATCTTGTCTTGCCAAAAAAAAAAAAGGAAAAGGAAAAGAAAAACTCTATTTGCATCAAAGTTTCTCGGATGGAATATGATACACTTGCCTCAGAAGGAATCCTGTGTAATGATTAGTTTTTGAACTCCAGTATAAAGTAGGGCCAAGTTACTGCACACAACTAATCAATTTTCGTGTTTAATACCCACCCTGTTATTTGCTAATGTTTTCGATTGAAATTTGAAGAAGGGGAGTCTTGGTGGACTTAGCTTTATCCACTTGATGTAATTTGAGAAGATTTCATTTCATGCTTGCAAAAATAAATAAATAAAATAGAAAAGCCAAAATTCAAAAAAAATAGAAAAAGCCAAAAAATAAAATAAAAATCTGTTACCCACCATGGGTATATATATATATATATATATATATATATATATCTATATATATATATATATATATATATAGAGGAATTTTCAAGTGAGGGAACAAAATGAGCGACTTTTATTTTCCGATCAAATTTTGAAAATCCAAACCGTTCGATGTGTGCAAAACGTAATTTTAAGGGTCCCCGCGAGAAATCAGCAAAAAAAAATGCAAAGCAAAAGAGGAAAAGGGTGAAAACGTGAGTGCTCCTCTTTGTGCATCGGTAGAGTGTGGCTGTGCACTGTGTGTGATTGTTCTCGGTGAAAAAGGGAAAGTTATAGGGCAGCCATTGATCCTCTCAACCGAAGCAAATTTGTGGCAGCTTGTCGACGATATTTGGGGCTGTTTTGATCTCAGTTTTGGGCTTTCGTTTCCAGCCGTGTTGGAGAGTATTTGGTGAGATCTTTCCCTAATTATTTGGTTGTAGTTTGTTGGATAGGGTGTTTGTTAGATTTTGATCTCTTTGTAAACTTTGGTGATAGTGGTAATTTCCCTAATTATTTGGTTTGTAGTTTGTTGGATAGGGCTGTTTTGATATTTCTATTCAGGTATATATGTATGTTTGTAGTCTGTGTGCCTGTTTTTAACAAACAATTTTGGAGGCGGTTCACATTTTTGGTTTCTTCCTTTGGCTTACTCTAGCTTGTTTGTTTACATGGTTTAGTATATCTACGTGTAGGGGATGAGTTGGGTAAGGTATGAAGTTCCATGCGTCTCGTTATGTTTGTTGGCTGCTCATTACGTTTGTTAGCTGCTCGCTGGTTAAAAACTAAGTAACCCATCTTCTTTGGAACTTCTCCAACACCTCTTCGGAATTGCTCCAAACTGGTACGTCTCTCTCTCTCTCTCTCTCTCTCTCTCTCTCTCTCTCTCTGCTTCAAATGCTTATGAACAATCCAAATCATGTAGGGATTTGTGCTTCAAATTAACGGTGGCTGTAAATTTCAAGTCTTCACTTTCCCTTTCGATTTCATCTCAAATGTGGGTATGGAGCAACACCGCGAATAAGAATGGGGTTTGATTTTTATTTGATCTCAAAGGCTAGGGCTTCTTTTCCCTTGAAATTTCTATTGAGTATTGCCAAATCGTGTTTGTCTTATATCATGAATAGGTTTTTGAAAAGGCTTATTTGTTTGAGCAGGGTGTTAGTCCTTGGTCCTCCTCTACGGAGAAGTCACATGACATAGAAATCATATCCCCAAATCAATCTCTCCTCACTATTCTGCAAGTTTGGATGTTCAAGCAAAGAAGCAAAAACTGAACCCATGGAGCAGAATGTGCCCCAATGTCTTTCCAAGGCAAAGCTTGCATGCACGTTTTGCAAGGTTGCTCAGGAGGGGGATAAGAATTGCTTGATTCATGTACGAGCTCTCTGGAGGTCTCACTTGTTACTTTTGGTACAGATTGTTTTCTTGCAGCTTCCGTAATGATTCTTTGTGTTTTCGTGCGTGCATGCATGCTTGATGCTTCCAATGCCATCATGTGCACTCTCTATCATGTTAAGTAAAATCAAATCAAGCAGAGTTTTTGGTATGTGTCTTTGCGACTTGTCTTCCTGCTTGATGTCTGTTGGGAATGCCTTGTATATGCCTTGTATTCTTTAGTCCCACATTGGTTATCTATGTTGTTCCTATTTATGTAGCCTATTATAAATAGGGCTTTTGGGGAACTCCTAAAGAATCATCTCTTGGGCTTTCATATTGTGGCCTTTCTAGAGTAACGGATAATAGCCGGCTCTTTGTATCTCTTCTTCACGTTGGTTAGTAAATCCTCTCTCTCCTCGCCCGTGGACGTACCCAATTTGGGGAACCACGTATATCTTGTGTCTTTGTGATTTCTTGTTTAGTTTTAGTTTTTCAATTTCTCGTTCTTAGCTTTGCGTTCATAGCGTTCGTTACAACAAACTGGTATCAGAGCCTTAGGTTGCAAAAACTAGGGTTTCGTTTCCGATTGTGGCTATGGCGGCTAAATTCGAGATTGCGAAGTTTGATGGGCAGAGCAGCAGTTTCAGTCTTTGGAGAGTAAAGATGAAGGCTTTGTTAACCCAACAAGGATTGCACAAGGTTTTGTTAGGCAAGACTAGTTCTGGAATCAAAGTGGAAGATTGGGATGATACGGATGCCAAAGCTCTGAGTTCTATTCAGTTGAGTCTGGCAGATGATGTTCTTCGCGAGGTGGAAGAAGAAACTTCAGCAGCAGGAATTTGGCTGAAGTTGGAAGGCATATATATGACGAAGTCGCTCACCAACAGGTTATATCTCAAACAACGTCTTTATACGTTTCGTATGCGAAAAGGTATACCTGTTAAAGATCATTTAGACGAGTTCAACCGTATTATTATGGATCTGAAAAATATTGATAGTAAAATTGAGGATGAGGACCAAGCCCTAATTTTGCTATGTTCTTTACCACTTTCGTATGAGCACTTTGTTACAACCCTATTGTATGGTAAAGACACGATATCCATGGAGGATGTTAAGGCCAGCCTATATTCGAAAGAATTGAGGAAAAAAGTGTCAGGTGAGGGTGATGCACATGCGGAGGGTTTGTTTGTTAGGGGAAGAACAACAGAAAGGGTGGAGTCAAGTAATAGGGGAAGATCCAGATCATCAGGTAAGAAGAAGGGAAAGTGCAATTATTGCAAGAAACCCGGGCACTGGAAAAGTGACTGTTTAAAACTCAAGGAGAAGGAAAAAGAAGACCAGAAAGGGGGTAAAGTAATTGCTGGAATTGCTGAAAGTTCAGATGAGTCAGATAATGTGTTATCAGTTACAGAGGGCGATTCTCGCTCTAATACCGAGTGGGTTCTAGATTCTGGATGTTCATACCATATGTGTCCGCATAGAGAGTGGTTTTCTACTTATAAGGCGGTCAATGGTGGTACAGTTTTGATGGGCAACAACATGGCCTGTAAGACTGTTGGTTCTGGAACGATTCAGCTTAGGATGCATGACGGTATTGTTAGGACTTTATCTGAGGTTCGACATGTTCCGGATTTGAAGAAAAATCTTATATCCCTGGGTGCTCTTGATTCTCATGGTTGCAAATTTCTCGGTGAAGGTGGAGTTTTGAAAGTCTCAAGGGGTGCATTAGTACTGATGAAGGGTCAGAAGCGTGGTAACCTCTATACACTCCAGGGCAGTACAGTTATAGGTGCTGCAGCAACGGTTGCTTCATCCAAGGTTTCAGATTCAGACTTGACTCGTTTGTGGCATATGCGCCTTGGGCATATGAGCGAGAGGGGGATGACAGTTTTGAGCAAACAGGGTTTGCTATGTGGCCAGAAAATTGAGAAGCTAGATTTCTGTGAGCATTGTGTCTACGGCAAGCAGTGCAGGGTAAAATTCAGTACAGCTGTTCATCGCACCAAAGGCACGGTGGATTATTTTCACTCGGATCTTTGGGGTCCCGCAGAGGTAACTTCTAAAGGTGGTTTTCGATATTTTATGAGTATTATTGATGATTTCTCTCGTAAGGTTTGGGTGTATATGTTGAAACATAAGAGTGACGTCTTTAATACATTCAAACAGTTTAAAACTTTGATTGAGAATCAGACTGGTAAGAAAATAAAACGTTTGAGAACTGACAATGGTATGGAGTTTTGTCTTGGTGAGTTTGATAGGTTCTGCAGTGATGAGGGCATTGTGAGGCATCACACAGTGAGAAAAACCCCTCAGCAGAATGGTGTGGCTGAACGAATGAACAGGACTCTTTTGGAGAAGGCACGTTGTATGTTGTCCAATTCCGGATTGGGCAAAGAATTTTGGGCTGAAGCCGTTTCCACAACATGCTATTTGGTGAACAGGTCTCCGTCGACTGCTATTGAGTGTAAGACTCCGTTTGAGGTATGGTCAGGTCATCCAGCTGATTATTCTGTGTTGCGTGTTTTTGGGTGTCCAGCTTACGCTCATGTCAATGAGGGTAAATTGGAGCCACGGGCCAAGAAGTGTATTTTCTTGGGTTATGCAGCAGGTGTCAAAGGGTACAGGTTGTGGTGCTCTGATGATTTGAAGTTTTTGATCAGTAGGGATGTGACTTTTGATGAAAATTATCTGATTAAGGGGTCTAAGCAGGTTGATGATACAGTTCAGGAACATAGTGTTCCAAAGCAGGTGGAGTTTATGGGTGAATCTTTCGACTCAGGGAAGAAGCATATTGAGAAGCCAATTGAAGAGGAGTTCAAGAGTTCAGACACAGAGGTTGATGCATTAGTTGAGCAACCACGCACTATTGCTAAAGATAGGCCAAGGAGGGAGATTCGGCCTCCTGAAAGGTATTCGGCTTATTCTGAGATGGTGGCCTATGCTTTATCAGTTGCTGAAACAGTTGAGTATGAGGAGCCTTCAAGCTATACGGAAGCTATTTTGAGCGCTGAGTCTGCACAGTGGTTTGTTGCTATGAATGAGGAGATTGAGTCTCTTCAGAAGAATCAGACATGGGAGTTAGTAGAACCGCTGAAAGGGAAGAGGATTGTTGGATGCAAGTGGATCTTCAAGCGCAAACCAGGTATTCCAGGGGTAGAAGACGCTCGGTTTAAAGCTCGGCTAGTGGCGAAAGGATACAGCCAGAAGGAGGGTGTTGACTACAATGAGGTATTTTCACCAGTTGTAAAACATAGTTCCATTCGCACTTTACTTGCTATTGTTGCATGTTATGATCTTGAGTTAGAGCAACTTGATGTCAAAACTGCGTTTTTGCATGGCGAGCTTGAAGAACAGATTTATATGCGTCAGCCTGAGGGATTTGTTGTTTCTGGTAAGGAGGATCACGTTTGTTTACTTCGTAAGTCTTTGTATGGCCTCAAACAATCCCCTAGGCAGTGGTATAAGCGGTTTGATACTTTTATGATAAGCCAGTCATATTCTAGGAGTGAGTATGACAGTTGTGTGTATTTTCGAAAACTTCCAGATGGTTCATTTGTTTATCTACTGTTGTATGTTGATGATATGCTTATTGCTGCCAAGAGTGTATCAGAAATCAACAGGTTGAAACAACAGTTAGGTGGTGAATTTGAGATGAAAGATTTGGGTGCAGCAAAACGTATTTTGGGTATGGAGATTTGATAAGTCCTCAATAGTGTAAATAAATGGGCTTATCGATCCTTATTTTGTCACTCTCACGTGCGTAACTTGCTTTATTTAGATGATATTGCACGGAGGTTGTGTTTTTGTGAGTTACAGGTAAAAATGTGGAAATAAGACGTTTTGAACGCCAAGGAAACGAACCCGAAAGCATCCAAAGAGCCAAGACCATGTGGCATCCCGCCACCGAGTCCCAAGGAGCATGTAAAGAAGGGTCGAAGGCTATTCGGGGCATCAAAGTGGTCGTTGGAAAGAAGAAAACGATTTGGAAGTTTCTGCCAGCAATGTACCGGTATCATGAAATCTCGATACCTGTACAACTCAGACAGATTTGGTTCAAAATGCTGAGAAACAAGACTTGTACCGGTATCGAGATTTCGTGATACCGGTACAACCTGGAAAAAATCTGCTTTTTGTGCCCGACTTTTGTAGCTTTCTAGGGGCATTTAGGACCTTTGTAGCTCATTTTTAAGGGGCTTTAAATACCCCCAGACCTGAGGGGAGTAGGTCATCTTTCATTTTTGCACTTTCTCTCTCTACCTCCATTAATGGAGCTCCCACCTCTCTCTTCATTTATGCTTTGAGCAAGGTTTTTAGGTACGATCCATTTACTTCCGAAGCATTTCACCTTCATTAAAGTTGTAAGGAATCTTCTCCTCTTCGAGGATCTTGTCTTTATTTCGAATTTAATCAATGTTTAGTTTTCTCCTTATCTTTACCCTTGCTCATTTCATGTCTTCTTTCGATATGTGTGAGTAGTGTAGTAAGGTTAGGTTGTGGGATGGTTAGCATCCCGTAACCAAGGGTGTTGCTTGTTCTTCTCATGTAATTTTCGTTTTTCTAGCTTAAGCATGTGCTAGGATCAATTTTATGTATCGAAACTTTGAGGTGTTAATCTCTTTGATCAAATGTAGGCAAGGGTTAAGCTTCTTGCCACATTTGATACTTGGAGCTATGTCCCTCTTTGTGTTTGTTAAAATGAATCAAAAGAGCCCTAGTCATGTTTAACACCGTTGTTAAGAAGAGAAGAATCGAGTTAATCCTTACGTTATGGGTGCTAATTATCCCTAAACCTAGCCTTTAGTTTAATCTTCAGTTAAAAAGCCGTAGTTAGGTTAAGTAGCCACTTTCTAAATCGCTCAGTTGGCCGTCTCAACGCCGAACTTTGGTTGGCGGTCCTAACGCTAAAATCTCTACGCAAGCTAATCTCCGAACCGAGTTATGGATGCGCTCCCTGTGGATTCGACCCCGGACTTCCGGGTATTATTATGCTTTCAACCGACCTAGCCCTACGCTTGGGGCATTCTTATTGCAACACACTTTAAGGTCGCAAGCATTTTTGGCGCCGTTGCCGGGGAGCGCTTTCTTTTATAGCTTATCTTTGGAGGTTCGCCAACCCATTGTAAGTATCTCGTTAATTTTAACTTTGCGTGATTTATACTTAATCTAGCGGATACCTCTAACTTGAGTTTCTCAAACGTGAGGTTTAACGAAGCTAGAGTAAGTACAAATCACATTTTCTTTTATTGTCTTCTCTTATCGAGGCGGCGGCATAGCCCCTCGAAGCTGTTGTTAGGAGGCGGCGGCATAGCCCCTCTTGTCTGTTTACTTTGTGCTTGTTGCCCATTAATTCTCGAGAAGGGTTTTTAAATTGTATGCGTGGTGGTCATCGTGGTGCCTTTCGAAGCCCAAATTCTAAAAGGCTTCATAGATCTTTTTCTCCTCCTCGACCCAAAACTCCTCGTCGGGTTCGAGCTAGGACACCACCACCCCAAAGAACTCCTTTTTCTATAAGAACCCCTCCTCGAGAAAGAATGGCCGGAAACGGTGAAGGCGAAATGCCGCCGGTTGTGCCCGAAAGGACTATGAGCGACTATTTGAATCCGGCCCGTACTACTCCGCGGCCCACTATAGTCCTTCCGGCCGCAACCGAGGCGAATAACTTCACCGTTAAAATGCATCACATTAACATGATGCCTTCTTTTTATGGGAAAGACAAAGAATGTCCGTACACTCATATGCGGGCATTCGAGGAGTTGGTATCAACAATAGTGTCCACGCCCGCTCAACTTGAGTCCGCAAAGCTAAAACTTTTCCCATTTTCTGTGAAAGACAAAGCCAAGATTTGGTTGAATAACATGAGGCCCCAATCCATGGCGAATTGGGCGGATTTATCAAAGGCTTTTTACATGAAATTTTTCCCCCCACATCTCACAAAGGAACTCATGAATCAAATTCAAACTTTTAAACAAAAAGAGGGGGAATCATTTTATCAATATTGGGAGAGGTACAAAGATTTGCTAAACTCTATTCCACACCATGGCTTACCGGTTTTTCAAAGAGTCGAGTATTTGCTAAAGGGATGCTTTCCAAGCACTCGACTTCTTATGGATAGCATGTGTGTGGGTGGAGTTATGGCCAAAACCCCTGATGCGGCGTGGGACTATTTTGAGGAGTTATCTGAAAAAACTCAAAACTGGGATTGCTCGGACCCTTCCGAAAAGAACATGGTTAATTCAGTTCCGAGCAATTCCGGAAAATTTCAATTGAATGAGCAAAATGAGCTAGCCCACAAGGTCGCCCAGCTTTCCCGCCAAATTGAAACTTTACAACTCAACAAAGTTGCTGGGATGGCCTCTGTGGCCAAGGCGGAAGAAATTTGTGTGTTGTGTGAAATTGCAGGTCATGCTACGGGAGATTGCCAAATGCTCCCGGCCGTTAAGGATATTCTTCAAGGAACCGGGCAAGCGGAGGTCAATGCCGTTAATCAACGGTTTGACCCTTATTCTCAAACTTTCAATCCGGGGTGGAAAATGCATCCTAATTTCCGGTGGAGCGATTCTCAACCTCCCGGACCTCCACAAGTTCCACCACCTCAACAACACCAAGCTTTTCGGCCTCCGCAATCTCAAGGAGCGCCGAGATTCTCACAACATCAACAACCTCCGGGGTTTGCGCCTCCGGGACCTCCTCATGGGCAAAATCAATTCCAACCTCAAAAGCGGTCCTTGGAGGATATTATGTCATCTTTTATGCAAAGTCAAACGTCCCTCAACGAGCAAACCACTCAAACGCTCGGGGAAATCAAGAATCAAATGGCAAAGTTGACCAATACGATGGGGATGCTCCAACAAGAAAAGGGGAAACTTCCGACTCAACCCCAAGTAAATCCGCAAGGAACTAATTATGTGGCGAGCTCTTCGGTGCTTAGTCCCGAGCAAGCCAAGTCTATTACAACATTGCGGAGTGGCAAGGAGATTGATAAGGCTATTCCTCCAAAGCCTATCAAGCCAAGGGTTACACCCATTGTATCGCAAGCTCCGGACCTTCTTATTGACTCACCAACCTCGGAGCCCTCTCCCGTTGGTGAGCATCCGGAAAACTCTCAAGTGGAAGAGCCTAAGGCCCCCGTTGCCAACATTCCGGCTCCTTTTCCCCAACGTTTGAAAGCTCCGGCCCATGCCAATACCAACTCCGAGATCTATGAGCTTTTCAAACAAGTGAGAATCAATATCCCGTTGGTGGATGCCATCAAGCAAATTCCCACGTATGCCAAGTTTCTCAAAGACTTATGCACTCAAAAGCGTAAATTGAATGTTCAAAAGAAGGTTTTCTTGACGGAACAAGTGAGTTCTATTATTCAAACCAACGTGGTTCCCAAGTATAAAGATCCGGGTTGTCCAACCATCTCAATTACTATTGGGGACAAGAAGATTGAAAAAGCCCTCCTCGATTTGGGGGCTAGTGTGAACTTGCTTCCGTATTCTGTTTATGAACAACTTGGATTGGGGGAGATGAGACCTACGCCGGTGACACTTCAATTGGCCGATAGGAGCATTCGAGTCCCGAGAGGGATGGTGGAGGATGTACTAGTACAAGTGGACAATTTTATCTATCCCGTGGATTTCGTTGTGTTGGATACTTGCCCCGTACCCGCCTCACAAGCGTCAACGTCAACTCCGGTCATTCTCGGGCGTCCATTCCTAGCCACGGCCGATGCCGTTATCCATTGCCGAAGTGGTTTGCTCAACCTTACTTTTGGCAACATGAAGATGGAGGTGAACGTTTTCAATATCGGGAGCCAAATGGGGGACGATGAGTGCATCCATGACGTCAATCTTATTGATTCTTTGGTCCAAGAGCATGTGGACACTTTCTTGTACAAGGATCCGTTGGAGGTGTGTCTCACCGCCGAAGAAGAAAATTTCCTTGATTCACCGGAGGTGGAGTATTTATGTTCATTGCTTGACGTCGAAGATGTTTGTGGGACGGACATATGGTCTCCTAAATTCGAAGAGTTGCCTCATCTCGAGAGCAAGACCCTTCCCTCGAGTATTCAACCACCAAAACTCGAGTTGAAGGTCCTCCCGGAAACATTGAAATATGCCTTTTTAGGTGAAAATGAAACTTACCCGGTGGTGATCTCCTCCTCTCTCGTCGGCTCGCAAGAATCCCAACTCCTTGAAATTCTAAAGCGGCATACCAAAGCCATTGGTTGGTCTATCGCGGATATCAAAGGGATAGATGCTTCAATTTGTTCCCACCACATTGCCCTCGAAGATGATGTCAAACCTTCTCGCCAACCCCAACGCCGGTTGAATCCCATAATGAAAGATGTGGTGAAGGCGGAGGTTTTGAAACTCTTGGATGTGGGAATTATCTACCCGATCGCCAACAGCAAGTGGGTTAGTCCTATCCAAGTGGTCCCCAAGAAATCCGGTGTCACGGTGGTTCCCAACGCCAACAATGAATTGGTCCCTACACGAGTCACCACCGGATGGCGTGTGTGTATCGATTACCGGAAGCTTAATGCTAGCACCCGGAAGGACCACTTCCCTCTTCCTTTCATTGATCAAATCTTGGAGCGGGTTGCGGGGCATGCTTATTATTGCTTTTTGGATGGATACTCGGGATATAATCAAATTGAGGTCGCCTTGCCCGATCAAGAAAAGACGACGTTCACTTGTCCTTTTGGGACGTTCGCTTATCGACGCATGCCATTCGGCTTGTGTAACGCGCCCGGAACCTTTTCACGATGTATGATGGGCATATTTAGCGATATGATTGAGAAGATCGTCGAGGTATTTATGGATGATTTCTCGGTGTTCGGCGATTCATTTGACTCTTGCTTGGAAAATTTGGAGAAGGTTTTGGCGAGGTGTGAGGAGAAAAACTTGGTGCTCAATTGGGAGAAATGCCATTTCATGGTAACTCATGGTATCGTTTTGGGCCACATTGTATCATCAAAGGGGATCGAAGTCGACAAGGCCAAAATTGATCTCATTGCCACCCTCCCGACCCCTAAATGTGTCAAGGACATCCGCTCTTTCCTCGGGCATGCCGGTTTCTACCGGCGTTTTATCAAAGATTTTAGTGCAATATCTCGGCCGTTGTGCCACCTCCTTTCAAAGGATACTCCATTTGAGTGGACTCCGGCCTGTGAAGAAGCGTTCAAGAAGTTGAAATCAAGCCTCACTTCTCCCCCCATTGTGCAAACGCCGGATTGGAATTTGCCCTTTGAACTCATGTGTGATGCTAGTGATTATGCGGTTGGGGCGGTTCTCGGGCAAAGGAAAGACAAAAATCCATACGTCATCTATTATGCAAGCAAAACTCTAAACGAAGCTCAAATGAATTACTCCACCACGGAAAAAGAGTTGCTTGCCGTCGTCTTTGCCTTAGACAAATTCCGATCATATTTGGTGGGGTCCCCTATTATTGTCTACACCGATCATGCCGCTTTAAAATACCTTTTCACGAAGCAAGACGCAAAAGCACGGCTCATTCGGTGGATCTTATTGCTTCAAGAGTTCAATATCACGATTAAGGATAAGAAGGGAGTGGAAAATGTGGTGGCGGATCACTTATCTCGCTTTGAATTCGAGGACTCTTCCTCCAAGCTCCCAATTGTTGATACATTTCCGGACGAACAACTTTTTGCCGTTGTGAGTTGCCCTTGGTATGCCGATATAGTTAACTATCTTGTCACCGGGCGCATTCCCGATCATTGGACCCCGCAAGACCGGAGGCTTTTTCTTAGTGAGGTGAAAAGATTTTTCTTTGATGATCCTTATCTTTTCAAATATTGTTCGGATCAAATTATCCGGCGATGTGTGTCCGACGAAGATCAACGGGGGATTCTCTCATTTTGCCACACCGAGGCGTGTGGTGGCCATTTCTCTCATAAAAAGACCACCGCCAAAATTCTCCAATGTGGATTCTATTGGCCAAATCTTCATAAGGATGCTTATGCATTTTGTCGGGCTTGTGAGCAATGCCAAAAACTAGGTGCGGTGACTCGGAGGAACATGATGCCCCTCACCAATATCCTAGTCGCGGAAGTGTTTGATTGTTGGGGAATTGATTTTATGGGCCCATTTCCAAATTCTTACGGGTTCCTTTATATTCTCTTGGCGGTGGACTACGTGTCCAAATGGGTTGAAGCCGTGGCTACACGCACCAACGATCACGCAGTGGTGCTTGATTTTCTCAAGGAGCATATTTTGTCAAGGTTCGGAACGCCCCGGGCCATTATAAGCGATCAAGGCTCACACTTCTGCAATCGGCCTTTTGCGGCCCTCATGAAGAAGTATGGCATTACCCACAAGGTATCCACCGCCTACCATCCACAAACCAATGGCCAAGCCGAGCTCGCTAATCGTGAGGTAAAACACATTTTGGAAAAAACAGTTAATCCGAACCGGAAGGATTGGTCACTTCGTTTGACCGATGCCTTGTGGGCATACCGGACCGCGTACAAGACCGTGTTGGGCGCTTCACCCTATCGGCTTGTCTACGGTAAGGCGTGTCACCTCCCCGTTGAGTTGGAACATAAGGCATATTGGGCCATAAAATCTTTAAACTTTCGGTTTCCCGATGCCGGCGCTCATCGTAAACTCCAACTCAATGAACTCGAGGAAATCCGGCGGGATGCGTACGATAATACCAACATTTATAAGTCAAAAGTCAAAGAATTTCATGATAAGAATATCCAAAGAAAGAATTTTGAAGTTGGGCAAAAAGTGTTATTGTACAATTCCAAACTCCATGTTTTTCCCGGAAAATTGCGATCTCGTTGGGAAGGGCCCTATGTTGTGCACCAAGTTTTTCCGCACGGTGCTATTGAAGTTGTGAATCCCGCAAATGGTTATATTTTTAAAGTGAATGGTCAACGTTTAAAACCGTTTTTGGAAAATTTTACGGTGGAGGATACAATGGAGGAGTTAATTGATCCGGTTTATTCGGATGATCCGTTGGTTTGAAAGGTTCAAAAAAAAAAAATGTTTTCACGGGGAGTTTTTGCGTACTTCTGGACTTAATTGTTTGGAAGGCCCGGCCTCTTCGGGGGTACCCATCATTGACTTGGGTTATAGCTTCGCACGCCGCTATTCAAATAAGGTTCGTGTACCCAGCTCCGGTTAGTAAGGGCAAATTTTTTGTGGTCCGGTATAGCCACCTGTGCTTCGCTTAAGATGTTGATAGCTTGCTTCGTGACACCTTAAGTGAAACATGGGGAGAAAAGTAGTACCCGTTTAATCACGTGACGATTCAGTGGTTTAAATACTTGTTAATAATAGTTTTTTGGGGCCGGGCTAACTCGAGCCGGCGGTACTCATGTCATTTGTCTCCTCTTTGGAAGTTGGTTCTTAACTCTTTTGCAGGGTGGTGCCCTTCGAAGCATTTCCGTTGACGAACGGTGGCGATGGCAAAAATCCTCCAACTTGGTCGAGGTATTGGGTGGTTGACATTCCACCCCGTCGGTATATTTTTGTTGTCCCTCTCTTATTTATCGTCTTTTGCATTGAGGACACTGCATATTTCAAGTTGGGGGGGATGATTTATGCTTTTAGTTTATTTTCTTGGTTTTGCATGGAAAAATTTTAAAAAAATTTGTGCAATTTTTCCTTGTAATTAGTGAATTCAAGTGCTAGATACTTAGATTATGCTCAATTTTTCCTAATAATGGCAAGAGTCATGCACCCCGTCGAATTTGATCATGTGTTGAATCCACGTGCATGCATATATGTGAACTTTGTTGAACAAATTGAGCTCCAAGTTGTGTCAAGTAGCATGCATCGCCTAGAGTTGAAGTTCGTTTTGAACCATCCCATGCTTGTTTGTCTCTTTTTCTGCACTTGCGTGAATAATTTCCGTTTGTTCATACTTGAGTAGTTTAGATATCTTTTATGCATCATTTTGGAGTTTATTGGCGTACGTAGGAAATGATACAAGGCAATTTTTGCATGATAAAACCACAAAAGAGTCTCCTTGTCCTTAATTTTGAACCGAAGTCCGAGTCTCCATTTATTGCTCAAGCTTAGGGAACCGGATGTTTGGAGGGTTGTGTAGAATTGTGTTCCAACGATCTAAGGTGGTTTGGTGTGGTGTGAATGTGATAAAAGGGGTTGGGATGCAAAAAGGGTGAAGAATTGATATGTGATTCTCTATCTCTCCTCTCCCACTTCAAAAAGTTAAAGCTCCAAATTTTCATTTCCCTCTCCAAAGCTCTCGAAATTGGCCCCTCAAACCTCTCACTACAAATCTCAACTCAAATGCCCTATTCATCAAAGAAAAATAAAACAAATGCTATGAAAGAGCAAAATCGGATTCAAAAAGAGGATTGACTACTATGATGAGAGGATTGGTTAGACCTCCAGGCTTATATTTTGGATGAGAAAGATTTTGATGAGGAGAGAGAGCTCGAGGCTAAATACTGTGAGGAGCCGGATGAGGAGGACGACTAAGTGTGGTGGAGTCGGTGGTTATAGTTCTAGTAGGACATAATTAGTAGTTTTTCTTTATTTTTCACAACTTTGTTTGGTGTTTGGCCGACATGTGGCCGTGGTTGGGTAGTTTAGGGGATGGTAGTAGCCAAGGGTAGTTGAAACCAAGCAGAAATTTTATGGCCGCTACCCTTTTTGTTTCCCTTTTCTTGGCACCAAGGTCATTATAAGCTACTAAAGTCCTTAGTTGATCCTAATGTACGCTCTTCTAACTCCGTTTGATGCATGATCGATATTGAATGCTAATCTAGTATGAAATTTCCGTTAGCTTAGTTTGTTTGTGAATAATTACTTAACTCTTATTGCTCGGCGCTCTTTTGATTAGCATGCATAGCTTTTTGTTTCCTGCTATTGCGATTTTTGCTTGCGCTTATCATGGGATGTTCTAGTTTATTCCTTTGTGCAAGTTCCTATCCGAGTACGTTCTTTTGAGTCCTGGAATTGAAATTCAAGGTGGATGTATGTTGCTTGGCCGTTGGCATAATTTGTTCACCTTAGTTCATTGTATGCACGCACGTGGGTTGCATGTGATTGAGTTCGAAGGGGTGTTGATTGTGGACTCTTGCCGTATCCTAAGTTGAGCATAATTTCGTATTTTGTTTCGGGGGAAAATTGCATAGTATGGCCATATACTTTTTGTTTAAGTTTGCTAGGGACTAGCAAAGTCCAAGTTGGGGGGTGTGATAAGTCCTCAATAGTGTAAATAAATGGGCTTATCGATCCTTATTTTGTCACTCTCACGTGCGTAACTTGCTTTATTTAGATGATATTGCACGGAGGTTGTGTTTTTGTGAGTTACAGGTAAAAATGTGGAAATAAGACGTTTTGAACGCCAAGGAAACGAACCCGAAAGCATCCAAAGAGCCAAGACCATGTGGCATCCCGCCACCGAGTCCCAAGGAGCATGTAAAGAAGGGTCGAAGGCTATTCGGGGCATCAAAGTGGTCGTTGGAAAGAAGAAAACGATTTGGAAGTTTCTGCCAGCAATGTACCGGTATCACGAAATCTCGATACCTGTACAACTCAGACAGATTTGGTTCAAAATGCTGAGAAACAAGACTTGTACCGGTATCGAGATTTCGTGATACCGGTACAACCTGGAAAAAATCTGCTTTTTGTGCCCGACTTTTGTAGCTTTCTAGGGGCATTTAGGACCTTTGTAGCTCATTTTTAAGGGGCTTTAAATACCCCCAGACCTGAGGGGAGTAGGTCATCTTTCATTTTTGCACTTTCTCTCTCTACCTCCATTAATGGAGCTCCCACCTCTCTCTTCATTTATGCTTTGAGCAAGGTTTTTAGGTACGATCCATTTACTTCCGAAGCATTTCACCTTCATTAAAGTTGTAAGGAATCTTCTCCTCTTCGAGGATCTTGTCTTTATTTCGAATTTAATCAATGTTTAGTTTTCTCCTTATCTTTACCCTTGCTCATTTCATGTCTTCTTTCGATATGTGTGAGTAGTGTAGTAAGGTTAGGTTGTGGGATGGTTAGCATCCCGTAACCAAGGGTGTTGCTTGTTCTTCTCATGTAATTTTCGTTTTTCTAGCTTAAGCATGTGCTAGGGTCAATTTTATGTATCGAAACTTTGAGGTGTTAATCTCTTTGATCAAATGTAGGCAAGGGTTAAGCTTCTTGCCACATTTGATACTTGGAGCTATGTCCCTCTTTGTGTTTGTTAAAATGAATCAAAAGAGCCCTAGTCATGTTTAACACCGTTGTTAAGAAGAGAAGAATCGAGTTAATCCTTACGTTATGGGTGCTAATTATCCCTAAACCTAGCCTTTAGTTTAATCTTCAGTTAAAAAGCCGTAGTTAGGTTAAGTAGCCACTTTCTAAATCGCTCAGTTGGCCGTCTCAACGCCGAACTTTGGTTGGCGGTCCTAACGCTAAAATCTCTACGCAAGCTAATCTCCGAACCGAGTTATGGATGCGCTCCCTGTGGATTCGACCCCGGACTTCCGGGTATTATTATGCTTTCAACCGACCTAGCCCTACGCTTGGGGCATTCTTATTGCAACACACTTTAAGGTCGCAAGCAAGATTTGCAGAGATCGAGTAGCTGGCAAACTATTTTTGAATCAGAAGTCTTATGTTCTTAAAGTGCTTGAGCGCTTTGCCATGCAGAACTCGAAGCCAGTCAGTACCCCTTTGGCAGCACACTTTCGACTTTCAGCTGAGTTGTCACCACAGTCGGAGGATGAGGAGAAGTATATGTCTCAGGTTCCATATTCGTGTGCAGTTGGGAGCCTTATGTACGCCATGGTATGTACTCGTCCTGATATTTCACATGCAGTTAGTGTCGTTAGTCGTTATATGGGGCGTCCAGGAAAGGCACATTGGGAGGCTGTGAAATGGATACTACGGTATTTGTGCGGAACTGCAGGTGTTGGTCTATTGTTTGGGATTGCCAATTCTGGTGATCATGCTGTTGGTTATGTTGACTCGGATTTTGCTGGTGACCACGATAAGAGGAGGTCTCTGACAGGTTATGTTTTTACTCTGTCCGGAAGTGCCATTAGTTGGAAAGCTACTTTACAGGCTACAGTTGCGCTGTCTACAACAGAAGCGGAGTATATGGCCATTGCTGAAGCTGTGAAGGAGGCATTGTGGATGAGAGGTTTGCTTTGTGAGCTTGGTCTTACACAGGGTGTGAGTTCAGTATTTTGTGATTCGCAGAGTGCTATACATTTGACTAAAAATCTGATGTATCATGAGAGGACCAAGCATATCGATGTCAGGTATCACTTCGTTCGGGATATCATCTCACAGAAGCAAGTTGAGGTGAAGAAAGTGGGTACGGCAGATAACCCAGCAGATATGTTGACTAAACCGGTTCCGGTTGCCAAGTTCAAGCATTGCTTGGGCTTGCTTGGTATTTGCAGTTGATCGCCCCTCGGGGGCATTTGGCGAGTGAGAGGTTAGAAGGGGATAGCTATATTTGGTGATTTGGTTCGGTGGAATTCAAGTCAAGGTGGAGAATTGTTGGGAATGCCTTGTATATGCCTTGTATTCTTTAGTCCCACATTGGTTATCTATGTTGTTCCTATTTATGTAGCCTATTATAAATAGGGCTTTTGGGGAACTCTTAAAGAATCATCTCTTGGGCTTTCATATTGTGGCCTTTCTAGAGTAACGGATAATAGCCGGCTCTTTGTATCTCTTCTTCACGTTGGTTAGTAAATCCTCTCTCTCCTCGCCCGTGGACGTACCCAATTTGGGGAACCACGTATATCTTGTGTCTTTGTGATTTCTTGTTTAGTTTTAGTTTTTCAATTTCTCGTTCTTAGCTTTGCGTTCATAGCGTTCGTTACAACAATGTCTAAAATGCCGACGAATTACTTGCTCTTTAACGAATTACTTGCTCTTTAACGTCTACCGAAGGACAGCAGTTGGAAGTCTTGAGTCTCGTCTGGGTGGGTTTCAGTTGATGCTCTTATTTACACTGATGAAAATTTACGTCACAGTTGGAAATTTTCTAAACGCATGAACATTCTATGCCCTTGGACTCAAACTAATTGTAGTCGTTTTGGCCGAGGAAAGGACTCTTAGCTTGGCTTAAATAGTTCCGAAAAGGCAAAAACTCCCCAAACAAAAGCGACCGGGACAACGCGACTTAGGGATGGCAACGGGTGATTAAAAAGGTTTTGAACTCGCTGTTCAAAAAAAAACAAAAATTGATAGGTACACATACTATATGCGATATTAAAATACTTATAACTTTAACCATATATAAGTCATAATGGTCAGGTCTTAGGTGGGATAGGGTAGTTAGGGTGGGAGATTCCGTAAACCATACCGGCCCCAAATGGTGGTTGTCTAAGCTCTACCATACCCGCTCCTATTGGAGGAAAAGTGGTGAAAACCCGAATACCATATGGCCAGGTCAGTGGCAGCCGTATCCATCGGGTACAAGGGGAAATTGTAATCCCCAAACCATGACTTCCCAAAACTAAAACATACGCAAACTAGAAATAAACTGTCTTGCCTTTTAAAGATTTTTTTGTATAATATTTATCATGAGATATTTTGACTTTCCCTCATAGTACTTAATATTTGCTAGTATTCTTCAAAGAAGAGGAACAATGGCTTTTCTGCTCCCAGATAACATCGCTTCTGTTAGGAATTTGATTTCGTTCCAGCAGCAAAACGTAGTAATTAAGCTTAATTAATTGCTTTAGTTCAGTTAGTTTACTCAAAACAATCCAAATCAATCAAACTTTCTCTTTCCGAATTAATCTAGAAGCTAATCGAATTTAGAATAACTCAGCGGATCGATACTTAGTCTTAGCTATTATTCTTCTGAATAACAGTTAATTCTTAACAGCTTTTACAAAATTTAATTTTGATACAGTATGACACGATCAATTATCAGTGTCGGTACAAATTTTGACTAAGCCAAAAAGAAGTGAGAGATCTGACCACATAAAAATCGACGCCTGACCGTACACAGGGATCATAATTCTTTATTCTTGTTTTTCGCAACAATATATCTAGAGTTTCTCGAAGTAGAATTCACGATGCTTGAGGGGAACTCACTAGTTAGTACTGGACCAAATTTGCCAATATGAATTGGTTCACCAGCTACATGTGTGACTAGCTTGTTTGTCTATGAAGCGTTTCCAGCTGATGTTCATGAGCCCGGCCAACCAAAAGTTAATTAATTATTGTAAGTTCTGATTTCCCCAAGTACTGATCAGGGTAATATGGGGTGCGATTGATTGGTCAAATTAGACATGAGATCGATCATGATCACAGTGGATCGCATTTTTTGTACGTCATTTGAATGTATCTTAATTGGTATATGTCAAAGGCGATGAACATATTTCCTAAAAACTTGAGATATGACTATGTGCCACGTTCGATAGGATATTGATAATCCACTCGTTATTACTTCGGCAGAATTAACTTTCTAAAGATGAATTTGGTAAAAGATGTGCATTTCTTTTTCTTTTTCTTTTCTTCTTTTTCTTTTTCTTTTCTTTTTTTAATTGTCTATAAGTTACCTGGGAAGGGTAAAAACTAAAAAGTATGAACAAGTAATCAGCCCACGACGAATTATTCAACTCCCTTGAGTACCATGTGGTAACCTCTACGTACAATTAAACGACTGTCACCACACCCTTATGAAAAATTGATTACATCCGAGCGATTCTGGGGTCAAATCCACTTTGAATTTGATAAAACAATGTGAATCATTTGTTTTCGCTCAATCACTCAACGGAAGTCAATGATAGTTAATATTCCTATCACAAAATTTGTCGCAACGTACATGGTCAAGAGTACCACTTAGGAAAAGTCACATGGTACTCTAGAAGCGTTTGAATAATTACTCTCAGCCCACTGAGATCCGAACATTGTAAAATTATTCAAACTGACATGCATGAAGTTTTCCTCCTTAATTTGTTTGAATAAGACAACTAGAAAAATAAAAACATGAATAATAATATAAAATCATAGATACAATACAGAAAAAGGAATTAAAATGAAATCAGTGTAAAAATATGAATAATAATATAAAATCATAGATACAATACAGAAAAGGAAAATGATATCAGTGTGTCCCCACAGGCCACAGCCACAATGGACCTTTGAGATGAAATACAATAAAAGGAATCATGCAAATCCATAAGTACTTAAAAAAATGCGATACACAAATATGATCACTAAAGTATTAGCATTTTTTTAAAATTCCTCGAACAACTTCCGATTCATTTTTCAAACGTACCCGCAAAACCCGTTCTCACACTTGTCCCCCGACGGGCAAGTGCCCAAACGAGCACATGTTCCCACACGTCCCACAGTCATTGTTCGTGTCAGTGAGCACGTCCCGGCACTGCTTGTTGCAGCATTGCATACCCAGCAATGCTACACACACAGCAAAAATGCACATATTTTGTGCACAGATTTTTTGTGGGGCTCACTACGGGTCCCACACAAATAATCAGAGCCGTTCATTAAATGTAAAATATTTTTTCAAGAGCCCCCGTAAAATATTTTTTCAAGAGCCCCCGCGAAAAATCAGCTCAATCCGATACTCATAGGTGCTCGATTCAATCATTTAACTTTTCATTCGAATTTCAGGATAATGAAAAGTTAGATGATTGAATCGAGCATTTATAGGTGTTGGATTAAGCTGATTTTTTGCGGAGGCCCTTGAAAAAATATTTTTCATTTAATGAACGGCTTGGATTATTTGTGTGGGATCCGTAGTGGGCCCCACAAAAAATCTGTGCACTTTTGCTGTGTGTGTAACATTTCTGTTGCATACCCGCGCCCAACACCGCAGTGAAAGGCTGAAACTGAGCATTATATTTGTTGTTGATAATGTCTATGGAGTTTGTGAATTTTTGGCATTTTGAAAAATATGGTTCATTTACTCCGGATTAAAGCGGTGCTTCCGTTAGTTGACGGTGGATTTATGGTCCCAAGATTAGTCGAGGTATGTGTATGCTGGCCCGGACATGCATGCACCTGATTATCAAAATTTTTTAAAAAGGCTGAAATTCGAAGAATTAGATTTCCTGTTTTTGGGTGGATAAAAGGGAATCAGTTATATGGGCTATCCCTTTTTTAACTTTCTAATCTGTGATGAGATTAACGGAAACGTCTAAGGGAGGATTAGGAACGTAGTTAAGGCCAATTCATTATTTACGTCCCACATAGATTAAATGAGAAACTAAGCATTACTTTATAAATCTTTTGCCTTAAAACAACAATTGCCACCTGATATGGGTGTGCTAGTCATAATAACTATTGCATTCTTATACTAAAGATCCTTCATGGCGCTTCATATTGGCACTTGACATGGGTTGTCCGGCATTAAAAAATAACTTGTTTCATGATGATTCAAATCCGAGTATGTCACTCTCTATGGGTGACTATCTTTTTTCGGGTCAATCCTTAACCCTTTTCCCCGTTGTTTTAATGATAAAAGCATTCTACTATTCTAGTGCTTTGTCCAAACTAATTAGGCTATGCTTGGGACACTTAAAAAATCGCTTTGAGAGCCAGAAATAAGAGGAGATTAGCTTTCACAATTTCCAGGGCGTAATTTTGGAGCTAGGACCTTGGAACTGACTGGTGCCACAGTATCAATATCGTCGTCAAAACTTTTCTTATTTCGGTCTTTCCATAATTGCCAGAGTACGACATTTATGAAGAGAATGTTCCAAGATATAGTACCCCAAACCCGATCTATCCCAATAGTTTTCGAAATTAATTCTCATATTTTTAGAAACCCATTAATCAAATGCATGTGGAGCCTTCAAATCTACTTCTCATAACCTGGCCGCTGGGAATGAGCGAGGTATTCCCGAAATACTAAAAGAAAGTCACTCTCAGATCATCTCCAATCGTTTGGCAGCGGCTCTCGAAAGAAAGTCACACCCGGAGCTGCGCATTTAAAAACATCTCTAATCCTTACGTTTTTTTTTCATCCAATTTTTTTTGGGTGTAATAATAAATGGGTAAGAATTGAAGATTCCGTCATAGACGCGAAGCGCGAAATCCCTGATTTCACCCCGACCCACCGATTCTCTCTCTCTCTATCTCTCTCCCCCTCTCTCTTTACAGACGCGAAATCCCTGATTTCACCCCGACCCACGGCTTCTCTCTCTCTCTCTCTCGATCGATGTTTTATCCACAGAACAGCGCAGAAGGAATGGCGGTGTGGAAGATCCCTCTCTCTCTCTCTCTCTCTCTCTCTCTCTCTCTGTGTTATACGTATGAGGTGTTTGTATGTGTGTTTGGGTTCTATTCTAAAAGCTGCGTAGTTTTTCATTTTGGATAGAAACAAACCTTGGTCAATCTTTCCAACTGATACTACATGTAGATTCTTAACTTTTTACCGAAATTTATAATCTACTTTAGCCGATAGCAAAAGGATTTTGGTATAGTTCGAAGTTGTAACAAAAAATCCAATCTTTTTTCATGTTATATTCAGAACTTTTGGTTTTATTTTGATTTCTTTCAGAAATTTAGCCTTATCTATCAATATTCTGGAGAAGAATTTAAGGGTAAGCAAAATTCATTTTTGCTATAGTTAGGATAAATTTTAATTGGGTTTTGCTCAATAAAGTCATTTACTTCAACAAAAAAAAAAAACAACTGTAGAAGATGAATTTTAGGTAGGAAGTGATAGTTTTGTAACAGGTGACATATTAAGGGGAAATTATACTTTGCCCCCTTAAACTATCACCCGGCCACACTTTGCCCCCTCCAACTACTCAATCGAACACTTAACCCCCTTTAACTATTATTTTGCTGCCACCCTAACCCTTCCGTTTGTTGTCTGTTAGGGTTTTGGATGGAAAATTTTTTCGGGCCATTATTTTTTAAACCCAAGGACAAAATCACCCTCTCCTTCTCTTTCTAGCATACACAACCATCTTAAAGATGAAATTTTCCAGACTTTACACAAACCCATCTCTCTCTCTCTCTCTCTGTGTGTTAAAAAATTAAAGGGGGTTAAGTGTTAAAAATATGGTTAAAAAATTAAAGGGGGTTAAGTGTTAAAAATATGGTTAAAAAATTAAGTGTTCCAAATTTCAATCCGTTTGAACCGGTGGAAATATTTTAGTTTTCTAATCATTTTATCTTAAATGGTCATAATTAAATTTTGATTCTAGAACTCTCGTTGATTAACCATAAGAAAGTCGTAGAATAAAATATCTCTTAGGGCTAATCAACGAGAGCTCTAGAGTCAAAATTTAACTATGATCATTTAGGATAAAATGATCAGAAAACTAAAATCTTTCCACCGGTTCAAATAGATTGAAATTGGGAACACTTAGTTTTTTAACCTCTTTAGACAGTTTATATATTAAAAAATATGGTTAAAAAATTAAGTGTTCCAAATTTCAATCCGTTTGAACCGGTGGAAATATTTTAGTTTTCTAATCATTTTATCCTAAATGGTCATAATTAAATTTTGATTCTAGAACTCTCGTTGATTAACCACAAGCTTGTCCTAGAGGGGGCAAGCTTGTGTAAGAATAACGAAATATGGAGATTTTCATTTTGTTTTATTTCGATTTGTTAACTTCCTTTTGTTCTACTCGTTGTTAACCATTGAAAGGAAGCGGGTGCTGATTGTAGTAGTTATGATTTGGAAGAAAAGATTGAGAAGATCCTTTCTGGTGATGACGAGGAAAGACTGATCTCATTTTTGACAACCCTGCCTCTATTAATTGATGGCACACCTCAATATTGCCGGCACCATCTTTTGGATAATCTCTGCATGCGTGATAACGTGAAATGTGCCACTGCGTTGCTGGAAGGGAAATTGGGTGGCCTAGGACTGGATTTGGATGGGGATCACCTCTTGCATCGTGCGGCTAGATTTTGTTCATCGGACCTGGTCCAGTTATTTCTTCACCATAAAGCTCGAAGTGATACCAGATATTCTGATTATAGATATGATCGTGGCGAAGATCTGAGGAATGGGTTGCGCCCACTCGATATAGCGTTTAACTTTGCAAGGTCAAAAAGAAGAAAACACACACAGAGTACTTCTTCTTCCTGATTTTGGCACTGTGTTTTTCATTCCATCTCATTTTTCCTCTTGTGCAGAAGTCAGTACCCCTTTTTGGAGTCGTATCCATTTGGAGGGCAATCTACTTTTCAAATGATACTGTATCTTTGCCAACTCGGAGCGGTTTGTTTGTTTTCATAGAATGCTTGCTTATATTTACTTTTTTTTTTTTATCTTCAGCTGTCAAAGGTTTGGATATGAGGTGGATGAAAGAATTAAGAGGTTTCCTCCTGGGGCTCTTTTATTGACTTGTTGCAGGGACATGTTGGGGATACTATTAAGTTTCTTGCGTGTTCATCCGAGGAAGTTGCAAAGGAAGCGTACCATTATGCAAGGAAAGGAAAGCTCATTGAGTTGGCTCTCTTGCTGATTGTGGCTCGCGAAAAGATTTTGGTCCCTATCGATTTGTACGTCGAAGGTGGTGTTGGTTCAAGCGGAAGAACCACCATCCTGCATTGGTTACAGTTTCAAATCCTAATACTAACTTATGAGGAGAAATTAATGGGAGACTGTAAAAATGGCAAGTCAACTAAGATTCGCAGGGATAAGATGGTTATGAGGTCAGCTGCACTATTGCTTGAAGTTTTTGGGAGGGCTGGTCATGCTATTGAGGAAATTGTTCAGTACCTGTCACGGTCACCTTTTGTATGTGTTTTAATACCTCATATTCTGGTTCCTTGCTTCATAATAGAAACAAGACATATTTGCGCAGGCATTACCAAATCAAACCGAGCCTTATGTCCCAATCACTTGGGGTCGGCATTGAGATATGAATACAGAGGGAGGACTGGACCAGTGAGCGTACCGGTGAAGGGACCAGGCGAATGGGTCACCGGTCCAATCTGTATCGAACCGTGACATCATAATTGCATAATTAATTTGTTAAAATTATATATAGCCACAAATTTTACAAGAAAAATAAACCAAAATCACGCGATACCAATATATTTTCACATGGTAGAAGTGTTATTCTTATAGTCTCACGTCGGTGGCAAATTGAACATAATGCGTTGGCTTCCCTTTTTCAAGCTCCATGCGATTTGTTTGTGCCTCACGCATCCCGGTTTACAACTTTAAATTACTGGCTGAGTCGTTTATGTGTGTTAAAAGAGTAACTTAATCATATGCCGTTGAGCTTGTTTAGCATACTTCATATGCATGTCTGTGTAACGAGTTGTCCAGAATGACTATCTGATACTTTATTTCATCAAGTTATCATCTGCGTTCCCATATAGGCGAGAAGTGAAGAACTGGAGAAACATGCTGTTTTCTGGCTTAAGGAAGCAGGATTTAAATTCAAGAATGGGGACTTTGATTTTAGCACTATGGACTGGTTTGAGTACGCAGTTGTTTAATAACTTTTTTTTCCGTATTGTGTTTCTTCTCTTTATGCACATTCATTCTTCTTATATCTCTTGTTGCGGTTAATGGTTAAACCTTGAGTGGCCGAATAAAACTGGTGTACCTTATTGTGACAGCATTGCACTTACTGATTCCTTAAGGACCATGAACAGGACCCCTACCAAGGATGCTCCATCAGGTGTTTTTTCGTGCTCTAGAACTCTATTCTTACGATTAAATTATGGAAAAACAACAAAAGCGGGATGATGTGGCAGTGGCAATTCTGTAAATTGAAGCCATTTTTCTCGGTGTTCTTCACTCAAAAACTATGCATTGTCATTACTATTAAACAAATGTAACTTTTACTTCCTAATTATTATGATGAATTGAAAATGGCACACAAGGCTTGGTTTGGTGAAAATGCCATACAAGCTTCTGATGACTTCATTTTTCTTCCTTTCTTTTTTCCACAGCAGAGACAGATTCCAGTACTCGCCTGCCTTTTCCGCAGCAAAAAATTCCGTCTTTGCCCCTTTGGGTAAGAGAATTTGTATTTGTCATGTTCCATACTATATTAATGTTATTGGTTCAAGCGTCCTAGGAATCTTTTGGATTTGGTGCTTTACGCTATTTGCTTTCTGTTCTTTGTTTTCGTTTTTTTGGACTGAGATGCTTTGTGTCGTAGTAAACAACTTTTCCTTTAAGTGACTCGTAGCTGATTGATTTTCTAGAGAAGGGGACGGGAAGGGGGAGGGGCGATAGGTGAATTAACCCAACATCTTTGTGGCCTTATGCCATGTTTTTAAGAGATATTTTATAGGAAGCTCAGACACATTTATAGAGGAGGCATGTGTGTTAGACTTCTATGCTCTTTGGATACTCCTAGGAGCATGTCCATTACTTCATCAATGTAACTTAAGCGCCAAATTAGGTCCGTATAATCGTCTAATCCTAAAAGCGTGTCCAGTACTTGTTCTCCGCATCTTGATTCAAAAAACCATAATTATTGCATCAGACCTTTCCTGGTCTATGCCGACACTTCTGCAGCTGTTCTTGAACCATTAGAACACGTCCTACTTAAGGAATCTCTTCCCAATAATCTTGTAATCTGCTTTCATCAGAATCCCACTTATGGACTTTTAAGTATAAGTGAATCCGTTCTGAATTGTAGTGTTAGAAATTGTATTGTGGTGTCTGCAATTGAATGGTAACGTGAAGCATATCTCGCCGTTTGAATTACGAAACATAAGCTTTCGAATTTAAGTGGTGACATGGTTCATTGTTTTCGTTGCATTTGAATAACTGTCCATACATATCTCATAAACTAGATTTTAAAAAATATGAAATTCTAACGATTACCAGGATTATCAAGCATTTTGTGAAATTCCGTGTTGCTTGCTGTGTTACATGGACTCTTGTATTGTCCTCACGTTAGCTAAAATGGATACGGCATATGTTACATGGATATGGGTGTGGGTATCAGGGTGTATACCCATGTATCTGACATCTAAACCCTGAAAATTAGGATACGTGGATATGGATCAAGATCTGGACACGGGTATGGGGTACGGAAAATGATAACTTTTAATATATTTTTGCTATGAACCTGAGTTTATAACTTGCCCTGACAATTCTCTAATGCTACATTTGTGGCCCAAATTCTATGAAACAGTAGTTTGGCCTATTTATCCTTTAGCCTATTTAGATTGGTTTTTGTCCCATTTATCCTTTGGTTTGGATTGAAAGTTGTATAGCCCATTCAAACTTTAGCCCAGTGGCCCATGTTGCCTTTAACCTAAATAAACAACTAACTTGACTTTGTCTTCACATAAATCAAAAGACTGCGTTTAATTTATCCAAACACTCGTCTCCCTCCCTCCCTCTCTTGTCCGTTCAGATCACGTTACAATGAAACCTTAGTAGCCGCCAGTCTTGTTATTGTCTGGTCTTTGAACAAATATGACACTCAGTTCAGTCTTGCAGAACGCGAGGATCTCGTCGTTTCTCTTTTTCTTCGATCTGATCTTCTGAAAGCAACTTGCTGCCAGATCTGAATGGAATTCATCCATCAAAAGTTATTCTCTTTTCAAACATCATCCTTGAGTCAGCCGTGTCTGACAAAAATGTGCCAGGTCCGGCCCATATGCTGCACCTGCACTGCGGTACTGCGGCACTGCGACACTGGTACTTTGCCCAAAATGGAGGATCCATGTAGCATAGGATACGACATGGGTATGAGCTTGAGTTATGTGTTCGACTCCCATACCCATTTTAAGCACCTAGATCCTCAGTTTTATGATATTTGAGCTCGCTTTAGGTCTTCTCCTCCCCGTAGCATTGCTACCCAATAATGTTATTCTATCTGCTCTTTTAACTATTGCATCTCCAAGTCTGTGGTAGACATGCCCAAACCACCTTAGCTAAGTGGCCTGACATTCTTGTTTTGCTACCAACCCAATAATCAAGCAGTAATAGGAACGAAGAATAAACGATGTACACCGGATATACGTGAAAAATCCTAGATGGGTAAAAAACCACGAGAAGGAATCAAACACTACAAACCATTGTGCGGTTACAAGTAATCTTACCCTATGATTCTCAATCCTCACAAATCGCCGTAAGTCTTGCTTGCCGAATCCATGTTCACCACACCCAGTGCTTGACTGCTGCTGAACCACAAGCCTTCCACTATCCTTCGGAATCCACTGAAGGCCAACTCAAGTAAGTTGAATCAAAATTGTGAACCCCTCTTAGAGTTTCATTGTAGCTTGAACAATTTAATAGGAACTCCAAGATTCAAATATAAAAACCCATATGTGTTGTTTGACCTTCGATCAACCCAACACCTTTTGACTGCCGCTCCCTTTTCTCGTCTTTTAGTTTCATACCCTAGCAGCCACAAGGAGACCACTATATATATTAGTTGTGCCACGTCACAAGCCGATCTGATCGGTCCGATCTGTTCCACTCCCAAATTTTGCCTCATTTAAGACAGGTTGCTCTCCGATTGATATCTGGTTGATCACCCGATCAATCCATTCTGTTTTAATTCAATTTACTAACTCTCAGTTACAAAAATAAATGACTCATTCCACTCTAATCCTATACAGACTCGCTATGCTTAGAAAAGATAAAAAGAAATTACAACCCGATAAAGGTGTCAATGGAATTGCCAACCAAAAAATAGCACCGCCTTTTGGAGCTAACAATCTCCCCCTTTGGCACTTCCATGACAATTTCTATTTTTTACATAAAATATATTATATTTCCCTAAATAATATAAATAAAAAATTCATATCCAAGATATATATATACTATTTTTTTATTACTAATATAAAAATTTCTATTTATATAAAAATAGTCAGCGTATCCCCGCACCCGTGTCCAAATTTGGATACATATCCCCAAATCCTCTGTTTTTAGCTTTGAGATGTCCGACCCTTGGAAATGTACCCGCACCCGATTCCCGTACCCGAGTCCGAGCAACATGGATTCCCATCACTACTGGTCACTTTCTTGAAAAATTGTTTGAAATTTTTGGTAAACAACGCCATAGCTTCAAGATCATATTCACCATCACAATCAGAATCCCTAGACTCGGCTTTGAGAACTTGAAAAAGCAATCGGCTTAGCCGAAGGTTTAATTTTTTTATTTTTGAGACTCATGTTGTAACATATCAGCTCCATAAGTTTGGAGGAGGCCTACCACTTCTTCAACAGATTTTTCATTGAGTTTACGTTTACCCTCAAACATAGTGACCTTCATCTTAAACCTTTCTGGCAAGGATCTCAAAATCTTCTTAATCACCCTGAAAGGAGGAATAGGCTCACCGATGGTTTCGCAACTATTAACAATACCGATGAATTTAGAGTAGAATTGATTAAACGTCTCGTCCTCCTCCAATCTAATTATCTCGAATTCAGTAGTTAGCCTTTGAAACTTAGATTGGTTAACATGATGCGTTCCTTCATGACAAGTTACTAAAATGGCCCATGCCTCTTTAGCAATCTTGCAATTAGCTATCTTACGATGTTCATTAACATCAACAACACTAAATAATATGTCTAAGGCACGATTATTAGCCTGTAAAGGTGCTTTTTCAGAAGTAAGTTTAGGGACCTGTTTTCCTTCTACTGTTTTCATAGGATAACTATATCCAGTAATGCAAGAATTCCAAATTTCCTCATCCATAGACCTCATGATAGCCTTTATTCTAGATTTCCAGTAATCAAAATTTTCACTATCCAGAATAGGTGCGCGACTCGACGGATAATTCATGTTAGTGTTCATATTCATTATTGCTACAAATAAGCTCTAGGAAGAAATCCTAAAAAAAATGAGCGACCCACTCTGATACCAATTGAAATTCCTTTTTCACGATCAAATACTCAAAAGCAAAGTAAAAAAGGAACGAAAAGCCATAACAGGTGAACACCCGAATATTCGTGGAAAATCCATTAGAAAGGGCAAAAACCACGGAAGGAAATTGAACCACTAAAAGTAATCTTTGTGCAGTTACAAAAACGACCTTAGCTAAACAATCGTGAATCCTTATCGACTGGCCAAAGATCGATTTGTTGAATCCACGTACACCGCACCGCACCAAGTGGTTGATTGCCGCACGTCTTGAATCCTCAAGTCCACCGAGATACTTCCAAAATCTACCGGAAGAACATTTGAATCAATGATTGAAACAAGCTCTTGGAGTTATTCGGAAAGGTTGATGATCAATAGACCATATGTTCCTCCAAGAGATAAGCTGTGTCTTCCTTAGGTATTATCTCTGTATTGAAGCCAGAGGAGTGCAGCAATTATATCTTTCCGTGTCTTCCAAAACCCAACTAAACCATATATAAATATACTACTGGAAAACAGGATGGTTGCTTGAGCACTGTATATTACCTGTCTTTGAGTTGCTCAAGCACTGTGACTGAAAAACACTTCCATATTGCCACACACGTGATTTCTTCATTTCCTTTTCTGATATGGCATGTGCACGAAATCCTCTTGCAAAATGTTTTCCTTCTGTGCTAATTTCCTTAACAATCTCCACCTTTCTCATTTACATAATATAATCAAAATACTTCCTAAACAAACGCTCTAAAGACGGAAGAAAAATAAATTACATTCTAATAATGAGGGATACAAATCAATGTGTTTTTGCCATGGGATTTGCCAAATAAAACGTGACCTGGCCATTGACAGAGCTCAATGGGGAAAAAGGTTTCAAGTAGCTGACCCCAATTGATTGGGACATAAGGCTCGGTTTGGTTTGAGCTCGCTATAGCATTGTGAAGCAGCATTTCTAGCCTTTCACATGGATGGGGGGACATAAATTTAATACTTTTCCTTAGTCCCATATGTATAACGTTCTCAGAAAATAGGTCTTACATTATTTCGTGTTCCAGGTATTGCATTCTTACAAAAGAAATCCACCGGTAACACCCAGTATTCTGGCCGGAACGATAGTATGTGGTTTTTACACCGGTTTTCACCTAAAACGGTACAGTATTCACACCTTTGGTCCTGTAAGCATAGCCCACTTGTGGACAAATCCCAATTTTCAAAGATTTGAGTTTAGGATGATTAGACACGCATCCGATACTCATGCCTGAGCCCATGTGACAAAGGTTGCATGGATATGCCATATCGCTTGTATCTCTTGGCGTCCCAATGTCTTTGGTACTTGCTCGTGAATTTTAGTTAGATGGAGAAGTCATTGAAAGGTGGTGGTCTTTTGTTTGTAAGATATAGTACTAAGCACTGGTTTTCGTGTTGTCTTATATCGTGAATAAGTTTTTGATAAGGATTATTTGTTTGAGCAGGGTTGGTCCTCTCCTTTTCTCCAAAGCCGTGGTTTATCCTCTACGGGCAAGTCACATTACACAAATCATATCCCAAAATCAATCTCTCGTTCTCAGTATTCTGCAAGTTTGGATGTTCTAGCAAAGAAGCAAACTGAACCCATAGAGCAGAATGTGCCCCAATGCCTGTCCAAGCTGAAGCTTGCACGTGTTGCTAGGTTGCTCAGAAGGGGGATAAGAATTGCTTGATTCATGTACGAGCTCTTTGGAGTTCTCACTTGTTACCTTTGGTAAGGATTGTTTTCTTGCAGCTTCTGTAATAATTATTATGTGTTTCCGTGCATGCATGCTTGATGCTTCTGATGCCATCACGTGCACTCCCTATCATGTTATCAAGCAGTGTTTTTGGTATGTCTATCGAGACCAGGTCAGTTTTGAAAGGGATTTGAATGACCTTGTTTATTAAGCTAACCTACTGATTTAAATATTTTGTTTTTCAGTGTTAGAGCG